>NC_028637.1:70826482-70875992 GCF_001406875.1 Solanum pennellii | reverse complement strand
TGGGGAACATGTAAACCCTAGTTACTTTGATTAATTGATTAAACTCCAACATTCGAAGCTGTTTGTTGTCTCCTTTAATTTTGCTAGTTATTTTCATTTATTTAAAAATAGAAAACCCCCCCCCCCTTTTATCATTTTTGCTTTCCAAAGAAGTAATTGACTGAACAATAGTAATAATAGATTGAAGTTAAGTCTAAACTATTTTCCTCGTGGGAACGATCCCAACCTCATCAGTTGGGTTATTTACTTGACACGACCGCTTTACTTCTTATTTGAGAAGTAAGTTTGAGCGCATCAAATTTTGGCGCCGTTGTCGAGGAAAATAGCTTTTAGATTAACTTAAACTTATTACTATAGTTTAGTTGATATTTTCTTTATTTTACTTTGTTTTATTGTTTTTGATTCTTGCAGAACCATCTTCCTTGTATGACAAATACACGGAGAGGAAGAGAACCCTTGTTTCCCTACTATCACGAATTAGAGCGTACACTACGCAACATGAATCGAAACTTGGGAATCAATGATGATGATCCAAACCAGAACATCCTAGCTCCGATTGATGTTCATGGTCAGTTGTTACCCGATGCTTTGGGTGAACACTAACAGAGGGGACAAAATCCCGCTCCACGGCCCCAAGAATACTACAGAGGCTATGTCAATATAGCAGACTCCGATGGGCCACTTGTCATGCCACCTCTACCACCAGGCCACACCGTTGTGGTAACTAGTAGCCTGATGCAAATGCTCACTGCCAGAGGTTTGTTTTCAGGTCTACCTTCTGAGGATCCACATGCCCATACATCTAAGGTTAGGGCAGTGTGTAAAAGCTGTGTAGGGAGGCCTGACTTGGACTTGGATGTAATAGGGCTCAGAGTGTTTCCTATCTCACTGACGGGAGAGGCTGCTATATGGTTCACTAAGCTCCCGTACAACTCAATTTTCATTTGGAACCAACTAAAGGATGTTTTCTTAGCACGCTACTATCCGGTCTCCAAGAAACTAAACCACAAAGACAGAGTGAACAACTTTGTGGCACTACCAGGAGAGTCAATTAGTAGTTCTTGGGATAGATTCACCTCGTTCTTGAAAATTGTCCCAAATTGAAGGAATACTTCTATTGGGGACAGAATGATAATAATAAAGCGGTGATGGATACTATAGCAGGTGGATCTTATGGGGAGTGTCCTTATGCTGAGATTGCTGAAAAATTAGAGAAAATCTCCCAGAATAATAAACCTTGGAGTACTAGGAATTTAGATACAGGGAGAAATACCTTCGCAGTGCAGTCCACTCACAACCCAGCCACAGATGAGATTCGTGAAGAAATGGCTCAGATGAGAACTGAGCTTGGGTTGGTACTAAAACATATCACTGGGGGTGCAGAAAAGATAAATGCAGTAAACTACTTGTCTAAACCACCACCACCTAATGATGAATGCTATTATGCGGAGGATTACTATGCATAAATGAGCAGACGGGGGGTTTCCGACCGAGTGCCCAAGGCTCAAATCAGGATAATTGGTGCCAAGGTCAAGGGAACCAAGGTCGGATCTGTGGTAACTATAACCGAGACGGACATTATGTCCAAGATGGAAACTACAACCGCGACAACAACTTCAACAGGGGTAACTACGGTAACAGAAATGATAGGAATGGGCCCTATGTCCCTCCTCAAAATCGTGAAGTTACTCCTAGGGATGGTGGAGATAGTATGGCGCGAGTTGAGGATATGTTGCACAAAATGATGAGGAGGTTCGATGCTAGTGATAAGCACATTAAAGAGTTAAGGTGTGATTTAGCAGGTATTGGGCAAAAAGTCGATACACATGCAATATCGATTAAGCAGATCGAGTTGCAAATGGCCCAATTATCTTCGACTGTGAACACACGGCAACCGGGCACTCTTCCTAGCAACACTGTCCAAAATCCGAAAAATGATGCACACTGTATGGCAATCACTACTCGGGGTGGTAAGCAAACCATCGACCCACCTATGTCGTCTAATGAGGAAAAGGTGAGAAAGGATGATGATAAGGTGGTAAATGGTAGTGGTGAAGCAGAAGATAGCACTGGAAAAGATGCAGAAGTCCCTATGAAGGTAATTCCCATGCCTAGACAACCACCACCCTTCCCTCAGAGATTAGTGAAAAAGACCGAGGATGGTAAATTTCGGTGTTTTATAACAATGCTGAAGCAGCTTTCTATCAATGTCCCTTTGGTAGAAGCCCTAGAACAAATGCCCGGTTATGCCAAGTTTATGAAAGATCTGGTTACAAAGAAAAGATCGGTCACTTTCGAGGATGATGATAGAATGCAGCATTGTAGTGCTATTGCTACAAGATCTCTCGTACAAAAGAAAGAAGATCCGGGTGCATTCACTATTCCTTGTACAGTCGGGTCATTACATTTTGCGAAAGCATTATGTGATCTGGGGGCAAGCATAAATCTCATGCCCCTCTCGATTTACAAGAAGTTGGGTTTGGGTGACCCAAAACCCACTGCGATGCGGCTACTGATGGCTGATCGAACAGTGAAAAGGCCTATAGGGATACTCCATGATGTGCTAGTAAAAGTGGAGTCGTTCATGAGGCAGAGTGGTGAGCTTCAATCGGTATCTGTCATATCCCACAAAGAAAAGATGAAGAAGGAGAATGAACAAAAAAGTGAAAACAAGAGTTTATGGTTGGAGATTTGGTGCTTATAGACAGTTCTAGGTTGCCTTGGCTTCCGAGCAAGCTCAAGTCCAAACGGACTGGCCTTTACTTGATTACCCAAGTAATCCCTCATGGAGCAGTTGAGTTAAAAACCAAGGAGGGAGTGCGGTTTAAGGTGAATAGAGAACGAATAAGACTCTATTTTGGGCATACTGCATCGGTGAATGAAGTGATACAGGCATACTATCTTGATGAAGGCTGAGTAATCAAGTGTCCTCAGTCGTACCACGACGTTAAATCAAGCGTTTGTTGGGAGGCAACCCAATACTTATAGCTTTTTTTTTTATAGTAATGGTAGCATTTTCTACTAATGGGTTTTAAATTTGCAGGCACATCACCAGGAAATTCTGCAGAAAATTACTCTGCAGCAGTCACTGACGGATACAGCGACGGACCGTTGCGCCTGTGACGAACCGTCGCATGAATCCGTCGTTTCAGGTACGTCTATCTTTTATTTTCAAACTAGGGCACACGCGACGGAACCAACGACGTACCGTCACAACTTAGACGGACCATCGTCGGGGAATCATCGCGTCATTAATGAAGCGTACCCGACCCGACCCGGCTGGGGGTTTTTAAAAATTCAACATTTTAAACCCCCACCCCTTCATTTCACCCTATTCCTTCACTCTTTCTCCCATTTCCCTCCCTTTTAAACTTCCACAGATCACAACCTCTCCCTCTTACAACTGATCATTTTCCCCAAATTCTCCAAATTCCTAAAATTCATCATCTACTAGTCGGAGCTGCTGTTGTGGGTCTCTACTTGATCACCAAGTACCTTTCTCTCTTGTTTTTCTCAAATTCTCAGGTATGTGTCTCCAATTTCTACTCATTTATATTGCATTTTTTGTTTATCAATTAGTATTAGCCTAGTTCTTCTAGATATGTTCATTCTTTAATAAAATTCTGTCTGACCTAGGTTGAAAATCCTCGAAATTGTCGTGTTAAAACCCTAAATTAGGTGCTTTAGCATTGCTAGTTTACTAGGTATTTGGGTTAGACAAATGTAGGTTATAACACTACCAATTCGATTTGGGTCATAGGGAATGAATGGGGCATCCCCAGTTCTGTCACTAAGTTACAGAACGAGACCTCGATGACGGACCGTCGTACCCACGACGGACCGTCATTGGGTCCGTTCCAACAGCCCTAACACCCCACTTTCCAATTTTCTCCAAGTGTCCACAAACGGACACATGCGACGGACAATCGTTCCCATGACGCTTCGTCCTGCACAACCGTTCTGGTTGTCAGAGATCCTATTCCTAAGGGTCTCTCACTTTTTCTAAGTGTCCTCCAACGGACACATGCGACGGACTGTCATCCCCACGACGGTCCGTCCTGCACAACCGTTCTGGTTGTCAGAGACCCTATTCCTAAGGGTCTCTTTCTATTTTCCTAAGTGTCCTCAAACGGAAAACTACGATGGACCGTCATACCCACGACGGTTCGTCCTGCATGACCGTTATGATGGTCAGAGACCCCTCTCCTAAGGGTCTCCATATTTTTTTAAGTGTCCTCTGACGAACACCTACGACTGACCGTCGTACCTGTGACAGTCCGTCCTGCACACACCATCATACTTGTTAGAGACTCTCCTTCAGGGTTCTCCATATAAACAAAGTCTAAGTAAGACACGACGGACCCCATGACGGTCCGTCATACTCACGACGAGCCGTCACCTGGCCCGTCGTGTTTCACTGTTACTATAGAAATGTCATTATATCTTAACTTTTTTATTTATTTTGTGTGGTTTTGCTTGTCTTGTTTGCTCCTTCCAGTACTAATATTGATTCTTTACAGGTACTATCTATTACGGCACCAAAACAAGATCGAGTATACGCACGCGGGCGATCGAAGTCTATCGCCAGGTCTGCCCGCATGTCCATTGGCTCTTATGATGAGCGTGACCCCGCGTACGTGCCCCAGGCACTTCCACCCCATCCCGAGCTGCACGCGCTGCCAGAGCCACACCTAAAAGGTGGCGTCTGGCGTAGTCACTGCCTCCCAGTCTGATGGAGAGCGCACACTGACCGGAACACCTTCTGGGTCAGCTACTAATAAAGAAGGAGCGTCAGGCTCCTTAGGAGTTTCGTGGTTAGAGGAAGCCTCTGGATCTGCTGAGGTTCCCGCACCCGCCACCTCTGCAGAGTGTGCCTCGTCTGATGAGGCTGGCAGTTCAGAATCCCCACCCGGTTCACCGACGCGTGCTGTTTCCCCGGTGACCGACCATCCCAACCGGTTGTGTGTCAACGGACAGTATCAAGTCTATTCCGATGCAAAGTTCTTGAATGACAAAGGAGTCAGGACTCGGACACTTACATTGGAGTGGCGGGTCCTTACGGGAAGTCTCCCGACGATGCCAGAGATCCACAATCTCTTCACAAGACATCGACTGGAGTGGACAGCGCGTCCGTTGGGACGTTATAGTGAAGAGCTGGTCCGACTGTTCTACGCATCCTACATAGAGACTCTCCGATCACAGATTGATAGGCGGGCTGCCCCCGCCAAACAGGCCCCACTGGAGCAGGTCCGAGTACGTGGCGTTCAGTTTGATATCTCCCTGCCTGCCAGCCTCCGGTTTCTATACGGCTAGAATGTTGATGCTAATCGGACCCCTCTCACTGCCGAGTTTGACGACCGATGGCTGATTGTTAAAAATGTTCAATTCCTGTGTGATCCATCGCTGAGAGAGACCACCAAGAGGTGGATGGCCCTGCACTTGTCCGTTGATGGAGAGGGTGCCGACTAGTGACCGAGATGAAGGGGGCCATCAAGAAAGCCAACCTGACTTTCACGGCGAAGTTTTTGTGGTTGATTGTCCGCCACTGCCTTTCCCCCACAGCCGCTGATAATATTGTCACATGGGATCGAGCAGTACTGATGGAGGCGATGATAGCCGGGTTTGAGGATGATTTTCCGTGGCTTCTACAGGCAGTCATGCAGAGAGGGCTTCTAAGGCCACAACTACTTACCCTTTCCCGTGATTGATATTTTCTCTATGCAGGTCCGCAGGTGTTCCTATATGGCACGTTGATCAGCTCAAGACCCCTCTGGGCACTATTGATATCGGCCTCATAAAGATGAGGCCAATGAGTTGGCTCCCTGCTGAGGGCCCCGTCCAGAGTTGCTTCCACTTGGTGACAATCTGGCTGATAGGTAGCACAGGACCGCACGGCTACGCAGGCGGCTTCCACTTGCACACCCGGTCGAGTCTATCCCGGGTAGTAGCACTACTTCGAGCTCCTCTCGCTCAGCCCCTTTACCCGCTCTGGTCCCGCTTGCTAGGGTCCAGAAATTAGAGGCGCAAATGGCTACACTTCTGCATCATATCCAGCCTTGGATGCAGAGGTCTATTGCCGAGGTAGAAGAGCGCTTGGAGCGGAGAATGGTCCAGCACACAGAGCGAAAGATCGCTGAGGTTCATCAGCGCTTGGACGCTTTTGAGTTGCGGGTGCTAGCCCGTTCAGCCCCTCCGATGGATGTGGCGACCCTTCAGGCTGCAGTCGACAATCTTCGCGCAGATATTGATATGATCTTAGAGGCTAAGGTGCCTGAGTCTGAGGCCCCTTCTGTAGAGCCTGCTGAAGACACAGTGATGGCGGCCCTATTCGCCACTTCAGAGATTCCACCACCTGCCTTTCAAGAGCATGAAAAGAGGCGTAGGGGTCAAGAGGAGGATGAAGCTCGAGCATGGAAGAAGGAGCTCCGTGAGATGGAGGCTGCGAGGAGAGCCTCGCTTGCTGAGGAGGAGGCGCGTCAGATGAGAGCAGGAGAGTTAGCTGCTGGGGCGTCTAGCTCCTGAACTGTGGAGATAGCGGGAGGCACTGATAATAGTGTTGTTTATGCTGAGGACACCACTGAGGGTGTCCAGATTACAGAGGTAGTGGGTTCCGGGGAATCGGACCCACCAGCTTGCTGATCGTCGGCGCTTTGCGCCCCAGGTTTGCTTCACCTACCACTCTAGTATTTCAATTTTTTTTATGCATTGGGGACAATTGCATGTCTTTTTGTTGGGGGTGGGGTAAATGGAAAGTGAGTGCTAGGGTGAAGTCTGAGTAGCCCAATTCACTATCCTCTTTTGGGGTTTTCTTGCCTGTGTTATTTCTCCCCAAGAGACTGATTACTTTTTCTGTTGAACCGGCATGTCTATATCTTGTGTACATAGTTTAACTATGAAGCATGATGGCTAAAATGATATCCTGATAAAATGGAAAATGATGCATGACTAGGCATAGTAATTGATAAATGTGTGGCTCTAAGCATGACATAGAGGTACACCACTGCATGACCCTAAGTCTAAAATTCGAACTAGTTGTCTGATAATCTGGTAGAGTAATGAGATGTTAAGTGAACATGAGGAATATTTAGATAGTCTACTATTTGTATTGAGCTAGAACATGCCTGGTTAGTCCTGCTAAAAGTAAGTTGTAATAGACAATTAGGAAAGGATAATAGGCCCTTATTCAATATAGCCCATTTTTAGCCCAAATAAAAGAAAACCAAATGAAATTTATCCATCTTTGATCCAAATGATTTGAGCTTAAACTAGACCTTTCTATTTTCACCCTAACTGATCTTTTCTGAGAATAATGTGTTGTCTCTGGTCCCTCCTTGGACATGTGCACCTCAGCTTATTCCAAAAGCATAAGTTGAGGGTGGCTAATGCAGTAAACAACCCTTTTTATGGCTCTGACCCAACTTTGGGTATTGTGTACTTTGACTCATGGCAAAGCCATGAGTTGAGGGTGGCTATTATAAGGAATGCTCTGGAAAGTGGGGTTGAAAGAACAAAGAGAGAGAGAGAACAAAAGTAAAGTGAATCAAGAATTAGTTGAAAGAAAAGTAAAGAAAAAAAATATACAAGAAATACAAGCAATAAAAGAAGGAAGTCACTTACACAAATGAAGAAAAAAGGGGAAAACAGCAAGGTGAAAGAATATGAGAAACCGGGCAAAATAAAATAATAGAAAATGGTATGTTTAGCTGATATGTCAAGGAGGGCAAAAAGTCACTAAAGTATAGCTAAATATACCCTACCTGACCCTGAGCCTATGTTACAAGCTAAGAAAGTCCTATCGTGATCCTAAGAGTTGTATAGCGAACTTAAAGCAGTGAAAATAAGGGCAAGCTTATGGCAATATGTATGAATGAGTGTGAATTTGTTTTGATAGTGAGTGTTTAAAAGTAATCCTTATACTCAAACTGAAATCATTGTGTTAAAAATGAGGATTTTGTTTTGAAGTAAGGACACTAGTTTCAGTACCGAAAATATTAGCACCTCGGTGAAAAATTGAAGAGGATAGGTGTTAGTGCATAGTGAGTCTGTGTCATGGTATGATTCCACATAATTCAAGACTAATAGTGATAGCATTCATAAATATAATGAGATTGATCAGGATTGATAGCCAAATGATTGCGAAAGATAAAACATGGATACTATTGTAAAAAGATTTTGTATTGAGTCATAGTGCGTCGCTTGAGGACAAACAACGAATTTAAGTTGAGGTGTTGATATACCGTGGTTTCACGGTATTATTAATACTTTTTACTTAAGTTTAGTGTGTCCAAACGCCTTTTGTGCTAATTTTTATGTAAGTTTCTCTTTATTTGCAGGAAATCTGTCTAAAAGAGAAATGCGGAGGTTTTTGAGCGAGAAATATAGAAAAGTACCACCTACGGAGCTTGTGACGGTTCGTCGTGCCCTTGACGGTCCGTAGGTGGCATCGTAGTGCAGCTGCTGAAGGAAGATAGGGAATTCTGACCCAGTGTGGGGTTACGGAGTGCGTGACGGACCGTTGTATCCATGATGGTCCATCCTGCTGGTTCGTCATGAAGTTCAGAAAAGTAGTCCAGTACCCAAATTCCAAGAGTTTAAGTGTTTTGGAACGGAGACCCTCGACGGACCGTTGTGCCTGTGACGATCTGTCATATATGCCGTCGAAGGTAATGAAGAGAGCATCAGAAGAAATTGTACAAGTATGGGACGATGGAGTCCATGACGGTCCGTCGTGACCACGACGATCCATCGCGAGGTCCGTCGACCCAGCCGCGTTTTGACAAATTTCCAGCTAATAGAGTCCTTATTTAATAAGGTTTTTATTTTTTATAAATAGTTCGGAAAACCTCGTTTTTGAGGTTAGACCCTTGATCATTGTTAGACCGTGGATTATTTTAAGACTATTTGTTAGACTCTTGATGATTTTTTAGACCTTTTGTGAGATTCGTGATTATTTTGAGATTCTTGTAATTGATTGTTAGTGATTTTTGTTGATTAATCAAGCGAACTTTCGGATTTTACTCTTTCTCATTGAAGTAAGTACATGAATTCTTATATCATATATTTGAATATTGTGATTATGACTATGGGTAACTAAACTCCATAACTAGGGTTGTGGGAACCATAGGCAAATAATGAGGTAAAACCTAACTAAAATAACAATTCTAGAATAGTGTCTTGCATGTATTAATAATTCTTTCGCTTAGAAGTCTTTTTAACGGATGACCAACGTTAGAACTCGCCTTAATGCTACTTGCCGGACCAAGGAGGTAGATAATAGGAAAAGAATTATTAACATAGATTTAGTGTATACTATCTAATAGGCTAGTATTGATTGGTACGAGGTAATAACTTAGTCAAATATCGAATACGATGCTTAATATGAGGTAAAGATAAGGGTTAGGATAGCAACACACGTAGCCGGACCAAGGTGCGGAGTGAAATTTTCTAGATGCCGGACCAAGGATTTAGAAATACATAACTTATCACTTTGCATGCAAGATACTAGGAAAGAATTGTTATAGTTAGACTTATCAAGTTATGAACCTATGGGGAACATGTAAACCCTAGTTACTTTGATTAATTGATTAAACTCCAACATTCGAAGCTGTTAGTTGTCTCCTTTAATTTTGCTAGTTATTTTCATTTATTTAAAAATAGAAAACCCCCCCTTTTATCATTTTTGCTTTCCAAAGAAGTAATTGACTGAACAATAGTAATAATAGATTGAAGTTAAGTCTAAACTATTTTCCTCGTGGGAACGATCCCAACCTCATCAGTTGGGTTATTTACTTGACACGACCGCTTTACTTCTTATTTGAGAAGTAAGTTTGAGCGTATCAGTGCTAAAGGGACACAAATTAGCTATTTTATTCCTTGAAGCAGCTGGAAATTTGCTACTCAGTGGATCAGCTGATAATGCAATATGTGTTTGGAGAAGGGACAATAAGTCTAACATCAATTCATCATGAACATGCTTCTAAAATCAATGTGAGAAAGAACATATGACAAGATTGAAAACTAGGAAGTTTGATCATGAACTTTCATTAAAAATCATTGGAAAGAGCTCTTTAGATGGAAGATTATTTAAAGATGAAGGATCACCATACCTTTTTTAGGAGAAAACCACGAAATCATCATGAATCCATGGGAATCCAATCTCCAAGCTATTTTTGAGCTTCATCTCTAATGGAGGTTTCTTTGGGAGAGGGAAGACTAATTTGATGAATGAGTTTGGATATGGGGTTTTGATAATTTTAACTAACTTAGTATACCTAAAAATAGATAGTTAACTGCCGAGGGTCAGGTTAGGACGCGGGGTGAATTTCCCATTAACCCATTAATGAAACAGCGTGTGTGGCAGTTGGATTGCAAGTTGCATCGACGGAGCAACATATGCCCCGTAAGCCCATCGACGGGCCATTCTGCTGGCCGTCGTTTAGATATGAGTCTTGGCATTGGTTTCTTTTGCTCGTAGGCTAAGTATGGAACGATGCCCACCCATCGACGGGGCGTCACCACACCTACTGGCAGTGTCTATGCAGACTTCAGATCCTCCTTGAGGGTCTTTTGCGGGGCCCTTGGGTAGTCGTGCCTGGACGTTTCCGGTATGAATATACTCATTAACATATTAGGGACTTTCCATATAAGTTTCAACCAAAACAAACTCGTAACACATGTCAAGACACACATGCACGTCTCAAGGCTAAATTTCAAACGTCATCGGACGTTCTTGGACGTTTGACCTCCAAATGACTTCAAATCAAGTATGCATACTGAAAAAACTTATTTAACATAGTCTAAAAAATTTTAGACACATGTGAGGCTTTAAGCACCTAAATTCATTTTGAGGGTCCTCACAGTTTAGACGAGTGAGGTCGATTACAATCATAGATATGGGGATGTGAGTGCCACAGCGAGCACATCAACACTATACTTGGACAGCCACTGCACTCTACTTATCCTTTTGGGGATTACCTGATGCTGCATCTCTAGATAATTGAAGGAGTGGTTGGGTCCCATGATTTCTAAAAACACTGACAAATGGATCGGGGTTTGATTTTCTATCGAGAAGAGGTACCTGGAAATCTTTACAAGATTATGGTTTGTTTTCATCAGCAGCACCATTATGCCATCTCAGAACAAGTCTGTTATCTGCCTTCGTAAGGCATCCTGCTTTTGTAGTATCATGTACAAAAGGAACATCAACCTCGGAGTGTTGACATCACAGGAGATGGCCATGAGGGCCAAACAAAAGCTTACATCCCTACCCTTTCATATTCTGATTACAAAACTATGTACACATGTAAAAGTTCCTATGGACACTACAAGGGACTTTGAAGTCATCCCATCTTCTTCCGCTGACATTCAGAGCATTAAGGACGAGTACACTCGTGAGGAAGCTGATAAGAGAGAGCAGATCCAGTAGATGTCTCTCCTGATATCAATGTTGCGTCGTTGAATACGGAGACAACCATACCCTATTCGTTCTCTAGGCCCACAGGTACATCTGCTCCTTCTTTCGGTTCACATGATCCAGGTGCTTCCACACTCGGAAAGCCAATTCAAATCACTCGGGGGACGATACTAAAGATGGGACGACTAGCCTCATCCATTGAAGCACGGGCATCCAAAATGGAAAAGTCAGTCTCTGGGATGATTGACAGAGCCATCGTTGTTGCACTTGCTCCTATCCAGACTTCTAAATTCATTAAATGTTAAGAGTTACAGCATGTGAGTGCAGACGGGAGATGCCAGCCGAGATCCCATCTATACAAATCAATGTTATGAGACTACAGAATTATGTAAACTATTTGCAGACTGTGGACTTCCATGCCCTGCTAAGACCCATAGAGGAACGGAATGCACTAGAAGAGGCAGCTCAGGATGACACATGTTGAAATTGAGGAAGAAATAGAGACAGCACGAGAAGATCTGACAGCCACAAAGTAAGAGCATCACATCTTTGGAGGCTTAACAGACTTAGGAGGGAGAGTGGTACATCTGATGAGACATACATCACATGTCGAGCCAACCACAGCAGCTCTTACGAGACTTGATACTACTGCTCAATTACAAGCTATATCTTAAAGTTTTGATGCCCCAACAGGAGGAGAGACCGCATAGACAGGATTTCTCTTTACCTTTCTCATTGTCTTACTGATACTTATTTTTTATCCTATTAACTGCACTTAAGGAAAATGCTTTTATTTGTGGTAGGGTGAGGCCCATCTTGTTTTGTTGTGCTAAATGTTTGCGTGTTTTGAGATGGGTTGTCTGTTTTAAATTATGTTTTTAAATCTGCGTTTCATGGATTGTTTCAGACTAAGGCTCTCTTTTGGGGTCCTAATTTCATAATAATTTTGACCCTTCTGAAAATATTCACTTTTGAAAATGTTTCCACCTTATGTGTAGAAAGTGGTTATTCTTGTACTAATTTAAGTCTCAATTTCAACCAATACCGATGACTTGAATAGTGCTCTCAGTCGAACAAACATGAATGTGGGGCTACAACGAGAACGAATGAAGTTACATACACAATATTTGAACTCTTAGCATCTCATTGTGATTAGTTAATTATTGAATTGATTCTTTTGCAATGATCTTGCACACTAGTTAAAGTGTGTTGTCTTGTTTGATTAAAGTGTCGATGCCTTTTGTGATGAGCTTACTTTGATCCTTGCATAAATAAACCTAGAATTTACCCCGTTTGTATGATTGATTTACAAAGGTGTCCTTTTGAGACGATCTTAGGCAAAATCCAAAGAGTGTAAGCCAACTTTGACAAAGGTATACGAGACGAATGCTTCTTTCTTGTCACATCTCATTAGTGAGTGTGTAAGACATGGGAAAGACTTCTTTTATCTTAAGTAAACCAACCAAAAGTCAATTGGAAAATAAGAGCAAACCTATGGCTGAAAACATGCATTGTTTTCATCTTTGTGAGTGTGTGAGTTGCATCAGATTCATGACCCTTAGTTGATAAATCTACGTGTGTTAAAATGGAATCATTCTTTGTGTAAAGGCATATAGATACTTTTCTTGAGATTGAACTTGCATTATTAGAGAGTATTGTGAGCTTGGATTCTTTGGTAATGGTGTGTCACAACTTGAATTTTTGAGTATACAATTGAGCTATGCATGAGCAATTTGATTCTTGTTGTGTATATTCATGATTGAGTCTTGTGTAGCACTATTTGAGACATCCTACTTGAGAGACTGAACTTGATTTTTACTTGAGGAAAAGCAAAATTTATGTTGCAGGTGTTGATGAGTCCTCAAATTGGACTTATCAGGGGACTTATTTTATTGAAAATAGTGTCCTTGATTGCTTATTTTATCTCGAAATCTGGTAAAAACTCCTAAGTTTCAAGTATTTGAGGATTTAGTAGGAGCATGGCTATCAGGCGCAAAATGGAGAAAAAGAGTTGAAGATGCAAAGGTGCACATCGCCATGCACACATGGCAATCTGTCGCATAGCGAAGTTCCGCCTTCTATTACAGCAAGTTAGCCTTGAAATAAGTGTATGAAAAGATTACAAAAAGAAGTTCGTCTCTTCGCTGGTCAATTTACAAAGAGAAAATTATTTCCCATTGATATAGAACACATAGACAAGAAAGAGATCGTGGAAGTAGATACAAATTGAACGAAGGACGATTCGCCGATTTACTCGGTGAATCATGACAACTACGAAGATTCGCCAGCACAATTCTGAAGTCTATAGATATTGAACTCTTTTATTATTTAGAAATAAAAAAATTAGAGAGTGAAACAATTATACTTGTTATTTTTATTTTAGAAACTTTATTCTTAAATTTTCTCTCAAGTTTGGAGAGGATTTCTGTAGAAGCTTGAAAAAAGAAGTTTTTTCTCCAATTTTGGAAGTGGGTCTTCTCTATTTACCTTCCGTTACTACTTTTAAGGTTTAATCTCTAACATCCACTTGATTTTTTTCTCATTTTAAGTAAATTTGACTATTGCTTGATGTGTGGCAATGAAAACCCTTTCTTGGGGTATCATTTAGCATTTATGGGTTGATTAATTTGATGGTTTTTGCTTGTTTGTAGCTTAGGTTGCATTCTTAATAGTCATTTCACCTAGTAGTTCCTTGTTTATAGATTAAATTGAATTTTAAAGGTGATTTCACTTAGTAGTTGTGGTTTAATCTAATGGGTTTGTAGTTACAAATATAACACCACCAATTTGTTTTCGACTATCTCGAGAGAGAGGTCGTGAAACTAAGACCACTAGAATGATCTCCTAAGGAGTGGGTCGACATAAGATTCACCCTGAGAGGGTGATCCCTATTACCATATCCAAGCACTCTTTTCGAAAGAGCCAGTGTGGATAAGGCGTAGGCCGGATAGTTTAGACGAGTGAGTGTCTGAGAGGAACCCATTTTATATTGGGTAAGTTACCCGAGAGGGAACTTTCTTTCTCCTTAAGCTTAGCCTAGTCACCATTGATTTGCAAAATTAGCTACCTAAAGCATGTACCCACCACTTTTATCTTCACATATAACAATCACACCCAAAGCTCTCTTATACTTGTTTATCATTTATTTTGTTGCATTCTACCACTTGTGACTAACAAATCTTGATACTTGACACTTTGGTGTCACAAAGTGAATTTAAATTGTTTTAGTATTCTAAAATATCTACTACTTTCACTACCACTCCTTTGGGACACGCCCCAACCCTCGGTTGGGTTACTATACTTGTTTCGATTTGTAGCCACTCAGACTGTAGGATAGTGTTGTTGATAACGAGCATATAAAAAAATAAAGAATTAGTGTATTTCCTTTGTCTGCTAGCTCCGCTCTCTTTTCCTCATTTTTAAACTCTCTTGCTCTTATGTGTCTGGGTGGATCGTTTCTCGCTTCAACTTTGGGTTTATGCATTTGTGCAAAAACCTCAAAGAAAAGTTAGGAAATATTTTAAGAAGGGGATAGAGAGATTTTGAATGTAGAGACACTACGTCAAGCTAATCTGTACTGCGTTAATTCTGTTAGAGTTTTCATTAAAAAGATGTACAAATGAATAAAGGTGCATACAAATGGAGAACAAAGAGTCTTTCGGCGAGTTGCCGAGTGCAATTGGCAACTCAATCTGACCGTCGAAAGTTAAAGATCAGCCAAAACATAATACATTTAATTAAAGTCTAAATGGTGACGTTTAGGCAAACCACCAAGCATTTCGGCGAGCTTCTCTCAGCTCGCCAAACAGCCAACGTGCCTATTTTCACTCCGTTCTTTAAAATACAACCTCACAACCCCTGATAATGCAATTCAAACCTTTTCAAAATCAATTTTAATGATGACCCATCATATTTCCACAATCTCAACACATAACAATTCAGCTCAAAGAAAAATTGAGTAGGATTTTACCAATTACGCATGAAATATCGAGTAATAATAGATAATATATGTTATCCTATCAACTCAGAGATTCAGTAAAAACTTGGCAATGTCTATCATTATCTAAGTGAGTACAAGTTTTGATAAAATAACTAAGGGGTTCGATTACTAACCTTTGGTACTGACTTAGACTGTAATGATGTGCTAGGTAGCAATGCGACCCAAATTCGAGCACAATACGACACTAAAAATACTCTAAAATGCAAGAAATATAACTACTAGAGTGAAAGTGTGAGTCTTTGAAAAGGAACGAAGTGGAAGGAAAGGCATGAAATAGGACTTTTAAGCCTAGTGCATGTGACCGTCCGACTTCTTCTCATTTGGCGACATTAACTTATCTCGCTTAATGGCTCAGAGAAGAACCGAGTATCTATTGTATCGCCAGATATGATAAAATTTCTAGTCTCATGTGAAAGGTTCATTAGCGGTCTTTGTAGAGATCGACCACTGGGTTGGCGAGTCGCCGACAAAAATTATCACTCGCCGAGTTTTATAGACTCCATATTTGAGGTGCATTGAGTCAAATAGCGGGAATGATTGGTTATGTCGAACATGACGGAATTCTGCCAAAAGAACCTATTCCCCATCACTTATCTTTTCAAACACTTTTTTTCGTGAACCTGTATAATCATAATACACTTATTTTATAAAGATATAAAAAAGCAAGTAAAGGGTTTTGGGTTGCCTCCCAAACAGCGCCTTAGTCAATGTCGTGGCACGACGCAAGTCAACCTTCAAACCTCACTCTTAATGTTAGCCATAATATCACTGGGCAAACCCCCTGTTGTCTCTGGTTGAGATGAGACAAGATATGACACATTTGGGTCTCTAACTGTTTCATTGAAACTGAATGAGAGCTGACGGTCTGGATAAGGGTAGATACATCTTCATTCATGCCTTTTAGAATCTTATCCGACCCTTCAACTTTTTTAAGGATACGTGACAGCATGTCTTCGGACCTTCCACCTTCCAAATCCTTGGGCTTATAATGCTTTTGGGGAGGCACGTAATGATCCTTGTCACCGTCTTTCCAATTTGGATTGCAGTCTCTCCATTCACGATCTCTATATTTCCATCCTTCGTCTCTTCCCCAACCTTGTTTCCACCTTGTCTTGGGTAGTTAGAGCAATAGACACCACCTTTGTTAGCTAGAAATTTCACCTCCTCGTTATACAGAGCTTCAAACTCATGACTGGTGCTCCTGGCTCCCACAACGTTGACACTACGACCACCAGACACTGACGTTCTTCGATAGAATATCAAGTTGTGGAATAATTTTGTCCATATTTTGGTCTCTCTCGTTGTCATTTTCAATATGCTCCTTTGATAGTTGAAATATGAAAAGAGAGACCTTGTCCTCACGAGTGTACCACTCCCTGTTGATGGTTGTCATGCCATCAAAAATTTGAGTTGCTATACTGTATGGTTGCTACATCAGGCCTCCGGTTGAGAATCAGTCAGTGATACCTTTGTTTATATAATCCAAACTCTGGTAAAAGTTCTGATGAAACATATTATCAAGAAGACCATGTGTTGGGCATTGTAGCACCTGTTTTTTAAACTGGAGACAGGTTTCATACAAATGCTCTCCATCCAAGTTCTTGAAGCTTTAGATGTTGTCCCATATAGTCATCATATTTGAGGGAGGTAAGAAAAGCACATTGAAAGCGGCAGACAATTCCTCCAACGAGGTGATTGAGTTGTGTGGCAACTCAGCTAGCAATTTGCATGCCTTGCTCATTAATGAGAAAGGAAAAAGCATCAATCTAACTAATTCCTGAGATATATTTTTGAACGAGAATGGTCCGCATACATTACAACGTTTTCAAGGTGCTCGTGTGGGTCCTCATGAGCTAATCCGCTGAAATGTCCTTTTACTTGCAAGACTTGTAACATGGTGCTTGTTATGTGGAATAATGGATTTCCCTCTACTGGGGTAAATGGATGGCCCGAACACCTCATGAGATGCAAATTATTGATGTTGAGATCTTAGACATCGTTGAGGTTGTCGATAGCATCCTGATGGCCCACCTGGCTCTTGTTATCGCTATTAAAACTCATGCTTCCTGAAATGTTTACAAAACTAAAAAATAAATTAGTAATCACTACATGAAAAGGAACTAAAAACCTCTTAATGAACTGCATTTTCACGTGACACCACTTTTCGACAGCGGTGCTATTTTGATGCTTCTTCTATGATCGTGATCAACGATACTAACCTACATTTTGAGTGTCTACCAATCGAAGCGAGTATACTTTATTAACTAAGAGTTGGGGTCGTGTCTTAAGGGAGCAGCAATGAAAATAGAATCTAAAATAGAATTTCCATTCTAGTTAGTAATAATTTGATAAATTTTCAAATAAAGCAAAGTAAATTCAATTTGTGACACCGAAGTGACAAATATCGAAAAGGGTGTTTTGTCACAAGTAGTAAAAACAATTAAAATAAAGGGAAAATCAAGTGTGGGGGGAATTTCATAGGGTGTGACCGCAATGTATGTTGACGTAAATCAATGGGTACGTGCTTTCGATATGAAAATATACAAAATGACAGTAACTAGGCTAAGCTTTACGTTAAAGTAAATTCCCTCTCGGGCAACCTACCACTTATCGAATAGGTTCCTCTTGGACACCCACTCGCCTAATAAAGACCAGTCTACGCCTTATCCACACCCGCTCTTTCGTGGAAGAGTGCTTGGATATGGGACTAGGGCTCACCCTCTCGGGATAAGCCTCATGTCTCCCACTCCTTAGGACATCAATATACTGGTCTTGGTTTCGCAACCTCTCGCTCGACAAAGCCAAAAACACATGGGTGGTTTTGTATTTACAACTACAAACCCATCTAATTAAACCACAACCACTAGGTTAAATCACCATTAAAAGGCATATATTTCTATTAGCAAGCAAGAACCAACAATAATAATAACATATATTTACTAAATAACACCCTAAGAATGGGAGGTTTTAGCCATACATCAAGAAATAATCAAATACACCTAAAAAGATAAAGAAATCAAATGGGTATAAGAAATAAAACCTTAATATAAGCAAAGGAAGAGGAATGGATGATACCCACTTCTGATTTGAGAAAGAAAAACGTCTTTATTCAAGTCTCCCACAAAATCCTCTCTAAATTTGAGAAAGAATACAAAAACTAAAGTTTTGAAAATGAAGATTGATAATAATGTTCGGACTCCTTTTAAAAATAATAACTAACGCTAGTATTTATAGTTTTCAGATTTTGTGTTGGTGAATCCATTTGGCGACTTTAGTTGTGAATCACCGAGTGATTCGACATTTTTCCCCTCTGTTAATTCATCGTCACTTGCTTTGCCTTCATCGTCTATGTGTACAGTGATATTGGGCGAAATACTTCTACTTCGCGGAGCGCCAATTGCTCCTTTTCATCATCTCAGGCTTAAACTTCAGTTAAATTTTCCTTTTGTTAATATTTTGTGCCTAAGTGTCCATGCTTACACTAAAACTCAAAATACCTTAAACTTGAAGAGTTATCGTCAAATATTAAGATAAAATTAGCAACTGAGAACACTAATTACGTTAAAATAAAGTCCTAAATGAGTCCAATTTTAGGACTCATCATGTATTCTAAATCAATCGGTGTGAGGATGTTTTTCATCAAATATGAGATTTTATTTTTCCATTTGCTCCGTTTGACATTCTTGTAACTTCCCAAAAAAATTTAAGATAGATTTGAGCCATTCGTTGTTTGTGAATAATTTTTCACCGAGTTATTGTAAATTTTCATTGATGTTAACGTTATTAAAATTCCTTAGCATAAAGTTGAGTTGAAAACTTTCCTTCTTATTGAGTTACAGTGCAAGATTTTTCTTGGGTCAACTATAAATGACCATATCTCTTAGAATCTAAAGAGTTATGTGACTCATAACCTATTGAATAAAGTTATTTGAATCTTTTTTTACGCCACCAATTTTGCGTCGTTCAGAGTTTTGAGTAGAAACATAATGACTATTTAGTAATGAGATACAATACAGTGAGAATTAGGCGACGGAAAAACATAATATAGGGGTCATTTTTGTTATTTTACCTCTAAGAAAACCCTACATGATTTTTTTGACTAAATAAAGGCTCAAAACAATCAAACTTTTATCTCTTGATCCCCCACTCTCTTCTCCCTCAAAACGCTAAGGTAAAACCTAAGGAAAAATCAAAGTAGAAGACTACATTCAAGATTCTTTCAATCTTTTTCAAGATTCTTCTTCAAGGTAAGTTTTTCTCAAAAAATTCCATTCATTCTAACTTAGATTCTTCCATACAATTATGAATCTCTAATGAAAATCATAATTATTAGTCATAGAAATTTCAAGATGCTCAAAAAGAATAAAAAGATTTCTTGATTGTTCTCCTTCAAGCTAGGGTTTAAAGGATTATATTCATGTTTTATTCTAGATTTTTCAAGAACCTTATTCTTTAAGGTATGTAAGTATATTATAGTGTTGTACTAGTTTGTACTTAGGCCCTACATCTACTTTAAATTTGTCAAAGGGTAAACTAGAATTTTATCCATAGATTTGAGTAATCTTGAGATGAGTTGACTTTGAGTTATTGAGTACCTGATTCTTTTCAAATTTTGTTCCTAATTATTTAATTTCTACATGTTATGCATTAATATTCATAATTTAATTAGTTTATTTCTATATGTCAACATGAACCATATGGATTGAGTATTCTTGAGATGAGTAGTATCAATGAGTTTCGAGTTCGTAAGTTCTTATGTTCTGAGTAGTGGGTTTCCATATTGTTGTTAAGACCCTTGAGATGAGACTTTCATGACCATAATTCCGCACGAACCCTATATATTAATCTATAAATTTTTAGAAGTTTTTCAAAGCTAACATTTGAGTTTTATACTGAGTTTTTGAGAAAGTGAAGATTAGTTTTGAGAAAGAGTTATTAAAACATGATTACTATCACAGTCGAGTATTCCATCTACATTTAAGCAGTATGGTTTCTATGTATACGATCAATGTTTATGCAATATGACTTCTCGAGTCATCAGTGATCATATCACAATATAAATTTGATATAATTTTCAGGAAGATATTTCAAGTATGAATTGTGTAAGAGTATAAAGGAACCAAGTACTCCCCCAAGGTATCAGTTCTTTTTATTGATAAAAAAAGAGAAACTTTGATTTCTAATAGAGCTATGAGTTCAAAGATATTTCAAGATAACTTACCTCTTTTAAGAGGATTAGTTTCAGAAATTATCTCAAACTAGAGGAAGAGTATGTTTTTAAACATTGAGAATGAGTATACATTATTTTGAGTAGTATTGAGCACCGATTTGGAAATGAGTTCAGACAACTCACATTCTTCATAAACCATGTATGACAACATTGGTATGGGATCATACTTTTTAGAGGAATCCTAAGTGTCTTCGGTAGAGATTAGTAGATCCACTTAGTTGAGGTCTTCTATACCTTGGAAAGGTATAAGACATTTCTCGCAGCATAGGTAAGACATTGTATCATCGCGTAGCATAGTGATGGTTGTCGGTTAAAGAATCTCCCAAGTAGAGTTAAAAGTGTATTTTTATTATATCACCAAATATGTTGAGTTCAAAGAGGACTAGGTATTTTATAAAGTTTTAGTGAATTCACTTTTTTATATCTTTACATCCAGTTAAGTATATATCAATATATATTGTTGTCCTTTCATTTAGTTATTTATTATTCAACTATTATGCATATTTGTAAGTTCAATGTAATAATGTATTAGACCGACATCGTTTAATGAGGAAGATACAGGTACTCAGGACCTCAACAATAGTCCCTTGAGATCGCTTCATCTTCTCTCCAGCTTTTGATTAAGACCTCCTTGCTTCGAGAGGACTCCATTTTTCTTATTTGTTAGTAGTAGTTCCCTTGACGAATCGTGTGTATTTTCTCGACACTCATCTTTGTATAGTAGAGTTCTAATAGACAGACAGTTTTTGAGTTTCTTTAAGGAAAATTTTGAGGTTTAGTAAGTGATTTTTAAACGTTTCTTTCAATTTAATACTTAGGTATGTTTGAGTTAGTATTCCGCTTATAGTCAGCCAGGATGAGACTTCTCTAATAGACCAACAATAGTTCTCAAATGTGGGCCACATCTCGAGTGTAGGTTTTTGTCGTGAAAAAATTTGTATCAGAGCACAAAGTTCAAGTGTCTAAAGGTGTCTATAAAGCGTGACTGTAAGATCTTATTTATGGTTATGATGGGCCCTCTTCTATAAATGAGGGACTACAGACATTTAAGAGAAGTTTCTCTTTTTTCATACTTTAAATCGTGCAGTAGACTATGTCATAAGGGATTTATTCTAACTCGTGCATTTCTCATATCTATTCGACTACCCATCATACTCAAAATAGTTGGGGGAAAAAAGCCAGATCTTCATTGATGAGTTACTGTTAGCAAAAATCTTGAGAAAATTATGAGACTGTAGAGGGGCTTGAAGAAAAAGTGTGAGTGAGCTGAAGCGTTGATATTTGAAAGAATCACTGTCACACCCGGGTCCTAGACCCTAGATGAGACCGGCGTCGTTAACCTCTCAGAGGTCGTAGTCAAGCCTCTTCTTAGCTTTCATCACAATTATACAGTTAAATTTGCAAAAAATTTAAAACTTTTTAAACTTATTGAAGTGTACTTCGACTTCATATAGTTTCTTCATAAGAGTGATATACTAACAGCTTAAACTAAACAACCATCTATTAACAGATTGAACAACTGAAATGAAGAATTCATAATATTAATAATAGTTGCCAAACTGGCCTTAATATAAATGCTTGAACAAATTTTTGAAAGGAAACGCTAGGGATAACATCCACTAGCTATGTCTAATCTACTATGGCTAGAATATAAAGGGTAGGCATCCTCGAACTCAAGAGGACCTACCAAAGTCTGGAGGTACTAGTCTAAACGGCTTCAACTGATCTTCAATCTTTTTCAAGAAACTGCACCTATAAAAAGAGTAATTATATATGGGTTAGTACACACATGTACGAAGTATGGGTGTATTCACATAAACACATAAGGACTATGCATGATCAAAGAAAGCTCTTCCTATAACAACATGTCATTTTTGGGAAGTGAAGTCACTTCACTTTCCTAATTCGTTGTTTATGAATCATGCTATGAATATGACTTATTTTCATGTATTTAAAACACACAACTCATTTTCTATATGAACATGAGAACTTGGAATCATGAACATAATTTTAGAACAACTCAAACGAAAATCAATATTCTTGCTCCCTCTAAGGCTGAGAGCTCCTTAATCCAGACTTAGTTTATTGTTCAGTATTTTCTTCTTGTTGTTGTGTAGTTCAGTTATCTCCTTTGATCCTATGTTTTACTTATGAGTGCAATGATCCATTGTAGTGTCATTCAAACAATGAATCATGTAATTAATCCAAAAGACTCAGGAAATGATTGGATTACCCTACTTAAAAGTTATTCTTTCCATTCTTGTTAAATTGGGCATAAGGTCTTTATAAGCTAATCTTTATTGGCTATGCCCATTATTTTATCATTTGCATAATATAAAGATATTGGGGCATATATTTAATGGCTATGCCCATTATTTGATCATTTGCATAATATAAAGATGTTGGTGCATATATTTATTGGGCTAATTATTTGTTTTGATCTCTTTATTGCATAAGCCAATAATTTTTAAAACTTTATTCTTATCAATACTGATAATTTTGATATACTTTTGCTTTTTCTTACTTAGTTCACTTTGAACTTACATTTCTTCTTCTTTGATCTCATGTTCACTTTGAACATACTTTTCTTCTTTCTTTCTTACTTTCTTAAAGAAATCTTTAGCATTAAACTGACATAGATCATGTAAGCTAACATGAAATCCAGTGTCTTCCCCACACTGAAAAGAGGTGGTTCACCAGCTAAAGTGAACATAGATCATGTGAGCTAACATGAAATTCAGTGTCTTCCCCACACTAAAAAGAGATGGTTCACCGGCTAAAGTGAAACTGAATCTGGAGCATTTAACCGACATAGCATGTATACTAACATGAAATCCAATGTCTTCCCCACACTAAAAAGAGGTGGTTCACCAGCCAAAGTGAAACCGAATACTACCTAGATTTTTTAGGTGGATCCACTAGCTAGTAACCTATGCTGGCAACATAGTTCAAAGACTAGGAAAATTCAGAGACCCTTACCACCTTGCTGGTAGTTTCATCTCATGAGTCTTACATGTGCTTGCACAAGCTCATTGATAGTCTATCGGTGCTTAACTCAATTTATCATACTTTACAACTTTTAGAGTTGACTCATTCATTATGGAAGCGTGCTTCTAATATGAGGTATGCTTAGCTCGATGGATGACTTATCATCCCTTTCTATACTTGATGAAAGTGTACTTAAATCTAACATTATCATTATGGTGTTAATGAGACTTGTCTCACGATTACTAACACCCTTTAGATAAATGGATGACTAGTCACCCCTTTCTATACTTGATGAATGTGAACTTAAATCTTACATTATCATTATGGTGTTAATGAGACTTGTCTCACGATTTCTAACACCCTCTTATGTGAGTATCTTTAACATAATTGTTTAGGTGAAAGTGAGACTTGTCTCACTTCCTTTAACACCCCCTTCTAGGTCAATTTCATAACTCATAAGCTAGTTATTTCACTACTCACCTTATCTTGTTCAATGTAATTGGTAGTCTTGTACCATTCTTTGTGAAAGTTATAAGGCTTTTTTTCAATGTACTACTATGTTAACAAGTTCATAGATAGGGTATGTTGGGACTTGTCCCAATCATTGGCATACCCTTGGTTATGAGTTCAGTGAGTTACATCTTGTCAAGTCAATCTTTAACATGTATTTGGCTTACAAGAACATCATAATTTACATTGGTCATATAAGATTGGTATGGCTTTGTCAATGGCCAATTCTATTACATATTTTGGAAATAATATTGTAAGAATTTATTGGCATAAATCAAACTTTCACTAAACACTGGTAATGAGAATATCATTAGCCAAGTCAATTAGCTTCATATATATACTATAGTAATCTCATCACCCAATTTTTAATAACTTCATCTTCTCAAACACAATTGGAATTAAAACATTTCTTATCTTATGTAAATAATACTCTAGTCATACGGATCTAACTTATAGGTCTCGTTCGACATTATCAAATCATAGAAACCTACACATAATGATAAATTATTACCACATACCAACAACATGCTCGAGATTTACATTATACATACTACTAGAATCGGAAATAGGGAGAACTAGGGAGATGAACATTCAAATCATTGGAAACAACCCTAGTTTAGATTTTCTTGAATTCAAAAACGTTTGAAAAGCCTCTTGGGGAAAGTAATCCAAGAGAGAAAATTCATACCTTACTATAGAATTGAATCTACGAATATCACCCTGTACTTTGCATGAAAATCTTGAAGAATTGCCTTGAAATCTCCTAAGGAGAATCGAGAGAAATTTTTTGTTTTTCTTCACGTTTGTTTACTGTCTTTAGTCGAGAGTTTCTAACCTAGTTAAACGTGAGTCTAAGTCTTAGGAACTGAATATTGACAAATTCAACTTATGCTAATTAACTTAAATAAATAATCAATTAGCTATATACAAAAACGCCCATCGTAAATTGACTAAAAATAGGAGAGCATTTGACTTAGCCAAATCTGAAAATTTGCTAAGGTGTCTCGGCTTGAAAATGAATTTTTAATTAATTAATTAAGTTTCTAATTAATTAATTAAGTGACCTAGCATAATTACTAAAGTACCCCTAACTCACTAGGACCATAACCAACCTCTTTAGACCATCCTGGGTTAGGTACCAGGATGTTTCTTTAGTTAGTTACCCGGCCAGTATCACCCGGTTAGATTTTAGTATTTCGGGTACACTAGTTAGTTTATTTTAGTTAATCCTAAGTTATTTAGTTAGTTAGGTAAGTTAGTTAGAGCCTAGAGTTTGTTAGGAAGCAAGGCCCCACATGGCTTTACCACTGTGGCGCGCATGCCCCCTAACCGCCCTAACCAAATTAGGTTGGGGCTTGGTCGCTTGGTCTCTTGAACATGTGTTTTACAAGGGCTTGCACATGTGTTGCACATGGGCTTGCACATGTGTTGCACATGAGCTTGTACATGTGTTGCTGCGCATTTGTTGTCCATGGACCCTCATTATGTCCTTGGGCACTTCTTAATCTTACATGATCATTTTAAATGATCGTGTGCTATGGTACCTAGGCTTGACACTTTGATGCCTCGTATCTAATGTGTGGGATCTAAGAAATGAAAATTTTATTAACTTAGGGTCTTTATTACAGGTACAATTCCTAAACAAGCTTTAATTGGATCATTGAACATCAAAGTATATCTTATAAAATAGAAATTGGCTAACACCCTTAAGCCAATATTCTCTAACTTGCCCAATATAACTCAATATTGGGCATTGAGATGCCTATGTACCCCAATACATATTCTTAAAACCTAATAGACCCTACACTAGACAAGTACATTTTCTGGATTGTTACAATCACTCACTCTTATTCATATGAATCGTGCATTCGAGTTGGAGCAAGATGTATTTCCCGGCTCTTTTCTCTAACTTGTTTCAGTTGTGATCCTTAGGAGAAGTGTGTTTTAGAGCTTAGGTAATATTTTCACCTAAAAAAATAGTGTGAGTTACGAGATTATGATTAGTATACAATGGGCTATGTTTGCCATACATCCCAACTATCATCACGCCTTTCATGGATGACACAAAGATATAGACTTTATCACCTTCTAAAAACCCTAAAAGTTCGTCACCTACAGTTACCATAACTCATGTGCCTACTCTTATCTATCTAAAGTCTATCATGAATCACCCTTAGATGGTCCAAAGCCTGCTGAATTAAGTTGATCCATGCATTCTAGGCTCTGTGGACACAAACACACCAATCATAGAGTGAGAACACCTACCATATAAGGCCTCAAACTGCGCTATCTAAATGCTCGAATGGTAGTTGTTACAAACTCCACCAAAGATAAGAAGTAGTACCACTTAACTCTAAAAGCTAAAGCACAAGTCTCAAACATATCTTCAAGAACCTAAATGGTACATGTCAACTAACCATCACTCTACGGGCGGAATGTTGTGTTAAGGTCCACACGAGTGTCCAACATCCTGAAAAATCTGCCACAAGATAGAAGTAAATCGAGCACCCCGATATGATATAATAATGACCAACACACCATATAGATGATCCTTCTCATGAATGTAGATATGGGTCGATATCTTGGTGTTGTATGAAGATTGAATAGGTGACTTGGTCAATAGATCAACATTAACCCTAATCCTATCAACACCTCTAGAAGTCTGAGGCAATCTTGCCAAAAAATCCTTGGTGATGTCTCATTTCTACTCTGGAAAGGGTAATCTTTGAAAATCACCACCATGCCTTCACCTACTGTTACTAATACAATGGTACAGATAGACTCTAATATCTCTCCTCATACCGCCCAACTGTTCATGCTTCCTCAAGATAAGATTTTTTTGAGGTTCCAAGATTGATATATTATCTAGAATCATGGACCTCACCAGTGTTAGATGAACAAAAACCCAAACTCTCCGAAAAAACAAATACGGCCTAAAAACCTCAAAGCTCCATGTGCATCAAGGGTAACTAAGAAACATCACTGCTAACATTGCTCTTAAAGTTCTATTGAATACACATTCTCAAACTGGAGGTTGTATATCTAATCAAGTAGATAGGATTGAATTCCCACGTAGGCTAAAACACACCTAGAATTTGAGATATCCAACTGAATCATCCAATTATTAAAGAATGAAATGTACAGAGCTAAAAGTGTCTCCACCATAGATAAGAAGTCTAGACTGCATTTACTCACTTCCTTGCGACTCAAGGAATCCGCTACTACATTTGCCTTACACCCAGATGGTAGAGGATAGAGAGGTCATAGTCCTTTAGAATCTCAATTTATTGATGTTGCCTCAATTTAAAGTCCCTCTAGATTATTATTTATTGAAGACTCTTGTGATCAGTGTCGTTCTCATAACAAACTTCATATACATGTAGTGCCTCCAGATCTTAAGCGCAAAACTACCGCCACCAGCTCCAAGTCATTAGTGTGGTAATTGCGCTTATGTAGCCTAGCTGCCTCAACAAATAGGTAATAATAAATCCTAGTTTCATCAATACACAACCCAAACCAATACTTGATGCATTGCAATAGACCATAAAGCCCTCGTCCTTTACTGGATGAGTCAATAGTGAAGCAATAGTCAACAACTCCTTAAGCTTGAGAAAGCTCAACTCTCACTCCTCAAACCACTCAAAAAAACATAAAGGCGAGTCAGCCAAGTGAAAGGTGCAACAATTATGGATAAGCCCTCCATAAACCGTTGGTAGTAATATGCTAATCTGATGACGCTCTGAACCATAGTAACTGAAATGGTCCTAGCCCAATCACGAATAGTCTTAATCCTCGCTAGATATACCATGATTCCATCCTTCGACACCAGGTGCTCCAAGAATCCAACAGACATAAGTCAAATTTGCACTTTGAGAACTTGGCATAAAGTCGCTGATTTCTCAAAGTTAGAAGCACAGTGCTTAGATGTTGCTTATCACCACTCATGCTCCGTGAGTATACCAGGATGTCATCGATGAACGCAATGACAAATAAATCAAGATACCGTCTAAAGACACACACCATCAAGTTCATGAAGGTGGAAAGGAAATAAGTCAAACTAAAAACATCAGTAGAAACTCATAGTGGTCATGTCGAGTCCTAAATGCAATCTTATGGATATTTGATTCCCTATTCCTAAATAGATGGTATAAAGACCTTAGATCGGTATAACGAAGTGAAAAACTAGTAGGTGAAACTAAAAGCCTTACGAGTGTGTTGTTGAGTTTAATGTGGGTTTTTATGTTGTAAAATGAGTTTTCGAGCTTAGGTTGAGCGTTTTAGGGTTTTAATTAAGGTACTACTCCCCATGGACCAACCAAGGGTCCTTAAGAAAGACCCTAAAGTCTAACCCCCAAGAATTCCCCAAGAAAAATGCCAAAAATCCAAGGACCTAGTGATGGGGCATATGCTCCGTAGGTCCATCCACGCCTCGTAGGTCTTAGTCGTAGGTAAAGGACCTAGAAGAGGAGTTTTTGAACCAAAAAAAGGACCACTAAGATGGGGCATGATCCCACCTACGGTTCATGGGTAAAGGGGCGTAAGTCAACTCTAAGTTCTGCATAGACTCGGCCAAGGTAAGGGTTAGTTGGTAAATTTCTTTTAAGGTTAGTTTGAAGTTAGGTCGGTATATATAGATTATTTAGATTAATATAAGTATTTTAAACAATTAACTAACCTATTTGCTTCATAATACCGAAGACCCCAAATCATAAACAACTCTCCCCTCCAAAATAATCCTCTCTCAATAAACCACCATTATAGAAGAAGAAGTCTAGGTTTGGAGCTCAAGATTTCATCTCTGCTCACTCAATTTCGTAGAGTTTCCTCAATCAAGGTATGGTAGTCTTCATCCATGGTTATTTTCAATCCAAGGAGTGATTTCAAAGTTTCCAAAATCCCCCCAAAGATAGGGTTTCAATCTAAGTCATGTGTTCAACTTCAAAAACATTTTCAATGATTATTTTATGATGAATCGTGATTAAATTAAGGAATTAAGGTTTAATTATGATAAAATTTCCCCAAGAACCAATGATTCCCCCAAAATACTAAATGGTGAATTTATAATTTGGGTTAATTTGTTATGGAAACTTGTTGAATTGATTATGTCTATATTGATTGAGTTATTGAATCATGATTTTCCCTTATCTAAATGTAGTATTCTAGATGCTTAGGTTAAGATTGGTTCATAGCCTTGAAGGGAAATTTATGAAGGATTTATGTATAACCATGATGTTATATAAATAATTTGTGATTTCAATGAAAGTATTATGATCATGTTTACCATGCAATTGTGATGTTATTGAAAGGTTATTCTCAATTATATACTTGTGATTGATGATGATAGAATGTGAAGGATTTCTTTAATGTAATGTTACACTTTAATAGGTAGGCTTAAGGCATCTTTTCTTGTTTAAATGAAAGTGATCTTAATTGATGTGTCTTGAATCGGTAGACCTAATGGTGGTATCCTTTTCATAAAGTATTAATGAAATATTATAATGGTGTGTGTTGGATCGGTACGCTAACGGAACCCTTCCATGAATGATAATGATGAACCTTGAATTGGTAGGCCTATGGTACCCTTTCTTGAGGATTCAATGAGCTTCCCTAATAATGTACCTTGAATTGGTAGGCTATTACACCCTTTCATGTATTAAATAAGTTACCTTGAATCGGTAGACTTTTGGTACCCTTTCATGTGAGCCAATGTACCTTGGGTCGGTAGGTCAATGGCACCCGCTCATGTGTAATAATGTTAAGATAATAAAATATTCTATGGGAATGTAATCTTAGCACGTGTGGATATGGTAAGATGGAATCTCTCCCCATGTTTAGGTCGGTTTTTAATGAACATCTTTCTTATCCCATAACTATGTGCCCACATAGGATATTAGCTAGTGGACACCTAAGCGAAAATTTTACTAGTCCTACCTTAGGCAAGTAGACCAACCCATTACGAGGTGGGACACCATGTTAATCTTACATGGTCTATGTCCGTTAATGCTTATTTCCTTCATCATAGATATGTGTTATGGTTACTCAAGAAGATCTATGAAGTGTGGGGGTAGTATGGGATGTCATTCATGCATTGCACGAGTAGGTTTTGAGAGGGCTATGGTGTGATTCTCCAATGTCTTAATGTCTACTGAAATGAATGTGCTCTTAATGAAGCTAATGAGAATATTGACTTAAAATCTTAATTTAATGATGAATTCTTTACTTGGATTGTATTATAAATTAATTTCCTTGTCATGTCTTACTAAATATGAATGTTCCTTATGCATGATTATTTACTAAAGATGAGTATGAAGAATGATAAGTCATCTATGGTGGCCTCAAATTGGTACTTAGTAGGAATGGTAGTATGAGATGTCATTCCTACATTGTACAAGTATGGCTTAGGGTTACCTAAGGTGATGGGTGTGTTGTAATGACTTATATGTTGATTATTTTTTTATCTTATACCTTTTATACCAAAGTTCATAATGTTTCTCAAAATTTGCATACGCATGGTTTTTAAACAAATGTCCTTTTTAAGCATGATTTTTGCATGGCTATCATACTTAGTACATTTTGTGTGATAAACCATATTTCTTATATTTTCTACTAAGTGTAGGTTTCGCCGTTTGAGGTGATTTCTTCTTGTTCAAAGCTTGGATCATCTATCTTTCAAAACTTTTGGCATGTCCTCATGGATCCGAGGACAAGTGTTCATTTCTTTCATGCACTAGACACTTTTTAGACTTGTTATTTTAAGGGTTGTGAGCCCATTATTTTTTATATTTCAAGTTTTATTAGATGTCTATATGAGAAAACTAGACTTCCATTGTTTGTTTTGAATGAAGCTTTTGATTATATGGATTAAAAAGAGTTATAAATTCTGCACTATTTCTTATTGTTTTATGTTATGAATTCTATGAGGCTTTTCATAATCTTGTACACCATGTCACATTCGGGGTGTAGGCTTTAGTCGCGACAAACATGGTATCAAAGCACAAGATGTTGGGATGATTTTTAGGACTTCACAAGTCACGTCTAGTAGTGTCTTGTTAATGAGTGTGAAGCGCACCATATTTATGAGTAAGAGGCTATAAGACGTTAGGAAACTCGACTTCTTTAATTACTCTCTAAGTCATACCATAGAGTTAAGATTTATCAAAGTCCTTTTGCTAACCCTTCTCTTGTGTTTATAGGATATGAATACTAGATCGGCTATACTAATGATGGCTCAAGCAGTAACTACTCAAGCCCAAGCTATGTAGGCTCAAGCCAATAGGGTTGTTGAGACTCATGTGAACCCTAATGTGAGTACTATAGCTTCTAGGTTAAGGGATTTTGTGAAGATGAACCATTTGGTGTTTCTTGATTCCAAGATGGGAGAGGATCTCCAAGAGTTTATGGATGAGGTGTATAATGTAGTTGATGCTATCGGGTGACTTCTATAGAAAAAACAGAGCTAGCCGCTTACCAATTGAAAGATGTTTCCCAAGTTTGGTTTACTGAATGGAAGAGCAATACGCTGGTAGGAGTGGCTCCCGTAGATTGGGACGTGTTTAAGAAAGCACTCCTTGATAGGTTCTTTCCTCGTGAAAAGAGGGAAGTTAAGGTGAAAGAATCAGTCAACATAAGGAAAGATAGCATGAATGGTCAAGAGTATGCATAGTAAATTTAAAATTATAAAAAGGTTAGGCAACTCATCTCTATACTCCTCCCTGCCTCGGCCCTTCACATCCTATCTCTTCCATTTTTTTCTATTTGTATATTGTCCACCATTTTAAACTTTTTTTATTTATAAAAAACGAGAGAGAGAGAGAGAGAGAGAGAGAGAGAGAGAGAGAAAAGAGTAAAATAGCAATGCATTCATATAGAAATAATTAGTTCAATAAAATATGACTTAATTAAGCAAATGTGTATAAATATTACATTTTTCTTTTGTGTGTACCCAAATTTAAAAATAAAAGAATAAAAATATTCATTTCTCTTATTTCCCACCATCATCCCATAATAACAATAATTCTAATTAAAAAAATATGATATATAGTTATGACATCAAATTTGACATTGTAGACAAGTAATTTTTTACCGAACTTAAGTTTTACACCTTTTTGGAGCATAATATTTTTATAAAAAGTCTATTTAATATTTTGACCTTCACATTATTTTATTAATTTTCATTAAGTAAAGATATGAAAATAACAAAAAAATTGAATCATATTTGTAAATAAGTTTATTTTTGTAAGAAAGAAAAACTTAACAAAATAATTGTATTATTTTAATTCAAGTTTTAGTAGGTAAGTTAGTGACGATTTTATTTCTAGTCGTTTAAATTTTATGTATTTTTATTAATTCAAATTAGTTGATATTATTATTATATTTTTTAATAATAAAAAAATATATAATCAACCTAAATCTACCCACTACCTAAATTATTTACCCCACTCCACAACACTACATCATTCTACACCCACCACAACTCCACTACATTATACACACTGCACGCACACACACACCCTGTATAAATACAAACACAAGCACGAAGCACAAAAACAAAAGGTTTCAGTAAACCAAAAGGAAAAAAATCAGCTGACAGAAAAAAAAATTCAATACACACACGCGCACAGAATTTTTTATACAGAATAATTCCCAAACTAAAAATTCCATTTTTATTTTATTCTTCTTTCAACAATAATCATAAATTCACATCTTTTCTTCTTTATTCATTATTTTCTTATCAACACAAATACATATATCATCACAAATCACCTACAAAAATTTAATGGGTGTTCTAATCGAGGTTCGATGAAGATTTTGCGAATTCAACTTAATTTTTTTCTTAATTTATTCATGAAATTTGATATAATTATTATAATAAATTCTCTTACACTTTTATTTTATCCATGATTTGATTGAAATGAAATATATGTTGAGAGTTATTTTTTTAATAGCTTTATTTGATGAAAAATTATTGTTGTTCATTTTGTCCAATAAAGAATGAGACTTATTTTAGCAATTTGTCATTGTTTTGTTGAATTTATAAATTACAATATACACATGCCTAATTTTGTCTTTAACTTTAAGATTAAAAAAAATTAACTTTAAGATAAAAATAAAAATATAATATGTGTAGGCCTAATTTTAACATTAACTTTAAGGGTGAATCAAAATAAAAGAATACAAGATAATTCAGAATTTATATTGGATCCTAGAATTTTAATATTTTATTTTAGTTCATCTTTCTTTATAAAGACTAATTATTTTCCTTTAATATTAGACAAACTTTCAGGTACCTTAAAATTATTTGTTTTAATTAAGAATGTGTTTGCGCATCTTTTTTTAACATAAAAAATCAAGGATGCAGTGATGCACCTTGTCCAATAATATAATTAAAATTTAATTAATTTAAAGTAACACTTATAGACAATTATTAGGTGAAATGCAAAGAAGACAATTATGTCTCTAAATGTCAAGATCGGAAATGCAGTTATGCATTAGGTTTAAAACTAATAAAAATTCAACAATAATATATATATGAGCGAAACTATAGCATATAAAATATATCCAAAAAATAGTTAATAAGAAGTAAAAGTCAATAAACGTGATCGTGATAGAACCACCGGACTCGGGGGATGCCTTATACCTTTCCCTCGGTGAACAAAATTCCTTACCAGAATTTCTAGTTCGCGGACCAAATAACGAGTCATTTCCTTTTGATTAGGGATAAAACAAAAAAGTGACTTGGATCACCACAACTCAATTCCAAGTGGCAACTCTGAATAAATAAAAAAAATAATCATTATCAATACCGTTATTTAAATTGGAAAAACTCTTCCGCCTCCGTGCGCGAAAATTGGGGTGTGACATCTCTGGCTACTTTGTTGGGAAACAACCAGAATTCGAACTTTGTTATATTGACTTTTACTTTATTTTATTATTTTATTGGATATATTGTGTTTGATGGCCTAATGTGCTACTTGCTGCTTATTTATTATTTTTTATATTTATATTGTTGAAATATACTAAATTGTTTTCTCTCAAGCACACCTTATAAGTCTTTGAATACACTGAGCATACGTTCACAACAATGCAGTTATGCATCCTATTTTCCATTGAGATAAAGTTGAGTGTCTAGACACCCAGTGAAAGATTTTGTCTTACCTGTTAGGCGGGGTAGGGCCAACAATGAAGTTGGAATAGCGTTGTTACCGATAAGTTGTCCCTCCTTGGCTCGAGTTGTCCACTCAGGCAAGCAAGTTTAGATACCTATCTTATTCAGGTTTGAATCTGGTAAAAGTGACATATTTATCCCTAAAAGACTCCGATTATTTGCATCATTATTGCTTGTGACTTAGTGAGCCTTTAAGCTAGAGTTGGTTCTGTCCAATGCAAGTATTCCTCTCTTATGTGGCCACTTAGCTCATTTTATTTGTTACATGAAAATGCATATATTTAGAAAGTCTCTACAAGTTGACGCATTTTAGTGTGATTAAGAAATTAATTTAAAAAGAAAGAAAAAAGACGAAAAATATTTCTTCTTTTAGAAGTTATTATCTATTTCTTAAAATAAAATAAAATTATTGCATTACGTAATGAACAAAATAATAATATTTTTATTTAGATTTTTCTTTTAAGTTTATAAGAAGAAAAATAATTCTGTGAAAAATTGCATTTGTCAAAAATAAAGTTTGAATATCTCAATGTTTCTTTTTTTAACTGTTCAATCTGAACAAACTACGCACACCTGATTCTCATCTCAATGAGTTACGTAGGCAACTCTCTTTGGGTTCGACTTTGGGTTCGGCGATCTTCATTCAAATATTAAAAATTCTTTCATCAAAAGTTTAAAAATAAAAAGATTGTAGTATTTATTTGACAATATTTGTTTCTTCTTACAAATTTATTTTTAATGTTGAAACATTTCGAATTCGTCACTCAAAAGAGAAGTCAAAAAATATGTTTATTTTTTATTTCATTTTAGCATGAAATTCAAGATCAAAAATAGATTGTTTCTTAATTTTATAATAGTAAATCAAGAAGACAAAAGATTTTATCTTAGAAGTTTAAAATAAGAATTATGCAAATTTCTTAAACATTTTTATCAAGCGTGTTATGTACACAATCTAAATGAAATTAATCGATATTTTTTTAAAAAAAATAATTATAATAATAATAAAATGAAAGCAAATAATCAAATGATAATAAAAAATAAATATAGTAGAGCTAGCTAGAATTAAACATTAATCATTCTAAACTAGTTCTTTAAATAAAAAGACTTGTGTATGCATGACCTACAACATGTAGTCATAACTGAAGAAGGTCTAACCCTAACAAACTTTATTATCAATACACACTTACTTAAGGTGGTTGGCTTGTGGTTAAGCTGGTATCTCATCCCTACAATACAAGATCAAAAGGGAAAAAGAAAATGGTTCATAAAGATGGAAATGAGTCGGACAATGACGAGGTCTGAAATCAAATGGCTTCACAAGAAACAGTATTAAGAGAAGAGCTAAGGGCATTAAAATAGAAAATTGTCAGAGATGTACGAAGCTTGGATGAGTGGAGAAGTTCCATCGTCTTCAATTTGTGACTATCTAAATACAAATATTCCACCTTTTATCTAAGTGTCTTCAAATGATCCAATTTATCCACCTAGATACGGCTTTTATGCTAACACATTCAACGTCGTTGGAACTTCTATGGTGCACCCTTTGAGTACACCTATGATAAATATTCCAATCTTTGTGCCGACTAATAGCATTCCACAACCGACAATTGTGCCTAAATTCAATAATGATCCTTCATTCCAAGTTTTTCATGATCATGGCTACAGCTCTGAAAAGGATCTTAAAATTCCAAACTCTTATACTCACACTCATCAGTATAGTTCCCCAATTGAAGCTCAAAAAGTTGTTAATAATGAGAAACGTGAAGAAATGACGAGAAAAGTGAAGAGTTTGGAACAAAGTGTTAAAGATATGCAAGGATTGGAGGTCACAAAAGTGTCTTATTCAATGATTTATGCATGTTTCTCCACGTTCATCTACCTATCGTTTTTAAAACACTAAAGTTCAAGAAATATGATGGACATGGAGATCAAGTAGTTCATTTAAAGAGATATTGTAATCAACTGAGAAGGGGTGGAAGCAAAGAAGAATTGTTCATGGTTAACCTACAATTTAGTTTGTTGTCTTGTATCCAAGTTCTTTTATATTTTTTTTTATGAAATAAGTTATTTCATCACCGGCATCAAGAAGATGCAAAGAGTACAAAAGTAGATATGCTAGCTCCGTTACATAATAGTAGTTAAGACACGGGAGCCAGCCACCAGTTCAAAAAATCTAGAAGGCTTAAAGAATGACTATGTCTGGCCTAGAAGTAAAGATCTAATAAAATCTAAGAAAGCAGTGTAACTATTCACATAAGACGGGTAGGACAAACAAAAAATATTGAACAAACATTTAGCATTGAGTGAGTGATTAGGAGTTGAAATTCCATTAAAACACCGTTGATTCCTTTCTGCCCATAGGCACCAAAAAAATACATGTTGGAATCATTCTCTAAGTGTTCCTGATGGCCCCATCAACTGTCAAATGGCTCAAACTCACAACAACTTCTCTGATAGTTAGCATCACCCAATTCAAACTGAATATGGAAAGGAACATATGCCATATCCCTGCAGCCACCGCATTATGCAAGAAAAGATGATTTACTGATTCTGCACTTTGCTAACACAAATAACACTTGCTGACCAGCTGGAAGTTTCTTCTACAAAGATTGTCCACTGTCAAACGAGCATTCTTTAATGTTAACCAGCTGAATCATATTACCTTTGGTGGTAGCTTTGTTTTGTAGATTAGTTTCCATGGCTATAAATCTGTAATACCATTCAGAGCGTGCAACAATTTATACCCCTTCTTTACAGTGTATTCCTTTGCCTTAGGATCCCAACACATGATATTTGTAGCTTGCGGATTCATGTTGTAACCTTCCAGTCTACCCATTAATTCAACCAGACTGCCAAACTCCCAATTTTGGAAGTTTCTCATGAAAAGTAGATTCCATTGATTGTCCTCTCTGTTCTGCGCAACTGTACAGTCAGGATCACGTGCTATTAGGAAGAGAGTTGGGTAAAGCTCTTTCAAGATGAAATTCCCAAGCCACCTATTTTTCCATAATCTCATGTTCAGGCCATTCCCAACCTTGAAAGAAATTTGTTGAACAAAATATTCCCAATATTTGTGTATATGTTTCCATGCCCCTACCCCGTGTGGAGAATTGCTTTGCTTAGTACACCAGTGATTTAGTTCCCCATGCTTCGCTGCAACCACTTTCTTCCATAAGCTATTTCCCTCTATTCCATATCTCCATAGCCATTTTAACAACATGCTTTTGTTATGCTTCGTTAGGTCCCTGATTCCCAAACCCCCTTGCAGCTTTGGTCTGACAACATTACACCATTTAACTAAGTGAAACTTGTGCTCATCACTGTTACCCTCCCAAAGGAAGTTCCTCCTGACTTTATCCAGTTGATTCAAGAACTTGCCGGGCAATAGGAATAGTGACATGAGATACGTAGGGATACTATCCATGGCACTATTGATGAGAGTTAGTCTACCACTCATAGAAAGATATTGCCTCTGCCAAGTAGCCAGCCTTTTCTCCACCTTCTCGATAACACTGCTCCAAATATCAATTGACTTATATTTTTTTCCCCAAAGGGAGACCCAAGTAGGTTATCGGGAAAGACCCAACACTGCAGAATAATTGTTCAGCTAAATCATGAAGATCAGGAACCGTATTCACAGGGTATATCACACTCTTCAAATATTGATATGGAGACCTGAAATAGCTTCAAATATAAGAAGGGTCATATTAAGATGCTCTACTTGGGATCTTCAGCACCACAAAATATCAAGGTATCATCTGCATAAAGAAAATGAGAAACTGATAGTAAGGTTTCTATGTTGTTTCCCACTGTGAACCCCTCAATCCACTGCAACTGCTTGGCTCTATCCAACATCTTGTTGAGGCCTTCTATGGCAAGAATAAAAAGGAAGGGTGAGAGAGGATCACATGCCTGATGCCTTTCTGATGAGAAAAAAATCCGACTGAGCTTCTGTTAAGTAAAACAGAGTATTTGACTATAGTGATGTTGTATTTGATCCATTTAATCCACCTATCTCCAAAACCCATCATCCTCAGCATATGCAATAGGTAAGTCCAGCTGACTTGATCAAAGGCTTTTTCGATATCCAGTTTACACAAAATGCATGGCTATCCACTTTGAGCCTCTAGTCTAGAACTTCATTATCTATTAAAACACCATCTTTGATTTTCCTAGACTTGATGAAAGCTTTTTGTTGCACCAAAATCAGCTACCCAATCACAGTTTTTAGTCTTTCCGCCAGGACTTTGGCAAGGATTTTGTAAACACTACCTATAAGGCTTATCGGCCTTTAGTCTCGGAGTTCAATGGCACCCTTCTTTTTTGGAGCCAATGCTATGAAAGAGGTATTGTTGGACCTGACCATGTAACAACGCTGATGGAAGTGATGCATTTCCCCCAAAACATCAGTTCTAATAAAATCTCATGTCTTCTGGTAAAATGTCATAGTATAGCCATCGGGAACTGGAGCTTAATCGGGAGCGCAAGAGTTAATTGTTGCAAGTATTTCATCATCCTCAAAAGCACTTTCTAACCATTCCTTTTTATCCATCATAAGGCTGGATAGATCTTCAAAGGTTGCAATAGGCCTCCATTGCTCTTTTTCAGTGTACAGATTTTGGTAGAAGTCGAGAATTTCATTCTTGATTTGATCTTTATCATCGATGATCTCATCTTCCACCTTTAGTGTATCAATCTGATTGTTCCTCCTGCGGGATTTCAAAATCCTTTGGAATTTTTTGTTTTTTTCATCACCCTCCTTAAACCATAAACTCCTGGATTTTCGCCTCCATGACACTTCTTCCGCCTTAGAGATCTGTTGTAGTTCCATTTTTAGGACCATCATTTTTTCTTTTTCTGCTTCGTATAGGAGCCTGTTTTCAATTTCCTGCTCAATAGCCATAACTTCATCCAGTGCGTTGCTCCTTCTGGTTTCCATCTTGCCAAAGATTTCTCTGTTCCAATCGGTGATATCTTTTTTAAGACACCTCAATCTCTGAACCCTTCCTCTTGCAACCACATGTTTTCAAATTAAAATAGGAAGGATTGTCTTCCCAGTCACCATTTACCAGAAGTACAGGTTTGTGGTCTAACATAACTTTTGGAAGAGCAATTTCTTTTACAGATTGGAAGTTGTCACTCCATTCAGGTGATATCAAAAACCAGTCTATTCTAGAAGCTTGAATAGAATATTCTCCTCGGACCAAATATAGAAAGCACCCTATAAAGGGAGGTCAATTAAGTTCAGATCTTGGATGGTATCTGAGAAGCTTTTCATGGCGTTTGATCTTCTGATGCAGTTATACCTTTCACTTTCCAATCTGCATACATTGAAATCACCACCGATGACCCACTATTTGTTCCAGATACCTCTAATAGCTGCAAGTTTAAGCCATAGATCCACCCTTTCTGGATTAGAGTGAGGGCCATAAACACCTGTGCAACACCATCGAAATTCTTCCCGAGAACTCTCTAACATACACGAGAGAGTGTATGAACCTTGTTGCACATCAATGAAACTCAACAACCTTTTATCCCAGAGAATTATTATCTCAACCCTACTACCACTTGCTTTCAGCTCAGTCCAACCAGCCCATCTATTGGCCCATATTTGTTGAAACATCTGTGACGACCAATCTACTATTTTTGTCTCTTGTAGGCAAATTATGTCAGCTTTTCATTTACCCATTAAAGATTTCACTGAACTTCGCTTAGCTGCTTCATTCAGCCCCCGCACGTTCCAACTAATAAGTTTTACTTTCATTCAGAAAGAGCATTGTGGAATCTGCCCCTATCCTCCTTTGCCATGCCATCATAATTTAAACCGCATTTCAGCCTTTCTAGCTCGAGTTCACCTTTTCTTTGAGACTTTTTTGCTGAACCACCTTATGATTTTGTTTATTCAATTGCATCTGCCTCCTCTTATGTTCCATGCGCATGATCATGTCCAGGATTTCATGCTCAAATTATGTAATATTAACCCCAAAAGCCTTGCATGCCTTGACAATCACTATTTTGGTCCACGTGGAGGTTTTAATTACCGTAGGGTTCCTAATTTCAAACACTGTTGGATTCTTTTCCAACCCATGAGAGAGAAAGTATTTCACTTTGAGAAGAAAATTTTGCTTCAAAGCCACTCATCAGAACCGGCTCCGGTGAAAGGTAGAATCAGCGAAGAAAATTTGTGATGGTAATTGAAGTGTCAGCTTCATCGTCTGCATCTGTATTGGGGTAGGAGAAATCCCCCGGTTCGTTCTTGTTTTGTGATACGAGCTGAGCTTCAATAGGAGGGGTTATAATAAGAGGAGTTGGGCTAATGGTATTTTTATTGTTGACAGTTGGGGCTTTCAGGATTCCAACAGCTTTCCAGATTCTTTTTCATCTTTTGATACCTTTTCTCTTTGGGCCTTTTTTATAATAAAACTGGTCCATATTGTGATCTGCTAAGACCTCTGGTGTTTTAGATTGTACCGTAGTCATAGAGGGTAACTTTTGTAGCGATGAATTTGATGTGAAGTTCATGCCCACGTGGTCATTGACTGATTTGACAACAGGATCTCTCTCGTGGCTCGATGAGGATATGGAAGACGTCTTCTCTTTCCCTTTTTCGATAATAATAGCTTCTACTCCGGTGGAGTTGGTGGAGAGTACATCTTCTAAAATTAAAATTACAAATTTTAGATCTCCAATCAACAACTCAATTTTGTTGGGTCTAATATATGTATGAGAGACACAAATCTGAGCCTAATAAAAGTGTGTCCTATTCTTCATGTCCTCATCAGTTCTGACAAACCCCCCACAAAAATCACCTATCTTACGAAAGGTTTCTGAAGACCAAGCATGCAAAGGAACTCCAAAAGATTTTACCCATATGTGCTCCAACTTCAAAGGGGATTTTTCGATCATCGGAGACCACCATGCGAGTGATAGACGCCTACCATTCCAGAACCAATCACTAGGTTTGATGCGAGATGCTTCTTTTCTCGAAGGGAATTCAAACAAAAATTGATTATGTGCTAAGGGAATGACTTTGAGGCCTGCAGTGATTTTCCACCTATTGATGAACCATTTCTGGATCACTTCGGAGTTAGGGCTCTGTTTATAAGGATCGCTAAAGACACAAACAAGGCATTTGCTCAGAGGATGGGAGTTATCAACATCGTGGTTTGAACTCGATGTTGTCCAACTCGATAACTTTGTTGCCTCGGAGTACGTTCTCAACTGAGGTGCGGTGGAGTAAGAATTTTGGGGAACCTCCTCTTACCCAAAAAGTTAAGAATCTTATCTGCAATGTCTATCCAACCCCAGTTATATCCAGCTTCTGGAATTATCACAGACGATTTCTTATGGCCCAACCAAGTCTCGGTTCTTAAAAATCTCAAATAAAATTTGTAATTCTAATACACTCTAAGAAGGTGTGCTTATTGTTTTCGCCCCCATCTCTTATAAAGATCCCTTGCACCCCTGGAAGCTTGTTTGAGATTGTCGCTGACCCACCTTAGGTTATCATCATCTATTTTGATGTTACTTGAGAAACTCCTGTTGCGTTCTATAATGGAAAAACATCTGGGAAAATCATCACTAATAATTGTAACTTCAAAGGACTTATCTTTTGAAACAAAGAAAATCTTATCTCCCATAGCTTCCAAGTTCTTTTATCTTAATATAAGATTTGTTTTGTGTCACTTTAATCCGTGCTATTTGACTTTTCATATATGCATCTCTTTTCAATTCAATTTTTGTGACATGATAGGCAAGAGGATTTGATGAGATTTTAAGGCTATATCTAGTCATGGAATGAATACACCAATGCAGTCAAGGAAAAACACGTTCTAGGAAATGAAAAAAGGACTTAAACATCTTGATACATCCTTTAGTATCGAAAATGCTTAAAAGAATAAATTTTATTTAAATTGACACACGTCATTTGTCAAGAAGGTATTACTCAAGTGGAGATTTCAAGCTGACAAATATGAAATAAAAATAATAAACATATCCAGCAATGCATATGTTGCAAAGAGATAATGTATGATTTTAACTTCACATCTTACAACGCATGCTTGTATTTGACATTTTTAATAATTGATAAGACGAAAGCATTTCATTCTACTATCTAAACACCGTGTTACCCTTTGCTACCCATTTTGAGCCTCAATTTTGTTCTCTTTTATACCCCTCTTTTGGAATCAAAATACAGTAAAAAGAAAAAGGGGAAAAAAGAAGAAAAGAGTTACAAATTCAAAAAAAAAAAGCAGTCAGAAAAAGAGAGTCAAGAAAAAGTGAAAAAAAAGGTTGAAAAATAATAACTACAAACGAAAAAACTTCCTGAACTACGTTTGACCTAATTCTTGCTTTGACAAGATACATAGGCTACCTAATTTTAAGGTTCGGTCCAACCAAGAAAAGATATATAAAAAGTTCTCATCGCAAAAATTGGGGCACAACAATAACAACGACGACGACAACAACAACAACCACAACCACAACATCAACAACAAGTATTATTGTTGTTATTATTACTATTATTATTATTATTATGCAAAATAGAATCGATTCCAAAAGTTGTAAGTTTCAACCTTATTACCGCATTACCTTTGAGCCTTCATGTCAATCCTTTTTTGTAACCCTTTCCAAAAGTCATGATGCAATCCAAACAAAGACCTTTTGATCAATTTTAACAGTGACAAGTCAAGCAAGCTTTCAGTGTTGATTATCATATAAGGAAAAAAGTCATGTCTTTCGTATGAGGAGTGAAAAATGAGAGAATCTTATCAATAAAGGTCCTCCAAAAAATTATAAGACATCATTTCTGTTGAGAGACAATGAAAAATGAGAGAGTGTTATTAGTGAAAACTCTCAGGGCACTTTAAGACGATTGTGAGTGAAAGATATAGAAAATAAGAGAGATGATCGGTGAAAAATCTTTCGAGGCACCACAAGTCGAATGTGAGGTATGAATCTAGTGCAAAAGTTGCATTACAAAAGTCTGACTTCAAAAAGTTGAAAGTTTGACAAAGATAAAAAAAATTGGATTGATTAGATAAATCAACCCATTGAATCTGACATGCATGTTATGATCATTAGAATTGACCATCACTCTCAAAGGAGTCTCTTTTTACTTTCATTTTTATTTTCTTTAAAGGTCAATTTTTATTTTTACTTTCCTTTCTTCTTCTTATTTTGTGTCGCTCAATTCCATTTCATTTTTTTCCTTGAGCTAGTCTTCATCAAAGCAAGCAGAAAATAATTTCAAAATTGCTACCATCTTTCCAATTGGACAAAGCAAATTTTGGTCAGCACATCAAATGAGATATGATTCAAGAAATATTGATACGCATAATAGTTTGTCAACAATTGACAAATTATGAGAATATAAGATTCAATACTTGTTGAAGGGTGGAAACAATATAACAAGTATGAAGTTGAAATTTCTTAACAAATGGAGATGTTTTAGATCATCAAGATGAGCTAACTAGCAAATGAAAGCAGTCTATCCCAAGCTAAAATTAGCTTCAAACATGACAACAATAGGAGCAAATATCCCCAAAACAAATACAAAAATCGACCACCGGTAAAAAAATCATAAATTTTCTTTGTTTCTTTTCTAAAATAAGGACATGTTCTTGACATAAAAGATATCTTGAAAATTCAAATTTGTTAACATTATTGCAGGGAAAAAAAAGAGAAAAATTTACATGCATCTTTACTCCTAGGATAAACACTTCCTAATTCTAAACATTATTTTTTTATTTTCTCCTAGGATAAAACCTTCCTAGTCTGAGATTGTTATTTTAATTTTCTCCTAGAGTAAACACTTCCTAGTCTGAGACTGTTATTTTTATTTTCTCCTAGGATAAACACATCCTACTCTGAAATCTTTATTTTTATTTTGTCCTAAGATAAACACTTCATAGTCTGAGACGTTATTTTAATTTTCTCCTAGGATAAACACTTCCTAGTCTAAGACGTTATTTTTTATATTATCCTAGGATAAACACTTCCTAATTTGAGACTGTAATTTTGTTTTTTCCTAGGATAAACACTTTCTAGTCTAAGTTTTTATTTTCTCCTAGGTTAAACACTTCTAGTGTGAGACTGTTATTTTTATTTTCTCCTAGGATAAACATTTTCTAGTCTGAAACGTTATTTTTTATTTTCTCCTAGGATAAACACTTGCTAGTCTGAGACTGTTATTTTTTTTCTCCTAGGATAAACACTTCCTCATCTGAGACTATTATTTTTATTTTCTCCTAGGATAAACATTTTCTAGTCTGAGACTGTTGTTTTTATTTTCTCCTATGATAAACACTTCATAGTCTAGGACTGTTATTCTTATTTTCTCCTAGGAAAAAACTTCTTAGTCTGAAACATTATTTTTTATTTTCTCTTAGGACAAAACCTTCCTATTCTGATGCTTTTATTTTAATTTTCTCCTATGATAAACACTATCTAGTCTGAGACTTTTTTTTTATTTTCTCCTAGGATAAGCAATTCTAGGCTGAGATTGTTATTTTAATTTTCTCCTAGGATAAGCACTTCCTAGTGTGAGACGTTATTTTTTATTTTCTCCTGGGTTAAACACTTCGTAGTCTGAGACTGTTATTTTTATTTCTCTTAGGATAAACACTTACGAGTTTGAGATCTTTATTTTTATTTTCTCCTAGGAGAAAACACTTCCTAGTCTGAGATATTTTTTTTCTCCTAGGAAAAACACTTCCTAGTCTGAGACGTTATTCTTTTTATTTTTCTCCTAGGATAAATACTTCCTAGTCTGAGACATTATTTTTGTTTCTCCTAGGATAAATATTTTCTAGTCTGATGTCGTGATTTTTTATTTTCTTCTAGGATAAATACTTCCTAGTCTGAGACGTTAGTTTATATTTTTTTCTCCTAGGATGAATACTTCCTAATTTGAGACCTTTATTTTTATTTATATCCTAGGATAAACACTTTATAGTCTGAGTTTATTTTTTAAAAAGTTACATCTGCTAATAACTCACAAAATTTTCCAGTGAAAACTGGGGCAAAATTTTTTGTGTATTTCTTTTGTTTGTGATGATTTTCAGGTTTTCGCAAGCAAAACATAGATTTGAAATTCTAGAACAAAGTTTCAACTCTATTTAGAATGATCAATCCATGATAGCCAGAATAAGCTTCTTCAATTCATGTAGCAGACTTACTTCCTTACATCTTTTTCTGTCAGTTGGTGATCAAGAAAACATGCAGTCATTTGAAAATATATTCAAATTGTCATTTCGAAGAGTGTCAAAAGCTCACTCTAAGTGGCAAGTTAAGAGTCCATACAAGATCAAGATACTCACCCAAAAAATCAAGGTGATGTTTGAAAGTCAAGACTCAAGTGAATAGATAGGAGTTTGTACTTTTAGTTTCTTTTTTGACTATTATCTTTCATTTTTTATGCAAGGATAGTAGTCATGGTCTGCAGTCTCGATGGAACCTCACTTAACTTCCACCTAATCACCTTATCTCCTTGAATTACATGTGACCTGATTCCCTTATAACCCGAGATATGTAGGATGTCTAAAACAAGGACTCGATCAGACAAGTTTTTTCATATAAATACGAATCCGATCAAAACTTGTCACTTTAACTACTTCTGTGTCTGAAAATTCTTCGTGTTTTCAATCAAATAGAGAAAAACTCTGAAAATTCTTCGTGTTTTCAATCAAAGAGAGAAAAACTGTAGACACGTAATTTTTTACCAAACTTAAGTTTTACACCATTTTGGGGGCTTAAGTAATTGTATACAAAGTCTGATTAATATTTTGACTTTTACCTTATTTTAATTAATTTTCATTAAGTAAAGATATGAAAACAACAAAAAAAATTGAATCATATTTATAAATAAGTTTATTTTTTTGAAAAAAAAAAAAAAACTTGACAAGATAATTGTATTATTTTAATTCAAGTTTTAATAGGTAACTTAGTGATGTTTTTATTTTAGTCGTTTAAATTTTATGTATTTTTGTTAATTCAAATTAGTTGATATTATTATTATATTTTATTTATTAATAATAAAATATGTAATAATAAAAATAAATAATCAACCTAAAACTATCCACTACCTAAATTATTTACCCCACCCCACTAAACTACATCATTCTACACTCACCACAACTCCACTACATTATACACACTGCACATGCGAAACAGCACGAAATACAAAAGAAAAAAGATTTCAGCAAAGCAAAAGGAAAAAAATCAGCAAACAGAAAAGAAAAAAAAAGCATTCAATACACGCGCACAAAAAAATTTTACAGAATCATTCCCAAACCAGAAATTTCATTTTTATTTTATTCTTCTTTCAACAATAATTATACATTCACATCTTTTCTTCTTTATTCATTATTTTCATATATATATATAAATACATACCATCACAAATCACCTACAAAAACTTGGTAGGTGTTCTAATCGAGGTTCGAAGAAGATTTTGCGATATTCAACTCTACCTGCTCTTAATTTATTTATGAAATTTGATGTAATTATTATGATAAGTTTTCTTACACTATTATTTTATTCGTGATTTAATTTAAATGAAATATATGTTGAGAGTTATATATTTTCTGATAGCTTTATTTGATGATAAATTGTTGTTATTCATTTTGCCCAATAAAGAATGAGATTTATTTTAGCAATTTGTCATTGTTTTGTTGGACTAATAAGAAATTACAATATACACATAACTAATTTTCTCATTAACTTTAAGATAAAAATAAAAATATAATGTGTAGGCCTAATTTTAACTTTAAATTTAAGGGTGAATAAAAGTAAGAATACAAAATAATTCAGAATTTATATTGTGTCCTAGAATTTTAGTATTTTATTTTGGTTGATCTTTCTTTATAAGGATTAATTATTTTCTTTTAACATTAGACAAACTCTTAGGTACGTTAAAATTATTTGATTCAATTAAAAATTCGTTTGCGCATCTTTTTTGAGACATAAAAAATCAAGGATGCAGTGATGCACCTTGTCCAAAAATATAATAAAATTTAATTAATTTAAAGTTACACTTATAGACAATTATTAGGTGAAATACAAAGAAGCAGTTATGCCTCTAAATGTCAAGATCAGAAATGCAGTTATGCATCCAGTTTAAGACTAATAAAAATTTATCAATAAAATATATAAGAGTGAAACTGCAGCTTATAAAATATATCTAAAAATAGTTAAATTGTAGTATATGTCAATAAAAGCGATCGTGCTAGAACCACAGGACTAGGGATGCCTAATACCTTCCCCTCGATCAACACAATTCCTTACCCGAATTTCTAGTTCGCCGAAAAAATATGAGTCATTTCCTTTTGATTAGAGATTATACAAAAAGGTGACTTGTAACAGCACAACTCAATCCTAAGTGGCGACTCTGAAAAAATAAAATAATCAAAATCAACACTATCACTTAAATTGGAAAAATCTTTCCACCTTCGTGCACGATAAATGGGGTGTGACAGACATTAATTGTTCGCTTTTAGTGACAAAATTTACTTTTCGTGCTTAAATAAATGAGACATACTTTTCATGAAGAAATATAGAAATCTGTAGCAAAGTTTTTTCCACTAAACTTTTCCACCAAAAAAGTAATTGAAGTCATTTGTTAAGTAGTGTTAGTCACGAATTTAAAGTTATCGGTGACACATTATTTCATCACTAATAATGTATCAAATTCACGACAAGTTATTTTTTGTCTTAAAATTTATTAATTTTTGGACACAAAAAAAAATCATCTAAAAATATTATGTTACAAAATAGAAAAATTAGAGTTCATAGTTAAATATTACAATTTTTAGCTATAAGAAATTAGATTTAGTTATGACATTTATTATTGTAACTAGTAATATAAATAATTTGTGACAAAGATTTTATTATCTCTAATCAATCTGAGATTTAGTGGCGACAAAAATATTGTCACAAAATATGCAAGGTAATAGCGACGACTTAATTTGTAGAATAATTCAACTATTTGCTACGAAAAAATTCATAGCTATATATAAAAAAAAATTTGCTACAATTGTTCATAATTACAAGTGACAACTTACAAAAAAAATAATACAAGTGCTTCATAAGAAACAGAGAGAGTACATTTGTTAATTAGCGAGGGAAAATATTAAAACCAACTAATTCGAAATATTTTGTAAAAAATGAAAAAGTTCAAATTCATCGATTTTCTTGTTTTACGAAATTATAAAATGCATCATTTAAAAATACAAAAGTTATAAGTCCCGTGAGTGGGGTACGGTTCTACCACAAGATCATTAATATTTGTTGGTTTACCACTTTTATTTTTTATTTGATACACTTCCATCGATAAAGATAATAGAAAAAAATAATTTCTCAAGTGTTGGTGCTAATTTTCATGAGTGTCTATTAATTTGTGATTGGTAAATTGCATAGACCAAGTCAATCTATTTGCTTCTGTATAAATGTAAGTACATATTTAATAGAAATTTCACATAGGTACGTAGAGCAATTACACAGATATAACATCGACTTACAAACTTAGACTTTGCAAAGGTGCGAAATATTTCATGAATTTCTATTAACTTTTTTCATCAGTGTGAAAATTGAAATAAACATGACAATGAAAGCACAAATGAAAAATGAAGTACTATAGTTATAAGTGTCGATGTTTTTTTCAAACATTTGATTTACTGATCGAATTGAATCGATTATTTATTTATTTTTAATAAATAAAAATTTTAATTTTATATAAATTTATAATTGTGCTAAATGATTCTAAAATTTATTTAAATAAATAAATAAAATGAGAGAAATATATTGTGGGTGGTAAATTTCATGCATTTGTGTCTGTGTATAAATAATCATATAATATATTATTTCTACAAAAATTAAATTTGAAAAAAGTTATTAAGTTAAAAATAAAATATAAATGAGAGACAGGAGAGTTGATCGGATGGTAAGCACTACTCACTTCCAACCTTAAGGTTATGAGTTCGAGTCCCAAGAAAACATAATGTGGGAGCCCCTAGGGAGGGCTTAAAATTTTGTAGGTGTTAATAGGAAAATTAACCTTTTTATAATAACAAAGTTGTCCCTATCTAATACATTTAAGAACAAAATAATTTTTTGTATATAAAATATAGTCAATAGTGACGATATTAGATTTTGTTCAACTATGATATATATATATATATATATATATATATATATATATATATA
>NC_028637.1:70782391-70825339 GCF_001406875.1 Solanum pennellii | reverse complement strand
TATATACTTTTTACGATAAATATTTTTGTCACAAATGTGTAAGCATTTGGGAGAATTTTTCTTTTCGTAGTTAAAATAATACTTTTAGCTACGAAGTAATAAATCGTTTCTTTATACTTTTAGTGACACACATGTAGTACGATTGATTGACAAATTTTTTTTGTCTCACAAGATTTTTAGTGACGAAATATGATTAATAAATGACGAAATTATTTGTTGTAGTATATGTGAGTTCATTTCAAGTTTGAGTCCCAGATATACTAATTAAGAATAAGTGATTACAAAAAGAAAGAAAAAATTAACAAGACATTTGGATAATTGAGAGAAAATTATATATTAGTGAAAATTATAATTTCTTTAGATGAACAATCATCGAGATAATTATGAATTTTAGTTGGATCCCCATTTATTAGTTGGGTTACATTATAATAAATTGGGGTCGATTTAAAATAACTCAACAGGAAGATATCATGAAATTAATTGTTTTTTCAATATTATTTTCAAGTATATGAGGTCAAAATATGAATAATGAGTGGTTTTATAGAAAAATAGTATTTTTAAAAATATCATTTTTATTATTTTTTTAGAACAATTTAAATTTGGACCAATCAAGTTAAATAATCTAATAAATAAATATTTAACAATCATACTTTAAGGGAGCTATTAAAGATAAGAGCAATATGAGTAAAGAATTAACATCGAGGGTATTTTTTAGCCGAAAAATGGGCGTAAGAGGTATTTTAGGGCTGATAGGTAGATGGAGGGTAATTTTGTACTGATTCAATTACTTGAGGAGAATTTTAGACCCTTCTCCGATAAAAGAGATTTAAAAAATTATTGCGTGTAGTAGTGTAACGACATGTTCCCATCGTTATAGAAAATCCATTGGGGGAAATTTGGATTAGAAAACTTTTTGGTAGTAACTCAAAAAGTCCTAACCTAGTTCAGATTTTGGATGAAATTAGAGTCAGACGAGTCTACGGAAATCTGGTAACAAATGAGAGATCTAATTATGAATTTTATTTCATGAGTGGAAAGCTAAGACGTTAAGGAACCCATACAACTTTACGCAATCCAATTCGGGCGAGTAAAACTCTCGAAACTCATTTTACCAAGAACAAATAGTTTCTGAGTGTCATGGGCTGAAGGTGTGTTGTCAAATGAGGGCTTAAAACTCTTAAATCGACTCTCCGTAAAGTGCAAGTCGACAACACAAAATTATTCCTGCCATAGGAGGGTTATTATGGAGGGATGGGGCCGCCATAGCGGGCCAGTCGTTACTTAACTCGATAATAAATCCTCAAAACGTCATCATTTTGAAATTTTTGTTTTTTAAATCTAGGAGACAACCACATGCAATTTCTTGACAGTATTCCTCGAAATTTGGTGCTAGAGGTAAGGTTTTCTCTCCCCTAATCCATTTTTGATCTGTAGAACATAGAATCTTGGTTATTTATTGTTGTGGGGGAGGGAGTTGACCTGTTGTAGATGGTGAGAAAAATCCCTAGCTGCACCTTAGGAGAATAGGTTTGGCCTAAGGTTGATAATGTTGATTGTAACATGGGATACTAGGCCTCGTTTATTGATCCTTGCATTAAATTGATTGTTTGTAGACAAACAAGTAGAAAGAATCTGGGAAGGGAAGAAGAAAACATCTTATGAGGATTCAAGCTTGTTTTAAAGGTAGGTGATGGTTTGATTTCATGTTTGTGTAATGTATGTGATTATTTGTTTTAGTGTAATGCATGTATGTATGTGAATGTTGCCCTATTTATAATCAAATGCAAATGGGTGTAAACAAATGATTGCATGTCATAAATCAACACTTCATCATATGATTGTGAGAATGTACATTATGATTGTGATTGTGGCTTGTTTAGTGAATCGATTGTTACGTTCAAACACACTAACTTAGATCGAGGTGTCATGTTCTGGTGCATATATGAGATGGGGTGTCACGTATGGCACAGTAATTGAAATTGGATACCACATTTCAGTACACTAATTTTGTGTGGTTCCATGAGAGGACCATTAACTTCTCACATATGTGTAATTACTTTAAATTGAAAATGCGGAATGGTAAATTTCTCCTGAATGATAATTGATATTGTATAAGTTCGGTATATTTGTGTTTGCTTGTTATGACTGCTTTCTTATATTTCATTTATTGAAATAGTCATGTGATCCTACCATTACATTGTGGTTGTGTACTAATACTGCACTTTCTCTTTCTTTGTTGAGTGTTGGGCATCTTGAGGTGGCTACTGACAGACCTCGTTTAAGATATCAATGGTCGAGATCGAATTCAAGGGTGAGCCAATTCTTTCAGGCCACCATGAGTTCTCGTTATGTTTAGTACATTTCTATTCAGACATAGACTAGTACTTAGATATTATTATGTTTAGTTTGGGGTTGCATCCACTTTCTTAGACTTGTCGTTAGTAGGTGTTTGGTACATTAACTTTCAGGTTCTAAGTATTATTTTTGCATTTCTTTGTTAGAATTTTGTAGTTTATGGGAACTCTCTAAATTTTTTTTTGTACATTTAAATCTTCTTCCGTATCTTTAAATGCTTTTGTTTTCGTTAACTTGGTTAGTTGGGTTGTAGTAACGGTTTTTCCACCGGAGAGGTTAGGATGGGTGCCAATCACAATGATCTGGGTCGTGAAAAAGTTGGTATGAAAGCCCTAGGTTTTTTCATCTTGATGCACCAAAAAGAATCTAGTAGAGCTTGCGGAACGGTACAAAGATGTGTGTACTTTTATTCAAGAGGCTATATGATATTAGGAAATCTCTCTATTTTTTTTTGTTTCCTTTCGTGCTATAACTTGATTCCAATTGGTATTTGATGATCCAAATTGGTATCTAATCTCCTTCACTCTTCTATCTATGGATGGTTAACGCTAGGTTCAAAGACATCAGGCTCGTACCTCCCGTCAATGCACCTGCTGAGGAATCCGCAACAAGAGGTCACAATCGAGGCAGCGGTAGAGAAAGAGAAATGTATAGAGGTCGAGAAAGGGTACGACCTACTAGGGATGGATCAATAGTTGAGAATGCTCCCAGAAATGAGGTTCCTCATGCACATCATGAAGAGATAGATGAGAATTTAGAGGTTGAGAATGAGGAAGATGTTGGACAAGAGAAAGAGGTGTATGCTGACACTATAGGTATTCCTCCCTTAGATGTAGTGTTAGATCAACAGATTATGTCTTTTTTGAAGGTATTGATTGGTCCTGGAGTTCGTCTCGCAATGCAAGCAACTCAAACTCTATTGTTATTACTCCCTCCAAGGTGGGTGGAACTGTAGGTACTGATGCTTTATTCCATCCTTTATTGGGTTCCGTAATGACTGGTAATGAGCACAATGAGATGTTGACTAAGTTACTGAAATTGAAATTATTTGTGTTCCATGGTTCCGAGAGTGAGAACACTTATGAGTTAATTCTAGATTGTTATGAGAGGTTTCACAAGATGGGAATCGTCCATCAGCATGGAGTAGAGTTTTTAACTTTTTAGCTTTAAGGTGAGGCTAAGCAGTGGTGGAGAGCTTATGTGGAATGTAGATCATCAGCTTTACCCCCACTTACTTGAATCCAGTTTCATGCTCTATTTATGTAGAAGTATGTGCCCCGGACTTCAAGAGATCATAAGAAGGATGAGTTCATGATTTGGAGAAAGATGGCATGTTTGTGGCTGCTTATGAGGCTAAGTTCCACGCATTGTCTAGATATGCTACACAATTGGTGACTACTGAGGAAGAGAGGACTAAATTCTAAGTTGCAAGTATTGTCTATTCATATGACCTTTGCAGGAAAAAGCTTCAATAAGGTGAAAAATTTTGTGAAAAAGGTAGAAGGAGTTAGGCATGATGTGAAGGCTAAGGCGTTGGATAAGCAATGTAAGAGCACAAGTAACTTTCATGATTTCTACTCCAAAGGTTTAGGGAGGCCGACACCTGCAGCTCGACCAATTCAGTCTGTTATGCTTGCTTCTACAGTTAATTACTCAGGGAATCCACCTTAGAATTTGATTCTGGATAGCTGTGGAGCCGCACATTCAACGGGAAGCATGTCATCTTTTGATCGCACTTGTTATAACTGTGGAGAACCTAAGCATATAAAGAGTGATTGTCGCCACCCGCGCATGTTGGATTCTGTGCAACAACAGACTAAAGAAATGGTACCTCAAGCAATGGTAATATTGATCAAGGACGTCCACAAGGTGGGCGAGAATTAAATTAGTGTGGTCGTGGAGGTTGGGAAAATTGTAATGAAGGAAGAGGTACGGTGCATCCTGACAGGGAAGTCGACCGTCAAGAAGACAGGGCTCCGTGTTACGCCTTTCTGGGCAAGCGTTGGTAGAGTCTTCTAATGCAATGATCATAGGTATTATTCTTGTATGTGACTAAATGACTAATATGATATTTGATCCTGGTACTACTTATTCTTATGTGTCTGTGCCATTTGCCTCAGAATTTGATATGATTTGTGATATACTTAACGCCCACATCCATGTTTGTAGCCCCCATTGGAGAGTCTGTCATAGTTACCCATGTCTATCGTGTTTTCCCTATCATGTTTATGGGTTATCAAACTTGGAAGATTTGCTAATTTTGGATATGATTGGTTTTGATATAATCTTAGACATGACTTGGTTTTTCCCCTATTATATGTAGAAATTCATGTAGAAATCTCACATCTAGGATTAGAGAAGTCAATGATTGTATTAATTGTATTGATGGTATTGATAATGTTATGTACATACTCCTTTTTAGCGAGAGAATTGTAGAGTCCTAAGTTAACTATACTTGGAGTCCTGCTACAATGCATTACTACTATAATAATAATAATGCAATTAGAAATAATCTAATCCTAGTTGTACTATAATCCTAGTCATAATATGATTCTAGACGAAATATAATCATAATTAACATAAGTAGTCTAATCCTAGTGCGACTCTAATTCTTCAGCAGTGTTGTAAACTCGCTAGCCAGCTTCGTTGGACTTATTCCTTTGACATGTTCTGACTGTCAACTTCCTTCTTCATCAACATTTGTTGCGGACATGTCAATCATCTTCGTTGGACATGTTCCCTTGGCATGTTCCAATCGTCAACTTTCTTATTCTTCAAGACTTCCCTCAAGCTAATGAGTTGAGGAACGACTAATCCTAACTTGCTTTGAATAACAGCAAAAAAAACTTTGAATACCCAACAAAAACTTATTTTGTCAATGCTTCAGTATTTGTTGATGTTGTTGTTTCCGAATATCCAGCAAAAAAACTTTGAATAGCCAACAAAAACCTATTTTGTCAATGCTTCGATATGTTGATGTTGTTATTTCTTCTTCCACTACCTTTTTGAATAGATAATACCATGTTATGATTTTTGTTTTGGTACCTCTTCTTTCTCTTCCCTTATATCAAAGGGTGTGAGAGCATTAACAAATTGATTAAGGGTGGAATAGGGTGTCTTACCTAATATGATAAAGGTCATGTATTTGAGATCTAAACTTCTAGCAAAATTAATTATTTTTGTTGCTTGAATATAAACTTCTTTTTCAAGAATTTCCACACTCCTTGGAAGTTGAGCAGCACATAATTAGGTGCATGCTTTCTTCGGTCATGGTTCTTGAAATCTCAACTTTATAGCAACACATCTTTCTCCTTTCAATCATCAATGGTGCTACTATTTTTTGCATCCTTCTTAACCGTTACAGCTTTCCTAGCAGTATGTCCAGTGGAACAGCTACTTTTACTTGGTTCATTCAATGTGATATGAATCAATTAGGATATGTGTGTCCTCTTTATGAGGTAGTTTGTTGGCTTAAGTTTAATGGAGCAAGAGACAATGAGTTGGTGAAGTAAGGAGGTCGATATATTTTTGGTAGAAGTGGTCATTGCAACGTGTGTGTTTTTTTCTTTTCTTTTTTGAATCAATAGTCAGAGCGCAAAAAAGCTTTAAGCTCTGATACCATGTTGAATTAGGTCTTAGGCCTAACTAACACCCCAAAATCTAGCTCAAAGTGAGGAGGATATAAGCCTTATAAGGAGTCCAGCCATCTCATTAACTACCGATGTGGAACTTTTGTCATTCTTTAACACCCCACCTCACATCCACTGCTTAGCATTTGGTGTATGGGCAATTTTGATTATGGGCCCCAACATCGGGTGAAACCGGCTCTTCTCTAAATATAAGCTTCATTGGACATGTCCAAATCGTCAGCTTTCTTATTCTTCAACATTATGATGTGTTAAATTGTGATACAAAATTTTTGACTCTAGAGATTCCCGGTAGGAAAAAATTAGAGTGGGAAGGGGTGTACAAACCTAAGTCAGCTATGGTCATATCTTTTTTTACGAGATTCGACTTCGACCTATTTATCCTTTTTAGTTATTCTCAAAATATCTTTGAAATATATATAATTCAAAGTAAAATCATAAATATGAGCAATTAACTTTCTTAAATTTATAACCTAAAATATAAATCAAAAACAAAAATGAAAGAAATTTTCATTAACTCTCTTAAATATTGAACAAATAAAAACATTGAAAAAAGGCTCCAAAATTCAATTATTATGAATTAGTGGAAATAAGAAACTTTTTTTACTCTCTACAATTTTGTTTACATTTTTAACATTAATTAATTATAAGGATAAAATGAAAAAAAATATATACCTTAACTTTATAAATTGGTTTATAAAATCAAGTTCATAAGAATATTAATCATAAAGAGAAGAAGTCAAGAGAAGTAGATTAAAGAAGATGAATATTCTTCTTATTCAAGTATGTGTAATTATTATATGTATATCATACAATAGTGAATGAACAACCCTATTTATAGGTTGAGAAATCACTCCAAAAGTCACCATGTTAAGTATCATAATAACTAGATACATTCTTATCCAAAAAGGTTCATGAAATTTAGTGAATATGGATAGTTGTTCATGTACTAACTTTATGGACTATCCACTCATTCAATGGATTTATAACACTCCCCTTTGGATGTCCATAGATATTGTGTCTCGTTAAAACCTTACTAGAAAAACTCTGTGGGAAAAAATTCTAGTGAGTACACTTATCTTTTGATACGCATTATTTGTTGCCTCATTAAAAACCTTGCCACGAAAATCCAGTGGGACAAAACCTCGGTCAAGGAAAAAAGAGTGCAACGCATATTATACTTCCCCTGATTAAAACATCACTTAATTTTTTGTGATGATGTCTCCAATCTTCGTACATTGTGATTGGTATGTTATTTTTCAAAGAAAAACCACACATTTCCTGAATATGGTGTGTCATTTATCTCAACCAAACGCACGCACTGTCGACTTGCTTCACGGAGGGATTTTATTTCTGCATAGGAACATTCGCTTCATTGATCGCCAGGATATTATTGTGCCTCCACATGCAAACAAATAGCGTATTTGAGATTGTGCTTTATGCGAATCAAATAAATATTCTACATCTGCTTAAACAATCATCTTTGACTTGAATTCTTCGGAATAGAATGAACCCATGTCTATGGCCTTTTAAAGATATTCAAATTTATACATAACACTATTTCAATGTCCTTTTGCTGGGGAGGAACCGAATCTTGACAGTTTATTTACTGCAAAACAGATATCTGGTTGAATATTATTAGCAAGATGCATTAGTACCCTGATTGCACTAAGATATGGAGTTTCATCATAAAGAAGCTCTTCATCCTTCTCTTGAGATCAAATGAATCATCAATTATTTCAAGTGATCTCATAATCATTGGGGTACTCAATGAATGTAAATAATCCATTTAAAATTGTATCAACACTTTTCTGTGTATGTGCACTGTTAGACAAATATTTAATTTGTCAAATTATCAATTCAAAGTTTTGTTTTACCAAAATCTTTTCATAAAAATATAAAGACAATTAGGGTCATTGTTTTTGTAACCTTTTCTTCCTTGATTATTTCAATCCATATAAGGATTCTTGAAGCTTTATTGAAAAAAAAATTTCAAACTTTTAATTGCTTCAGACACCTCGATTGCTTCAAGGATTTTCATATAACCTTCATTTTCTAGCTAGACATGATAATTATTCATTACGCATTCAAGTTTTTCATATGTTGCCAAATCAAAACAAACCTTATTGCATCCACCATAGGAGAAAACATCTCCAATAATGTCAACATTTTTGCGACAAACCTTTATGCCCCAAGCACAAGTTGTACTTGACCATCGCATAATAATTTATTTGTACCCCACTGAAATTATACCTTGATTTATGGACTATCAGTCCAAAATGTCACGTTTCTAAGTGAAACAAAATATACTTGAATTATTCATTTTTACTTGGCCAATCATTTATCTGTCCACACTCTATGACAGATTTGAACTCAAGATCATCGCCACAATTTATATCATTGAGCGCTACCTCATATCAAAGATACCGTCGACGATTATTTGATATTGATTCCAACAAGGCATAACTTATCGAGATCTCTTCATTTTTCAGGTACCTGAACCTTTTCCGAGGTTTTATGAAGTGTTATGTCAATGTGCTCTTTTAAATCACTTGCCTCATTATCATGACCATATTGATCATTTGCTCCTTCCTTCTTCAAGGAATTTTATATTTGGAACCGATTGGTCTATTGCACTTTCGGCGTATCATAGACTCTGTCCTTTAAAAATTCACATTGGACCATTTGCATCTGAATTATATCATAGGGTCAGTACATTCATTTGACAATTGATTTGCAACATTATGCAAATGAATTATCCCTGAACTTTAAGTTCACATATTTATTTAACGAGGATCTAGATAATTCATAATTAACCACACACATAATTTTCAGCTGTCAAAATCAACCCTCCCCCTAATGTTAGAAAATCTAACATTCCTCCCAACCTTATTTGAAAATTCATCTTTGTGCATCGTGGAGTAATTAAAATTATTACCGCACATTCAATATTTTAGATGAAAATTATATGGTTCCTGACCCTGAACCAATTTTAATGGGGAAACCTTGTTGGCTTGATGCATACATGTGTTGCTACATGTTAAATAAATTTATCTCATACCAAATCTTATTTGGGAGTTTTGCTCTCATACCCATGATTTAGCTATAATTGGAAGCATACAATTTCTGCTAAACCAACCATCATTATCAATATAATTTCATAGTTGGAATTGTGCTCTTAATTTAACAGTTGAGCAAACAACCTTACAAACACCAATTTGTAAGTTGACACCAAAGCACATGTTATCATCGCATAGATGGATCTATCATATAGTTGCAAATGATCCACATGACAGGTGAATGTGCCCATATTCACCTTTTTATTTGTTCCAAATACTTCAGGGGATTGCAATTCCAACCTTAGCTAGTACAATGATCATTTTATCAAGAGAACAAGCAACACAATAGAATTCTTGAAGAATCATTTATTTCTTCGTCATATAATCCGCATGAATTCTCAATTACATTTGCATCACATTTAAACCAGAATGGTCAACTGGTCATGCCAACTGATCTTTATTTCAGTACACTTATAATTTAATTTTGCATGTGATTCCATCAGCATGCCCACATTTGTGTGCAACAAACAAGAGGAAAAAATGGGTAATATTTTACATAAATATTTATAACCAGCTTCGCTTGTAGTAATTTAAAGATATTAAATATTTTCATAACTTTATAGTCTCAATATTTTTTTTCAATTGATCCGAAACTTAAAAGTTTCTTTTGAGACTTACTGGAACTCCAATTTTATATCTCTCGTAATAATACAACTCATTAGAGCTTGTAATTAATTTTGTGTACTATCACATATTCTATGACACCATCATTTGGTGAACATCTTCTCAAGGAGAAATTATATTATTATTGTCATCAAAATTATTACGAGCAAGACATGTTTCTTGCTTTACTTTGTTGTACCATAGGTACACAACCAATGACAAATTTGTACTGCCACACAATAATGACCACAACCCTTATAGACAAGAACTATTTCTTTCTTTTGTCTTTTGGTAGTTCATAACAAACATACCATAATATTCATGACGTATAAACGCACACGACCATTGACCATTCATGTGAAATAAAATTTATTTATTTCTCTCAAACCTCCCGTAGAGGTGAGTTGTGACATATATCCAACCATACATGAATATATTCTTATTCATATTTTTCCTTCACATTTTTTCATATTCACTGTCAAGAATAGGCAAACATTCACATGCTTATTACAAGTCACAATCTCTTTATGAGTTGAAGATAATCATATATACATGTCATACCTTTATATTTGACATATTTACATGATCCACTTCAACATCACTTTAAAAATAAAGTGCACCACCACTTTATATTCTTTTATTTTGATGGAGGATTTATAAAACTTGTCAAATTATTGGGTTGACAACATTCACAAGTCCAATGACCTTTCATACCATTTTGATAATAAAAATTGTCTTCACATTTTGAAGGACTATTTGAAGAACCCATAGTGTTCTTCCTTTAATGATTACCACAATGATGACTATTATAATTTCGTCCCTCCACGCCCTTAGTCACATCATTAATTATTTGTCATCTTTCAGACTAATTATTCGCTGCTACCACATTCATATGATTGAATGGATCAAGTCAACAGGCGGATTTCAAAGTTATCACATGTTGCTATCATATTCTTTTCAAGAATAGAGCAAATTCAGTAGGACGAATTGCAAGTCTTTTCATCAAAGCCTTAGTCATCATTATATCATCACTATGATGCATTGACTTAAATTCAATGTCTTATCCATATAAGGCGTGTTAGGCCAAATTCTATGGGACTTGAACCCAATCCTTATCATCATGGTGCATCAAAACACAAATTGATGTCTTACCTCTATGGTGCGATAGAACTTGAATCTATCGTCTTATCCTCAAATATTTTTCGTTATGTGCATCTGGACTTAACCTGATGTCTTACCCTTTTGGTGCGATGAGACTTGAATTCATCGTCTTACCCTTTAATAGTTATAAACATTAATAAGTTCCTCATAATTAACACTAAGAAAATCAACATAAATTTACTTCTTTATCTTTCAGTTCTTTTCTGAAACGAAGAACTATTAGTATAATCATAAACTAATGTATAAAATTGTTAAAGTAAAACAAATCAATATATTCTACCTTTTCATATAACACATATATACTAAAATAAATTATAAGTATAAGAGGAACTTTTGAAAAAATAAATGTGTAACAAGAAAAAATAAATAGAACTTATTCCTGCTCACAAGTGTTTCAACTACAACACCTTTGTGAAATGCTACAACTTTTAGAGCATATTCGTGCTAATAACATGTTATAAAATCAAGCTCATAAGAATATAATCATAAAGAGAAGAAGGCAAGAAAATTAGACAGAAGAAGAGGAATTTTCTTCTTGTTCAAGTATGTGTAAGTCTCTCTCTCTCTCTCTCTCTCACACACACACACATATATATATATATATTATACAATAGTGAATAAACAACCCTGTTTTTAGGTTGACAAATCACTCCAAAAGTCATCATATTAAGTATCATAATAAACAGATATATTCTTATCCAAAAAAATTCAAAAAATCTAGTGAATATAAATAGTTATTCATGTACTAACTTTATATACTATCCACTCATACAATAAATTTATAACAATAAGTAATTTAAAACGACTATTTTAGTAATGTTAACTTGAGATAACTATCCTCAACTAGTTTAGTAGTAATGTGGACAGAATAGCAGGGAGTAAATGCTAATTTGAAAAGTTATGTTACAAGTTTGGAATACCGTTGACTTTTTCATATACAGTTGTGTATATTACCTACTTTTATGATTACAACTACTCTATATATATCATATTAAATGAATATTGGGTATTTCTATTATTCAAAATTGAATTATTCAAAATTTGAAATGGATATTTGCTTTTTTTTTATATTGATCATTTTCTTTAATAAAATTTGATATTTTCTTGGAAATAAGTACTCCTATTTATATTTTATATTATATTTATAATTTCACAAAAAATAATACTGAAAAATATAATTTAAATTTATCTTAAATAATTATCTTAATAATTATACATTATCTCATAAATTTAATTAATATAAAATAGAAAAAGTATATAAATATCTATACAAAAGGAAATTAATAAGATAAAAAATTAGGAAAATATTGTGGGTGGGTTTGTTGTTTCCCATGATAGGCACAGGGTTTAAATAAATAGAAATAGTTCGAAGTGTCAAGGGTTGCGGCTAAGTGTGCTTCAGTCTAGGAACCCTTACTGTATTTTAATACTTCAGGTTTCTCGTTCCAATTTGTATAACTTATTTTTTTTAGTCAATCAAAAAAAAATTATTCTTTATAAAATAGTGATTTAATTATAAATTATTTATTTTATTTTTAATAAAATAAATTATAAATACATAAATTTTTATTATTTATTTTTAAAATGTATATTTTAAAATTTATATTTTTTTTTAAACTTCGTTTCGACTTAAAGTACCACACATAGCTAGCGTTTGTTCACATATTTCCAAATATTCTTGGCAAATATTATTTGAGTGAAAATTTGGTGAAATTTCACCATGTGTTTGGCCATAGGAATTGAAAAATATATTTCACTTTTTTAGAAAAATATGATATACCCATAAGTTTTAAAAACTATCAAAACTAACTATAAGTTTGTATTACAAGTCAATTGGATGTTCGTTACAACAATAACAAATAGTGTCCATGACACTAGAGCAATGTGGTAATTTGGAGTGAGTGCAACAAACATCATTCCGTACATCGTGAAGTATACAAAGCACGTGATTTTGTTACCTTGAGCCAATTTTTCATCATTTTCATCAACAATCAAATCATTATTTAATATTCAGTAAATATTTCATCACTATTTTGGTGTTCCACGTAAAAAATTATGTAATACAACGCAAGCAACTACTTATATGGTGTTTTTGTAAAATATAAAAGTTTGTGATAAAAATTTAATCTTCAAAAGATTCCAAATAATGAGATTTGACCCAAATATTAAAAAAAACTAGTATTTAAAAAAAATTTGAAATACTACTAAAAATATTTACCAAATAATAATAAATTATATAGACAAACACTATTTGTCAAAAAAATTTCAAATATTATTTGGAAAATCTTATGGACAAACGGGCCCATAAAATATTGGAGGAGGAAATAGTATTTCTTATGGGGGGTGACTAAGTAAATATACGTGGCGGTGTTTTATCTTTGGGACCACTTGATTGGGCTTCTGTATGAGCCACGAGTCCTATAAATATTGGAGCCGCCAAGTCAAATTTGTATAAAATAATAATAAAACAAAGTTTTTGTAGTTTTATACATTTCTCCTAAAAATACATAATATTCCATCACGTTTTCATTTATCCATCCCACGTGTGACTCAATTTTTCTATTCAACTTTTTCACCTCTTCCACTCACTTATCTCTAACTGACACACGCACACAAAAGAGCTTATGTTCTGTTGACTTAATATAACACACAAATATAATAAATAAATAAATAAATAAAAGTAAAAAAATTATTGATTTAGGTTAAAATGTGAATTTCACTCTCTTTAAAGAGATTTAAGCTTCATGCAGTATAATCTATGCTGCTTCATCAGTAATATTTTTGACTTGTTCTTCTCAATTTGATAATCCAAAAATATTGTACAACACAAATACCTTCAGATTAATTAAAAAATCTAAAGAATATATAAGAAAATCTTCATCCAAGTCATCAATAAATAATTACTCTATTATGTATAATAAATGTTAGAAGACTTAAAATATTATCTTTTATCACGATTTCTTTCACATCACTGAGTTAATTATATATAAAATACAACACTTTAATGTAATACTCTCTCCGTTTAAAAAAAATGTCATAGTTTGACTTAGAACGGAGTTAAAAGAAAAGAAAGAAGATTTTTTAAATTTTGTGGTTGTAAATTAAAGTTATGTCAAATGTATCAAAACGTCTTTTAATCTTGTGGTTTTAAACATGTCATGCGAAAAGCTAAAGTTAAAGTGTTGTCAAAAAAGAAAAAAAACATTCTTTTTTAATTAGATTAAAATAGAAATAGGAATATTTTTTTTTAAAAGGTGGGATATTTATTATACCGAAAATTGAGGGTAGTAAACCCCTACGAACTCGATGAGAAAATTGACTCTTGTCCAATATTGTTATTCCGATATTGTACTCTCTCTTTTTTTTTTAGACAGTATTATTCTTTACTTTCAATGTAAGTTTATTAGCTGCTTTTTGTTTTTGTAATAACATGGTTAAAAAATCTCATCCTTAATTTACGACACAAGTGAAGTATAAAGAATACATAAAAGAAAAACTCGGAAAATTAAAGGACCAAAAAATACTTATAAATTACAATTTTCATTGGCAAAGATACGCATGTATATTACATTGATATATTATTTGTATTTCATCGGATCGTAGAATGAAGAGGTTCTACTTATTGCCTACATGAAATTTTTGGAGAAAAAAATTGGCTATAATATAAACTTAGTTGAAAGAAAATATTAACTTTGCTCACATTAAAGATATAATATCGACGAATAATATATACACACATTTTGTATATTTTTAGGGCAGGATATATATTTATTCTTTTTTTTCCTCTTATTAATCAACTAATTAATTAGGTTAATTGAGTCTTCCCGTTGATAAAATTAAGGCATATTTGAACTACTATAGAGTACTAAGTGCATGTGTGAACTAAAGCAATAAAGAAAGATATATTTGTCCAATTTTAATTACTTTAAGAACATAGTTGGCTTTTTCTTCCCATAAAATAAATTGACTTATCTAAATTCTATATAATAAAAGACAATACTACACATTTAAAATAAAATTAAAATATTTGAGAATTGTGTACTCAAAGAAGGACCCATAAGTGCTTTCACCGATAACAATAGTATCATTCTAGTGGTGCATATGAATTTACTTATATCTCTCAATAATATACGATAATTTGGGGTATAAGGTAGAATACTTCTCATATATTTAAGGGCCTCATTGGATAAGTGAGATACAACTTTATTCGTAAATGAAATAAAATATATTCTTAAATTCTTATCAAGTTTAGATTGTTTTTGATATTATTTTTTATTTTTTAGTAAGAGTTTTATGCTCTTACAAGAGTTTTAGACTACATTTATTACGTTATATGATAGGGGTGTATGTAATTTTAATTCATCAAATAGAAAAATATTTTTGAAACAACAATAATTAAAAAATAAAACTAATAATTTCTATTAAATTTAAAAATATTTTTAATAGATTATATTTTCTATTTAACAAATCTCAAACAATATGAATTAATGATTAGCCACCTCTTCTCATTGTTTATTTACTCTAGAAGAGCCGAAATAAAAAGTGTATGATGTAAAAAGAGAATATGAATTGTTGCTTAAACATTATATATCATACTTACTAAACAAATAATTAGAAATTGGAAGGTACATTGATGATGTTTTTTCCCACTCCTAAGTAGAAACGACAAAAGATGTTTTTTCTTTCGCTATGAAAAAACAGCAGGGTCTATAAAAGTTGAGGGAAAATGCATGTATCTTGAGGATTATTTTCCAAAATAAATTCAAATGACTATTTTATTTTTACTGCACCTTCTAGATATGTGTGTAAGAGAGTTCTTATTGGCAGACAGAAAAAGTAATTAAAAAAAAGAATATATATAAATATTGGAATATTGTCGAGTTCTATGGGCTCAAGGAAAACACTGTCCGTACGTTGGCAAGCAAAGTGCCAAAACAGAAGAAAGATTAATGGCGGTGACATCTTTTAAATTTTGAGATTTAAAGTAAATTTATTATTTTATATATTTTGAGTTATTAATTATTATATATTTTAAGCAGTTTATAAATATATAAATTTTATTTTAAAAAAATTGAAGATTTTATGAAGATATCTCTACTGTTTTTTGAAATTTATTCCGCGTATACACATAATTCGGAGGAATATGTGAGTGATTCATACACAACATCTCTTTCCTTTATCAAGAGTTCAACCAGTTGATATATTTCCACAAATAATTGAAATTCAATTTCTTGATTTGTATCTTTGATTTTGGAAACTTATAAAGTTCTTTCATCAAATCTTGATTAACGAACCTACAAAATCCTTCAAATTGTATCTAATTGTAGATATCTTCTCATTTCCAACTCTCAAAAAATAAAAAAAGTGATACATAAATTAGAACAACGAAAATAGAGTGTGTGTTAATTAAGAGATAATTGGGATGTTTATGATGTATATTAAATTATAATATAATTAAATGTCCATTAGTCACTAGTGACATTGGAAGCCACTGAGGTAGCATTCACACAATATGATGATAAGATCATAGAGTAATGGGAGACTTTACACTAAGAAGGGAATGGAATAAGAATTGCAGCAATATGGATTTAACTATATATAAAATACATAATTGAGAATATGCCACGTCCTTAAATCATTGCTTATGTACTTTTTTTCCCTTAATCTAGAGCAAGGACAATAATCTTTTAATCTGGTTCAGGTCCCATACGCTAGGTTTATGAAATTCCACAACTTAAATTGTTTAGAATAAGAAGCAACAATGACATTTTTACTAGTAAAGATAGTGGAACCAATTATGCACCCTCCTCCAGCATCAACTTTAATTTATACCTATAGCCTTTTCCCCATTCTATAATGCAACCTTAATTCTTTATTTTAATTAGCCATTTAAGAGAATATTCCTAAACAGTATATATAAATATGATTTTTTTGGCAATTAATTGACGATAATAGTTTAATCGTCGTAAAATATGTATTTTTTCAACAAATATTCTTTGTAAATGTCTATAATACCTATAACAATATTGAATCCAACGACAATTCATTAATGCTCATAAGATTTAACGTCTTTGTCAATGTGTATTTATTATTGATAAAAGTTAATATTTGTTGTAGTGCACATGTACAAGAAAAGAGAAAATAAATATCTAGCTACTACAATATAATCTAAGAAAAAACGAGATCTATTAGTCACTTACATATTGAATAGAAGAAATGATTTCATTCAGATCTCTTATAGATAAAAGGAATATCAAATTAACAAAAAAATTAGGATTGACCTACAAAATCAATACTCTTTATAATCCGAGGGTGGAATCTCCTGACTTTTATGTTATTACATTTCTTGTATCTTATATATATTGGTTTATATCATGCGCGCTAGAAAGAAGAATATAATAAAATAGAAAGAATATTAAAGATCATTAAAATGCAAAGAATATAATTAAAAGAAGTAGATGCTATAAATAATTAAAAATAAAGATGTTACAAAATCAATCCTTTTAACCCAACCCAACCAAATTCCATGAAAAAAAAAACTAAAATAGAGAAGAAAAGTAATTTTAGACTGTAAAAAAATTCACGAATTAATCCTACATGTATATATCCTACATGAGGATGAAATATTAATGCATCCACGGTTCTTCTATCGTAATCTGCGACCTCTATAATATATTTATTTTGTTTTCTACATGTGATGGATGATATTATGTTCATAATTTAATATTCAAACAACATTGTTGTTGAGTTGCTGCTGTAAAAACCACATGTCTTCAATATTCCATAAATTGTCAGAGAAATTTGCACCGTCCATCCATTGAGTGGTGTTTTGTTGATGATCTATAGCTGCAGCAGCAGCACCTTGAAATTCTAAAGCATGGTGAAAGTAACCAGTGGGGCTAATTAAAGATTCTCCAACAAGTTGAAAACAATCTTGTTGTTGTTGCGGATAATTGTAGCAACAATCAGTGAGGTCTGAGACAGGAGTTCCGAATGAGTTATCAGATGAAGCGGTTGCCGTGCTTGAATTTGTTACACATGTGTTGTGATCTATTTGTACTATGTTTTGAGGATTAATCACTTCTGAGGAGGTAGATGCCCCTGCCCCTGCAGCGGCTTGAATTCTCTCTACTAACCTTGGCATCCATAGATAACGCATAGTATCCTTAAATTGTTTGCTATTCACGTCACATTTAAGCTGTTTGGCATGTTTTTGTACTCGCGTTCTCCAGTAATTTTTTATCTCATTGTCAGTTCTTCCCGGCAAATGTTGAGCAATTTTTGACCACCTACACTCATTCATCACAATTCATCAAGTTATATTACTGAAATAAGAATTTTATAATATATAAGTGATGTTTAAAATGAAACATACCGATTGCCCCAACGAGAATGTAGTTCAAGAATCAAAAGTTGTTCTTCAAGAGTGATATTTCCACGTCGTACATCGGGCCGGAGATAATTCAACCATCTTAGTCTACAACTTTTCCCTGTTCGTTTTAGACCTATTTCAATTCCCATAACCATAAAAATATATTAGATTTTTCATTTCTTGAGATGAACTAATTAGTATCAATTGCCTTCTTCTTTTTTCTTTTTTTTAACGAAAAAGATATTTTTTGCAGCCAATGATATCTTTATTACATTTGGATGAGTGCTCTTTTGCTTTTAAAAGATTACCTAGTACGGAAAGAAATTATAAACCACACAAGCACCCACTTAAATTCTTATCTAACACCAACTTTCCAACAAGAAAACCCCATTTTTTCACAAGAATTTATCACACAAATAAAACACACAAGTATAAAATGAATTACCAGCACAACGAGCAAGAGTATTCCAACGACCTTCGCCATGATGAGCTATATAATTCATGAGGGTGAAGTCTTCCTCAACGGTCCATGGACCTCGTCGGAGGTCCATGTCATCTTCATTCTTATTTTTGGCATCTCCACGGCTCAAATTAACTTTAACATGTTGATGATCCATCAAGAATAATGATTTAACTCGAATCGGTCGAAGAAACTAATTGATTGATGATGGAAATAAAAGTATATTGATGGATAGATGAAACTAAAGAGAGAATAAAAGGTGTTTTTGAGAGAAAGAGAAAGTTGAGAAGAAAGATGTATGTTTGGATTACTACACGAGAGAAGGTGGTGGGGCTTTTTATAGATATATAGAAAGAGATAGGTTGGAGAAAAATTGTGACAATTTTAAAGAAAAAAAAAAGTGGCATGTGATTGTGAGTGAAGGATGAAGAATTTGAACTATCCCACAAAGCCGCAATATTGAATTAAACTCTACTACTAACTTCTTTTTTTTTAATTCTATAGTTTTAATTAATTAAAGTACTACTAGTAATTAAATAAAGTTAACTCGTTTGACACTTTTGACTTTGCCTGTACCTTCACCAGTTACAAATACTTATTATATTAGTTCCTAGAAAACGATATGCATATTGTGTTCTCCTAATTTTTCTACTTTTCTTTTTTCTGTATTTGTTGTTTAGACCTTCCAAGCAAGTTGTCATATAATTTTGACTTTCTATAACTTCACTTGTCAATTTTTTGAACTTATATTTTTGATTAACCGTGAAAGATTATTATAGACAAATAATATTTACACATAAAGAGCACTTGTAAGAACCATAACCAAATGTAAGTCATCTCTGAGCCTTAGAGTCAGTAAAAGAGAAATAACTAGTTATAAATTTGTTGAATTATACGAATGTACTTCCTAACTCTTTGCCTAGAGCCTTTTAAGAGCTTTTATTCATTTTATTATTTCCTTCTTAATTTATATAACTCTGTATTTATATTTCCCTTGTAGTTCTCTAATTTCTTGCCTTTCATGTACGGTGGATCCTTACCCCCACAATAGTTGTTGTCAGTTTCTTTATGAGTTGTCGTCAATGTCTATCTTTTATCGTTTAACATATCTAAACCTTCTTCCTCTTAATAAATGTAGACATCAGTAAATCATAATTATAGTTAGTTAACTACTTCAATCAGTTAGTTAATTAGCTTAGCCAACCAACTCAGTTAGTTAGATTAACTTGAATTCTGTTATCTGAGTAGAATGTACTAGTTGTATGGATTTTATTAGATAGCTAGATGTTTTGTATTTTCCTTGTATAAATACATGTGATCTCATAATGAAAATCAGTTAATGGATTTTCCCCAAATGCATTACTTCTTCTCTGGTTACTTCCTGCTTCCATGGATGATGGTTAAGCTTCTATTAACGATGCATTCAGCATGGTATCAGAGCGAAGATATTTCGTCTAACATTCCTTCTGTATTTCTCAATCTTATCTTTGTCATTTTTTAAATATTCTGTGAAAGTTCAATTTCTGTATCGATCTACTATTTTTGATAGTTTAATTCCTGCATCGATCCATTACTTTTTCCTCTGGTTGTTTGACTATTGCGATTGATTCTAGAGATTGTGTCATCTTCCTGTGTGTTCGTTTCTCTGGGCGATTTTTGCTTAGAATGGTACTTGAAACTGGTTCACAATCGAATATCACTCTTACAAGCAACAATGGTGTTGGTAGTGAGGACATCAGTTCTCTTCTATATATGCATCTTCAGACAATTCTAGTGCCTCGTTGGTGCAAATTCCTTTTGATGGAATAGGTTATAGATCGTGGAGGAGAGGTGTTCTTCGAGTCCTCTTTGTTGAGAACAAATTAGGTTTCATAAATGGAGAATGTAAGAATCCCTCTATGCTTAAGTTTGTATATTTTGTAGACATTGTTAATATTGAACCACAAATTGTACATAATGTTGAAAACAATGTGACTGATGGATGTAATTGACAATCCAGCTCAGACTTCACCTAGTCATTTAGCTGACTCAAAAAAAGTTGTTCATAGAATTGAGCAAAGAGATTCTAGTAGACCGTCTAGATCAAACAAGTTAACCACATATTTGTCCTCAAATGCAATAAAACATCCGAAAGTGAATAGAAATGATAGAGAGGTAAAGAAAGGTCCTGTCTAAATAGTCGCTCTATCTATCGGGACATTAGTGCTCGATGCAGCATCAGTTGTATAAGCTCCATTGGGCCCAACCATGGTGGTGTCTCTAATGGTAGTCTAGCGCACAGTCTCAAACATTGTATCATCAAGGTAAGCCATATCATCATAAACGGCAACATCTCGCTCCCCAAGCCATTCCTCATCAGTATCCATCTCTAATGCATCGACTGCCACATCTCCCATAGGTACATCACCCATGGTGGTTGGAGTAATCTCAGAAGTAGCTAGGGCACCCTCTATCTTAATTGCCTCGAATAAAGAGGTGTAGTCACTAGGCTTCAAGTAGTCCACATCCTCCCTCAGATCTGCAACCTTGGCTTTCAAAGTCGTCACCTTAGAATACTCCCCCTATCGATGCTCAAAAATCGCGACTCTCACCGCCAAATCATTAATAAAAGTCTGGAGGGGTTCCAATGCAGCAAGAATAGCACTCTCGATCATCCATGGTAGCGCAAACTCTAATTGAGTCTTCCTTACATTCGCCGAATGGGCTAAGTGCCCCATCTTCAAGATCATAGCTGAGTAATCCTGGCTGGGAATCGGAAGAAGTACCAGGATCTTGGGAGAAAGAAGTGGGAGCAGGTGTACCTGAAGACCCGGAGGCTGGGGTAGGCAAAGGTGCCTCTTGTGTGTCCATCGAAGTCATTCTCCTCAAGTCTGCCTGATCCCAGTGTACTCGGCCTCTGTACACTGGATACTAGTGGAAGGTGTAGAAATGAACTCAAAATATCTCGTCCCATCATGAGAAACTCCAGCACGTCAGCACAGATGCGTAATCAAAATCGGGAAGGGAAGGGGCGTCTGGCTCTGCTTAGTCCTCATGACGATCGCTTACTCTATGATGAGTCCCATGTTAATGTTCATCCTGGATAATATCAACCTAAGATAAAGTGTCTTAGGACGGCGGAGGATGAACTTGTTTTGGGACGACATGACGGAGCTACTGATTAAACCAAATTAGTACCTAGCAACAAAATTTAGGTCCTTCTTGATAAGGGATCTTGCCTCGGTCCACCTTGGGGTGGTATCAGAAATCAAGGGTGCAAGCCAGCCCTTTAAGTCATCTAAGGATTGAGTAATAGGCAAGCCGTCATATGCAAGTGTAGGACTTAGAGCCCTATCGAGTGTAGTATTAATCTGATCGTTACTACACCCTACTTCCTTCCCCCAGACCATGACATACTTCAGTGATCTAAAGGCACTGTCCTTTTTTCCCCCTAGGGAACCAACTCACTATATGTTGTGTAGAACTCCTGGACCCATCCAGGAATATAAGGGCCTCGGGTCTTGGTGAACTGCTCAAACCGGATAAATTGGAGTGTGTCCCTCACGTCAAAGTATCTACCCACTAAGACTTCGTGGATAGCAACTTCTCCTCTAAAATTTTCCTCAACCCATCGACTTTTAATCTGTTGAGTAGCCGAGGAGAAAGTACTTGTACTGGTGGCACTGCGTCCAGGGCGGTGCCGAATTTGGCACTATATCTGTTGTAGGAGGAGTAACTGTTGGGCCTTTCCATTAGTCACGACAAGACCTAGCATGAATCTCCACTTGCATGTACTGTAGTGGTTAGTCATTATCCTGTTCGGGGAATGCAGCTTGGTAGTCAAAAGATTCTCCCTCACTGCCGGAGTTGTGCTTCATAACCTCAATCATGGGCCTGTTATCCTTGCCCTTACCTCTCTTTAGAGGCTTTGTCCTTACCTTTTTTGAGGATTAGTTGCCCCTTCAATTATCACTACACCCCGTGCTCTTTTATGCTCTTTTATAGGTGATATATCGAGGTTGGTTCTAGTCATATCTGCAAAAACATCAAAAAGATTTAGATTCGTTTCATGAAAAGTTGCAGAAAAATAGTTGTAGAAAAACATGTCGAATCGATCGGCGAGTCGCTGAATCACTTTGGCGAGTCTGATTAGGCTCGCCGAAAGGATTAGCTCAAAAAAGTTCCCAGAAAATTCGGCATGTCAGTGATGAAAAGGTCTTTCAGCCAATCGCCGACAGCATTAGGCGAGCAAGGACTAGCCCGGCGAAAGTTACAGTGTATTTTAAGGGTTTGAGCGTAGAAAATAGCTCAAAGAAGACTTTTAATGAGTCTTACAGTGTATTTTAAAGGTTTGAGCAGAGAAAAAGAGCTCAAAGAAGACTTTTGATGAGTCGCCAAGTGCACTTCGGTGAGATCAAGCTTCTCGTCGAAAGGTACAAAATCCAAACTCAAAATTAGCATGAAATTAAAGGTGATCAAGAGGGATTTGGCGAACTGCGAGTGGTTCGGCGATCTCGACGCAACTCACCAAACTACCCAACGTGCTTACTTTCATCCCAACTTTCAAGATCAACCTCATAGCCCCCGAAATCAAAATCAAAGCATACACTCAATCAATTAGATTAAGACCCATCAAACCCATGTTTGCACGATACTTAGACTTCTTCCCATTTGGACAAAATTGGTCATTTGACGACTTACACCCTTAGGATTGACGTCAAAACCTCTTTCATTGGGCAAAATATGTCATTTAGCACAATTATGGGTTACTCAGACTTCATCCGACTAGACTCAATAACAACTTAGCACAACCCAACAATTTAGAACAATTTTAAAGCACGAAATTCGGGCAATCAACAATTAGTCAATTTAGGCAAGATATTCAAATTAAAATCAAGAAATAACACACAAACATGGACTCAAGGAGTCTAAACACACATCACTAAGATCAAACAATTGCAAATGAGTAAAAACCACTAAATAAGAGTTTGGGGTCAACCTTTATGTTGAATATATACTTTAAAATGCTAGGTGGCAAAGAATTTCATCTCTGGACACACAATTGATGACTTAGACGTTGTAAAAATATGAAAACACGAGAAAATATAGTTCGGATGTGATTTTGGGAAGTTTTAAAGTGAGGGAATGTGAAAGAGTTTGAAAGTTTAAACCTTTGACCTTTAAAACTGTCCAGTTCTCGCCTTTTTGGCGACATTAGTTTTGTTCGCCGACCCACTTGGCGACACGCCGAGTGAGAACTTACCTCGCCGAGTTTTACAGAACCTTCAATTAATGTGGGGGTCCAAAAGGTGGACTGAATCGTAATCGCCGACCTGTTCAGTGATACGTCGATTTGCTTCTGTGCTCGCTGAGTTTTACAGACTCGGCGATGCTTGCCATCGGACTACATGCACTATATCAATCAACAAACTAGAGACTGATTAACTGTAAGAGCCGTTAGAGAGATAAATATAAAGTAGTACACCCTCAAGTTACATTTTGTGGTGTTTTTGTCTTTTTTTTTTTAAAAAAAAATATTTTAGTTCAAAATTTGTGGTGTATCACATAATGAAGAAGTTAATTTTTTTAAAATCAAAAGTCACCTTTGGGGTGGGGGTTAGGCATGACCCGACCTTGGATATTAAATAAATGAAGAATGTGTTAATTACTCATTTCGTCCACTTTTATTTTTAATTATATTAAAATAAATGTCAAATTTTATTGGTCCAATTAAGAAAATCAAGATATAATTTATGCTTAGTTGTTAATTTACCTTTATTATTAACTATAGTCATTTTTTAAAATATTGAATTTATTATATCCAAAAGGTGATATAGTAAGATTGTCATTCTATTTATTTTCCGTTAAAGACTTTCTCCAAGCAAATACTGAACAAATAAAAATGGACTGAATACATATTTTTTTTTCAAATATACCTATATTATTTAGTAAAGCGAATTCTATTTAACCAAGAAACTATATCGGTATTTTTTAATTAAAGGTAATTTTAGTAAAAATACTTTTTACTTTCTAGGAGTAAGTAGATTTTGTAATTAGCTTGCGTGCCCAAGCTAACAAAATCACTTAATTAATATGGACCAAAAAGAGTATTATTCAAGACTTTTGGACAATTTACTACTTATTCCATTGAAAATTGGGATTAACCTCATATATGTACCTGGCTAATGATGATATATAGATTGAAGATATCTTAAAAAAATATACTGAGGATCCGATCAAAGAAGAAAATTTCGAAGAAATAAAGAGAAACTTATGAAGAATACAATACCATGATAGGAACTTTTTAATATTTTTTTGCATTGGAGCCCCGACCCCATTTGGGATGACGTTTCCAACATGATTTTTAGAAATTTTCTAATATAATTCACTGTCCAAATATCCCTTTTCTCTCTAACTAATATTTTCATATATTTATGTTTCTTTTTATCAACAGTAGATTGTGGCTCCTACTTATAGATATTCATGGACCACTACAATTGTAGAAAAACTACCATATTAACCACAAACTGCTCTTTGAGGTAACAACTTTCAAGTGTAATTAATTTAAAGAGATCACATTGAGATTAGAGGACACAACATCACTGTTTGGATTGGCTTAAGAAAAAAAATAATTTTTAAGTGAAAAATAAAAAGCAGGAAAGGTTTACTTATGGTTTTTAACATATTTTAGATCATTTTAAACTTGTTTTAAAGTTACTTTTAATCTTGTCAAACACTTGCAAATATATTTAAAGTTATTTTTATATTTGTTAAACACTTTCAAAAGTTAAAAACTAACATAAAAATTAATAAACAAAATAGATTTGACCAACTTTTAAGTCAATATAAACACCCTTTTAGATTTATAGATAAAGTTTATTTCACAGTTTTCGATTTTGAAATAAAAGAAAAATAATTCTGTTACAAGGGAAGATTAATGAAAAATAGATAAATGAGTTTTCTGTTACAAGGGTAGTTTGATGTTTAATGAATAAATATGAAGTAGATTAATTTAGTGTTGACCAATAAATATTTGCAACCAGGCGCACACAACATTTATCCAAGTACTGTAGCTAGCCAGCTACTACATTTAGTACTCCCATTTTTTCTTCTCCCTCTAAATTTTCTTTTTATTTTATAAAGTCCTCATGGTTATGGTCGGTAAATATATTTCATTTATTTTAGTTAAGATTAAAGATGTATATACTTAAATATACATTTATTAAGATATATATTAAAATTTAAATTTTGAGGGTCTAAATATATACTTGAAAGTTAATTAGATTTTGTATTAAAATATAAATATTAAATAATTAAAAGTGTTTATTTTTTTGAAATATCTGAATACGTAAAATTTGTGGTGGTGATTTAATGGTCGTGGGTATCAATTGAGGATGGTATTGGCTAGTGATGAAGTTGATGCTAGTAGTAAGTGGTATTAGCTGATGAGACTAGCGATTGATGATGATGATTATGATGGTCTATAATTGTGATTCATAATATTGATAACTAATGATGATAGTAAATAATGATAGTGTTGATAATATATATTGGTAATTTTTTATTTTAATTATGGCAATAGTAATTGGAGGCGGAGATTATAAATGGTGGCTAGCGGACAATGACCACAGTTAATTTTTGTAAAAGATTTAATCATTCTGATCGGACCTATGAACTGGTTTTAATGCATGATTAAAATATAAATGATTTATATTTAATAAATAAACATATTTTTTTTATTGAAATCTGAATAATTAAAATTAAGATATTTGTTAAATCCTAATTAATAAATGGGCAACTTTCATATATAGCAAATACAAATTCATATTTGTATGCTATAGCAAAGTTTGCATAATTGAACTCCATAGCAAACATATATATGTATAATTCGCTATACATATACAATTGAAGCGAATTGTATAAAACGAATTATATAAAATGAGAAAGAGAGAGAATTATATATAATTTGAATTTGTATAAAACGAGAAAGAGAGAAAGGCAAAAGAGACTTAGGCAGGAAAATATTTGTATTGTATAATTATAAGTGTATAGGACGATTATTAATTTGTATATTTTGGTATTCATTCCAATTGTATAATTATATAATCAAAATTGTATACAAATAAGAAACTTACTTACCTGTAAGTTGTATAAGTATATCTTTTTTTTGTGGTGATTTTCAATTGTATATGTATATGTTATTATATATATTTAAATATAAATCTGTATATGTATATGTACATACAACTATATTATTGTATATTCCACGGTTTATATATGGAATTTAAATAAAATTTTGTATTAGCTATTAATAGTATATGTATATGTTCTTTATATTAAACTTTGTCAATTATATATGCATATACGTATATGTATTAGTGAAATCTATATATATGATTTTGTACTAGTGCAATATGTATATAATTAAAAATCTATCTTAGTGGAAATCATACATAATTTATTTTTCAAAAAAATTGATTTGAAGAGAGATTTTAGGAGAAATCAAAAGAAATTGGAAGAGAAAAAAATAGGAAAGATTTGTATATAAATAAGAAATCTCCAGTTTTGTTAAAATATGTGGGGCCCGACCAACTTTTTTTAAAAAAAAACAACTGATTTTTGAGGAGAAATTGAGAAATTAGGAGAGAAAAGATAGGGAATATGTTTGGCTAAAAATAAGTCTTCTGTTTATTAAAATTAGCGGGCCACAATCAAATGGCAAAAATCAAGTAACATTTGCTGCGAACTAAAAATAAATGAAAGAGTAGCTAAAATATTTATTTTGATTTAAATGTTTGCTATTATATATAATTTTCCCTTAATAAATTTGGCCTAAGCTAACCTGACAATTAGGGTTAATTTTTTTTTAATTGTGGACAATGAATCTCTTATAATCTTATCTATATAATTTTGGGATAATTGTGAAATTATTATATTCTTTTATCGGTATAATTTCTAGTTGTACGATTAACCATACTAGGACTATTTATATCACAATTATGATGTTTATTATTACTGTTATACCACACTTGGTATATATGTGGCACAATCAATTGGGATAAGTAAGTTCATTATAAAACAAAAACAAAGTGACACATCTTCACTTTTCCAACCTATTCCTCTATTTTAAAGAAAGACAAGGACAAAGTTGAAATGAATAGATATTTCAATTTGTTGTTATATATAAACCAAACATATACTATTATATTTAATATATTTCATTTTTATCTGATAAAAGTATATTCACTTAATAATATCATTATATATTATTTAATTCTCATATATATTATAATATAAATATCATAATTTTGAGATAACTTGATCCTGTTATTTTTCAATTAGTATAGTAGAATCATAAAAATAAGTATAAATTGAGGAGGGAACATGTTGTCTTTACCTACTTGTGCCTTTTGATTGATTAGAATAAAAACATAATAGAATAACCTTTATGTTAGCTTCTTTTTTCTTTTGAAGAGTTTAGAATTTCACGTGACACAATGTATATAGTAGTAAAGGTTGCAGTATAAAATATCACCATGATACTATATATTATATTATATACATATAGGACATTATTATTTGAAAGTATAAAATATGAGTACACCACAAAAGCAAATGGATAAAGCCTATTATTTTATTTTATTTTATTTTTTGCACTCCTCCCATTTGTGTGTGAACACTAATATCTAATTAGCTGCTGTTGTTTCCTTTTTCTTCAATCTTGTATGTTTTTCTGTTTTATATTAATTATGAAGCAGTAATTTATTTATTTATTTGGGTTTCTTCTAATCTACTAAAGTCATTTTATTAGCTAAACTAAGTAACCTTTTTTTCAGAATTATACTGCTTAAAGTAGGAAAATAAGGATATCTTATTTTTAAAATATAAGACATGTTCATAATTAATTGCTTTAATTAAAAAAAAAAAACAATATATATGCTTGCCCACTGCAATTATACTCATTCAATCATTGTTTATGCATATGTCATGTTAATTTCAAATTTTATATGTAGAGTACCTATTGTAATCTAGGCTAACACGTTTTGCTAATTTTATAAGCTCTAACAATTATAGTATGTAAGTTTTTTTTAACGGTGGACAAATAACACCAATGTTTTGTGTATAATATATTCGCCAGCTCAACTCTCAAGAATCATCTGCTTTCTCTTTACCTTTCACTCATAATGGTGGGATGCAGTGAACTATAGAAATCCTATTTAGTATCGGAATCAAAAATTTATGAAAATAGTAAGGATTGAATCACAAATTCAAATTTAAATGAGTGTACTTATCATTGGACTATCAACCCGCGTAAGGGTGTTCATAGTTTAATATATTCAACTAATAGTGAATATTTTATCTATAGACATTATTTAGTTTTTCGACGAATAGTGTTCAGTACTATCCTACTAATTAAGTTTTGGAAGCAGATTATATTAATAATTGGGAATAAATTAATTTTTAGATCATTTTATAACACATGAGAGAAGGAGAGAAAAGGAATTAATGATGTTAAATTTCAATATGCTTGTAATTAAGGTCTATAAGTATTCCCTAAGTCCCGTGTTATTTGTCATGATTTTTATTTTTAGAGTCAAACAATAAAAATTTTGATTAACATTTTGAGATGTATTTTTTCATCATATGAATATGCAAAAAATTACAATTTATAGTACTTTTCATATAGTCTTAGAAAATCTAAGTTTTTTTGTTTAAAATATCAAATTAATGTGATGTAATTTAACTTTAGAAATTAATCAAATTAATTTTCAAAAGTGCAATACGACAAATAATATCGGACGAAAGGGAGTAGTTTCATAAAAATCAGTGTAACAATTTTATATCAATAAAAAAGTGAATGCAATCATATCAAATACTATGAATATTGTTAGTATACTGTATATGTAGGCATTGTTTGACCAAAACCTATTAAGGAGTTCAAAATCTTAGGTTTACTCGATGGCAATCATCCTTCCTTTTAATTTTAAAATTGTAAATTCAAATTATCAAATGAGTCTAAAAGCAGAAGTTCCTTTGGGAAAAGGGGTAAAAAGAAAAAGAGTTCAAATCTAGAAATTAAGACTCCATTAACCATGATGAGGCAAAATAAAAATCAGTACACCTTACATATTATTTCCAAAAAAAAATATTATAAATTGAAAGTACACTTTTATAAGTGCGTAATTTGATTGCAAATTATATGTTCATAAATTATATGACACATAAACTTATACTAAAAGAAACGTAATTATTACATGGCTTGACTAACTAGCCTAAATAATTAAAAACTTAATTGTTTACATAGCGGATGCTATTGTGAGAAAAAAGATATTTAATCTATATATTTTCTTTAAAGAAAGAATGATCAAATATGATTAAAAATTATTTCTTTCGAAAAAAATTAAAATATTTATGATAATACTATAACTTGTCTTCTTAAAAATAGAACAAAATCATTAACACAAAAAAATCAGGACAAAATCATTTTTTTTAAAAAATTGAGGACAAAATCATTAACACGTAGAACAACACTTTCTGGATTTGCACGTACGAATAATGAATTTCTATCCTTTTCACTTTACTAGTAGGCTTTACCTATGTACAGTAAAGTTGATTAAATTTGTCATAATATTCCTTTTCCTTTAATGTAACAAATTATAGACTAAAACTATTAGCCAACAATATATATATATATTTCACTTTTTATTTGTTTAATATATTTCGACTTGATACAGAATTTAAGAATATATAAATAAAAATTTTAAATCTTACAATTTAATCAGAGATATATTCATATCTATTAAATTTGTAATCTTAAACATGTTTATATAAAAAATTAAAACTATTTTAAAAATACACTAGGTATATATATATATATACCCACACGCTCCGTTGTTGTTTTGCTAATTGGCACATCAAGGGTTAGCTGTAATATTAATTTGTTTAGCTTTCGATTGTCACTTCACAGATAGACTATTTTTGTCTGGCCATGTGGGAAGTATAATGTATCAGATATTATTATGATTGTGAAGAAGATTAGAAAAAATAATTTTGTCATTTGCTGTTAAAGGCGGAGTCAGAATTAAAAGTTAGAAATTTTAAATTTTCTTTAAGATCATCAATCAATTTTGTTAGGTACTTATAGTTAATATACATATATTTTAAATTAATTTTTAATACAAATATAATACTTATGAAAAAACTAGATTTGTCCGAACCCACAAACTCTTAGTTGTGCCTCTGATTGATGGTACAGTATATATGACAATTTATTGAGATGACCAAATACATATGATGTCACAACTATGAATAAATAGTGATTGATGACATAGTTTCAAACAACATCAGTCAATCAGATATGGCCATACGGAATGACCAAGCACCAACCACTCTACACTATTCATCAAGAAAAACAATTTCATACCATGATTTTATTTAGAAAAAATAAATCCTTATTATTATAAAAGTTGAATATTGATGTAATTCAGATACGAATTACGAATGCAAAAATTAAAGATGACAGAATAAAGCCACATACATAGCATGGTAGCTCTACAAGCCTAAAGCCCCCAAAATTTTAGGGGCATCATTTTTCCCATCATTTTGGAAAATAAGCAAATATTCCATAAAAATAAAATAATTATAAATACGTATCCCATTATATTTATATTCCACTAAGTAATTACATTATATATTTCTTTTGTCAATTTTGCGTAACTGAATTAATATCATATATACTACATTGGTATCACTAAGCTTGATAATTTCGCTGAATTGATATCATATTGTATTGGTATTATTAAGGTTTATTGTTAAGATATTACTCATTAGTCAATGATACAATAAGAGTATATATTTACTCTTATAGTATCATCAACTAATGAGTAATTTCTAAACAATAAACCTTAATGATACCACAACAATATACATATATACTCTTATAGTATCATTGATTAATAAGTAATTTCTGAACAAGAAATCTTAATGATACCAATACAATATATATATATATATACTGATTTAGTATCAATTTAGTGACTTAATCAGTCTTAGTGATACCAATACAATATTTATGATACTTATTTAGTATCAGTTAAATGAAATTAGTAATCAGATATATAGTGTAATTATTTAGTGGGGTATGAATATAAAAGGTATATGTTTTTAAATATTTTGCTTTTACGGGGTATTTGCTTATTTTCCCCTTATTTCTTTAGTAGCCTTTGCTTTCNTAATAACAGATAGTATTAAATAAATAGTATTAAATAATATTAGTATTTACTGTGTACTAATCCTAGTCCTATTAGGATTAGTACTCCTTAATCCTAGTCCTATTAGGATTAGTACTCCTTCCTATATCTCCTATATATATCTCCCATGTATTCCCTTATTAGGTTAACACTTCAATACAATCAATATTCCTTCAAGTGAAAAACTCGTCTAGAAAATAGGAGATAATATATTTTTCTATTTTATTTCGAAATTATTATCTTTTATATTAATAATCAAACAACCTCTTATTTATGCCGTGAATATGAACACTACGTATATGGAGTAGTAAACTTTTAATTTGTCTTTTATATATATATATATATATATATATATGTTCACACACACACACATACGTAGAGATTTAGTATCAGTTATGCGAAATTTATCAACCTTAATGACACCAATACAATATATGATACCGATTTAGTATCACTTAATGAAAATTATCACCTTTAATGAATGGGGGTATGAACTTTAAATATGCATGAGAGAATGGGTGTTTTAGAAATTACTTTGGATATGGGTTAAAAATTGAAGGTTCATGTTAAAAGTTATGATCACGGTTGAAAGTGGAGCTCATGACTTAAAGTAAGATGCATGAGTTAAAAGTGGAGCTCATTCATTAAAAGTAATATACATGAGCAAAAAGTGGAGCTCATGCGATAATAGTAAGATGCACGAGTTAAAAATGGAGTCCGATCTTTAAAATTTTGCAGGTGTTGAAATTGTTGAAAATTGATTTTGTTTTAAAGGATGGAGTAGCAAGATATTATTGAAAATATATTTGAAATTTTTCTCCACATGTAGTAGCACAAAAATCTTCATTATCATCACATTAATTGTAAATTGATTTGAAACCACTTGAGAATGTTTTCAATATTATGCAGTCATTGGATCATCGAACCATGTGCTCTGATACCACTTGTTTGGTTCAAAAGGGTGATTAAGGCGTCATGCAAAAGTTTACAATTGCAAATCATTAAAATGATAAATTAGATGACAAACAAAGCTATTCTAAAAGACATAACATTATTAGAGGTTGGTCAAACGATCTACATATTAAAAACTAATTAAATAAAACATTTATATTGTTTAGGAAAAATCTCTCATAAACAAAACTCTTTATTGACTAGATTGTGGATGTTCTTGTGTTCAGTATGGATCTTCAATTTATAAATATTCAAATTTTTCCTCCAAAAAAACAATAAATCAAGTATGGAAGAAAATTATATTTTCTTTTCAGAAATTTTTCAAGGATTTATGGTAATACTTTAACTTTTCTTTAAGGAAAAAAAAATAGACTTCAAATAAGGCAAGAAAATCAGGGAAAAATCCTAACAATTAGGTCTCAAAAAAAGATTAATAGAATGACTATCATAAATTCATTAAAGTAATTAAAATTTAAGGCTTATATTCAATTTTACTGATATGTTTGAGCCTCCTCAGATAGACAAATAGATAGACACAAAAATTTATATAAAACTGTCAAATATTATACTAAACTTTGAGACCTCAATTCGTTAATCCTATAAGAAATACCTACTTCTTGCACCCAACATGTCTAAACAAGTTTCTATCTAAAGTTGAAAGGAGGACCTAAACTATTTATTTAGGGGTTGTTTGGTACAAAGATTAATAATGTAACTATTACCCTTGAATTATTATGAGATTTCTAATTTCATGTTATTGGAAAAATTAACTTTTAGATAATATTATTATCACACCTCAAGCTTACACCCTAGACGTGGACGACATTCAGAAAATTATTGCTAGTCTCAAGAAAATCTTTGACCTGGTTGACTACTGAATAGAAGAGTAAACATACATGTGGAAGCTTTAAAGGTAAAGGAAACATGTAAAAACATTTAAGATTTTTTTAAATTGAAATCTTGAAAATCATCTCTGAAATCATGAATGGTAGATATGTTTAAAATATTTGAATATTGAAGACTGAATTGATTCACTAAATTGTATATATATGAAACCTCCACTAACTGAAGATAAAGATCGAACACTACCCAAATAAAGAACTTAAAGTCTACTGATATTCAAAATATAACCAATGGAGTCCTCCAAAAGTAAGGAGGTCTCACCAAAGCGGATGAAATAATGATCTCAACGAAGTGTCTTGACGATCTCGAACACCTATATTTGTATCATAAATGATGCAACGTCGAAGACGTCAGTATATGAAATATACGGTATGTAATAAGTCAGAATGAAATGAATATCTGAACTGATTGAACAAACTGAAAGTACTTCACTGAAGGTAAAGTATGCATATGTAGTAAAAAAAATGATAAATATTCACCTCCTTATGTTGGTTTTATACTATTATTTTGGGCTCATTTTTAGTTATGTCTTCAATTGTTGCGGATTAGATTTCAAGTCAACCGTATTGACATTGTAATTGTATATTTGTTAGCACCACAACAATTGGAGCTATTATGCCTTAGAAATCATCTAACGTCATTTAAAATGATTGTAGCTCTTTGTAAAATAATGCGTCAAACTTGAGTTTAATAGCACATATCCTTATGTTGATGAAAACTCTTGTCTTGCTAGAATTTCATTCATAACTTCAATATACTACAGACCGACATGTTTCAGTAATGTTCTTAGGCCTTATTTATTATATTGGATAAGTTTAGGAGCTTCGAGCTACAATGGGCCCCTTGCGACTTCGACGGAGGTTTCACTCTTTGATTGGTTCCTGCACGATGAAGAACATGTGATATTAGAGTCCTACGAAGTCTTCTACAATGGTTTAAGTTTCGGTGTAATTTTGTAGTCATAGTTTAAGTTCGAGCACACTTCTATTAGTCGGATTCGAGTCCTAACACCTTGGTTCTATCAGATTTTTTAGGGTTCCTTCGCCAGAAATAGTATGTTTTAGTTATTTCAATTCCAGATTGCACTTAGTTAATGTTAGGAATTACTTTAGTTGTTCTATGCACTCATCAGACTTATGGGGGTACATTTGAGTTATTTACCCTTCAATTATGCGCGAGTGTATTTTCTTCGCTTATGGGAGTCCAATTAGGTTATAAATAACATTTTTAACTTATCACCCTTCTCCTGCTATATTATCTAGATGTATAATTAGACTTTCATTATTGTTATATTATATGGCTTTTAGCTAAAATTTATGTCACGATCCAATTCAACGGGCCGTGTGGGCACCCACTCAAATACCTAAGTAGGAGAACCCTCATACCCCAATAGTTTAAACTTGCGAAAAATTTACGAAAAAGCGAAGATAATCGAAATACAAGGATTTTTATTAAATGGAACACATTAAAAAATTTCGAGTTAAGACTTGTAAAGTAATTACATCCCAAGGATATAGTCTAAACAGGTACAAGAGCTACTAAGAGTACAATCTGGACATTATAATAAATGACACAACTTCCACCGTGCAGAAGGAAAGATAAAAGTTGCCGGAGAATTCTCTGTCTTCACCTATTGCAACATCACCAATCCTGCATCCAATCTATGAAAAAAGGCATAACAAGAGTATTATAAGTACAAAACACACGTACTGGTAGACATCATCATTCAACATGACGCTCACCGCATAATACAAGAAATCAACCAGCAAATCATGAAATAATACCAGTCGTTTCTCCATCCTTCCCTCTCTCAAGATACCATGGATCACACAAGCAGTCTAAATACTAACCCCCCTTCCGTTCAATCAACTTACTAAGTTCTGATCATGGACTAACCATTATAACACTTCGATAATCCCCAAGTATAACTACAACACGCACACTAACCCACTCCTTACCATTACAACACACGATTCCCATCACTTGGACAGTAACAATCCTTTAAATGTCGAGTCCCCACTCTAGACACTAAAACACTCACTTTAATCTCAAGAAATCATCAAAACCCCAACAAAATAAGATTTAGAATGAACTTCAAGAACACATATCAAGAACTGTAATCTTTCAACTTTAAGAATGAAATTGCGCTGAACATAACATGATTGGCGTGTTGGTGAACAAGCCAACACTATGAAAGCTTACATACCTCTTAGGGATTAAAACCATGGAGAAAATCCGTAACAAAACGGAAGACTCTCGATGAATGCTTTGATCATCTCCTCTTTTCTTCTCTTTTTATCTTTTTTCTCTTTTTTTCTCTTCTTGAAGTTCTTCTTGGAACTCAAGGTGCTACATCTAATAATCTTAACACTGAAGAAACTTTATTTTTCCTCGGTACAATCCTACTCGCAACGAAGGATGATCTAATACGCTCAAATTACACCTCCCTAAAGAAGTATAACGATCAATATCAAGTAAAGAACCCAATTTGTAGGTTAAGGTAGATTCCATGAGGAATATGGTTTAGATTAAACTTAACTCGCTATTATATTCGTTTAGCCAGATTATATCCGAGACAGGTAATTAAAAGGGGGGGTTATGAACAAATGATTGATTATTGTTAAGTAACAAGTGAGAAGGATTTCAACTTTGTTTTTTTAATCAATGAGAGAGAGTAACTAGGGTATATGTGTTCCCCATAAGCTCAAAACGTGGTAGCCCTAGTAACAACAATCCTTTCCTAGTATATTACATGTAAAGTGATAAGTTAGGTGCCTCTAGTCACATGCTTCAACACCAATCCAAGTTTTGTCCTCATCTGATCCATCTCCTCACGTATGTCATCAGCAGCTTGACTGGATGCAGATTAAACTGCAAAACACCTTTTTCGAATGTCTGCCTTTTGGGTGATCCATACTTTATTGTTCCAGAAAAATTTCTCCAATTTATCAGCGATCTCCTCAAAAGTGCACTTACCATATGATCCTCCTACGATAGTGTCAAGCACGGCCTTACCATTGTCATCTTGGCCTCTGTAGAAATATTTTTTCATTGACTCATCATCAATACGGTGGTCTAGAACTCTTCTTATAAAAGTAGTGAATCTATTTCACGAACTACTCACAAATTCTCCTGGTAATGCAAAGAAATTCTGGAGTTTATCTTTGTAGTTCAACTTCTTTGACAATGGGAAGTACCTTTCCATGAACACTTTACACAATTGATCCCATGTGCATCTCTGATCAATGATAGAGGGAAGACTTTCAACCCAATGACATTCATATCTAAATTTGCTCGACTTGCACACACTCTTCAATTCGGCCATGTGACCATGTAGATCCTCCAATGTCATCCCAGAGACTAAACATCTCACTGTAAGCATCTGCATTATACTACTCATCACCACAAATGTATCCCCCAGGGTAGAAGAGGTAGAATAATAGGTCCCTCAGTTTCAGTGGCATTGAGTCAACCCTATAGTTATCATGCAGCCTTGGTTCGGGTAGATTTTGTGCCCTCAATGCATCTCCTAATAGATTACCACCTTAATTATCAGCATACACATTATCAACCCTAGGAGGCTACAACTCGACTTCATCACCTAGATTTCCTTCGATAGGATTAATTGGGACCACTGGTTTATTCATCCTTCACAAAGTTTGTTCAATTCTGGATCTTAAGGAGTCAGTGGTTCACCTTGGCTCCGTGTATTTGGCATACACTAGAGTAGGAACCTGAGAGAAACAAAAACAAAAGAAAAGCTAAAATTAGAAAATAAAGTTCAATAATGTAATTAAACTTAATCTAAAAGTCTTATTTCCTGACAACAACGCTAGAATCTGATACGCTCAAATTACACCTCCCTTAAGAAGTATAAGTGATCGTTATCAAGTAAAGAATCCAACTTGTAGATTTAGGTCGATCCACGAGGAATATGATTTAGTATTAAACTTAACTCACTATTATATTCATTTAGCTAGATTATTTCTGAGACATGTAAGTAATTGGGGGTTGTGAAAGAAATGATTGGTTTTTGTTGAGTAACAAATGCGCAGGATTTCAATTTTGTTTTCTATCAATGAGAGAAAGTAACTAGGGCATATGTGTTTCCTATAACCTCATAATGCGGTAATCCTTGTAATAGCTTATGACTCCATGATTTGGACTCATTTAAGGCTATACTTTGATAGATTTAGTGTCCTCAAATGCATATTTTGTCTCTAAAACTAATTAAAACCTTGAGTTTCAGGTATTTTAAAATAGAGACAAGTCATTGACACTAAGTAGCAAAAAGGAACAAAGCATCTAAAAGAACGAAGAAATGAAGATTTGAGGATTGTCGAACCTGTTCGACGTGCCACCAAAAGGTCTTATCCTGGCCTTTTGTTCCAGTGAGATGAGCCTTGGAGGAAAGGATCAAATCGACGATGAAAAAGAGGAGTCGGCATTTCACCGAGCAGTTATGCGAAGCAGTACTATGTCAACCAATGATCCAAAACATGAAAATGTTGAAGGCTAGTGCAAGACGGCGAAAAATATACCAAAGGGCAGATCACAAATTTGATCAACGATCCTGACTAACTACGGCGAGTGGTCCTTTGCATCATAACTTTTTGAAAACTATAAATACTCATTAGTATATTTAACTTCGTATCGTTTTTCATTATTATTGAATAGTAATTTTAGACTTTCTTTTTATTTTTGATTTCTAAGTTTGGAGAGGGTTTTGGAGAACTTGAAGATTCAAAGGGTTTCATCTTCAAGAATCTGGGCTTGGGTCTCTTGGATCTTCATTTTTAGCTTGTATTAAAATTTAAATTTTTCATACCCATTTGAATGCAAACTCATTTTGGTATAAATTTCTATCTCTTTTACATGTCTAGTGATATTAGGCATATTTATATGCCTAAGTAGTCAATATGAGCCCATGTTTTGGTGGTGTTAAAGGACGATCTTTAGTTTATTAGCTTGATTTTGTGGTTGAGTTAGTTTAATAGGCACTTATACATATGATTAGTGATTTTAGGAACTCTCAGAGAAATTGGAGCTGGAACGAAGAAATAAGAAAAAAAGATGGATGTGAAAAAAAAATGGCTAAGGATGAAGTACCTAGGCGAGGCCCACTGGCAGGCGCGTCGCGCTAAGGCATGTCACTCAGATTCTCTTTTGAGGCACACTAGCAGGCGCGCCGCGCCAAGGCATGTCACTCAGAGCCTTTGTTGCAGCGCGATTGAGGCGCGCCGTGCCAGGATGTGTTCAACTCCCAGATGTTGCTAGGCATGATGGGGGCGTGCTGCGCCAAGCTAATTCTGACTTTTTCAAGTTTTAAACATTAACCAGAAGTTCTAATTTGAGTAGGATTTGTTCTTAATTTTATCCACTATTATACATAGATCCTGGGGTTGTTATTATTAGGGTTCGACGTTTGTTTAGTGTGAAAGAGCAAGAATCAAGTTTGTAATCCTCTTAACTCTTCTATTTTACGGATTTGTTTATGAACAATTATGTCTTCTTGATTATTAATAGCATGAGTAGCTAAACGCTCTAGTTCTGGGGCTATAGCTATGAATCAGTTATTGAATATTTGAGGTTTTATGAATTAATCTTCCGTTGTCAATTCAAATTACTTTTATATTCTTGTGTTACTATTTCTTGACTGTCCATCTAGAGATAAATATAGTGTCTAATCTTGAATTGACCATCGGAAAGATTAGATAGATCAGAGAATATAGAGAGTTCGGTCCGCCCATTAAATTGAGGAGATCAATTTTTAGGAGTGACGCTCGGAAGACAAACAACTTGCTTGGTTACGAAATAGGATAAAATATGCTCGTCAGTTAGTCTATTTAGCCCCGCTCAACAATGTAGTTAGATAGATAACTGGGGTAGGCGACGAGAAGTCTGTAACCCTGATCATACTATTAACACTATAAACCAATAATTTGACAACTGAAGTTAGTTCAAAGCCGATAATATGATGCATGACATTCATTATATGTTGCATCCCTACAATTGCTTTTAATCTTGCTTCAAACATTATATCGAATTCGTTCACCATTGTTTAATTTAAATTAGTGCATATTAGTCGTAGTTAACCATAAAATAATCAACCTGTGAAGTATTTACTTTTCTCTTTAATTGTGGTATTAAGTGTGAATATAAGTTGATCATAAGTTCCTTGAAAACGATAACTCATTTTTAAAAGAAAAATATATTACTTACACGATCACGTACACTTGCGTCTATATTTGGGAGCAACATCTAGCTAAAACCCCAATTCTTGAGGTGCGATTTTGTGAATATGGGTTGGATTATTGTTGGGACTTGCTTGTTGATGGTTTATTTATTGTTTAAATGTGATTTTGTGTATTAGTTATGTATGAAATTAATGGGGTTGTAGTTGCAAATACAATTTCACCTCATTATTTTTGGCTTGCTCTAGACAGAAGTCGTAAAATCAAGACTACTAAATTGATAACTGGTGATATCAGGTTGAAATGAGGTTCGGCTCGAGAAAGTGAACCCTAGTCCTTTTCCACACACTCAGCTTGAGAGAGTGTGTAGGCTAAGGCAGAGGTTGTGCTTAATGCGGCAAATGGGTGTTCGAGAGAAATCCATTTGATTCGGGATAAATTGCTCGAGAGAGAATTTACCCACACTATTAGTCTAACCTAGTCAAAAATTTATCATCGAAAACATGTACCCAATAGTTTAGTCTATCTTGTGTTCCTTTCGCATTCCAAGAATCACGTCTCCATTAGTCTCTCTTATTGTTTTTACTATTTTTAGCTATTAATTGTTTAAAAAAACCCATTGTAATTGACTCCTGTGTCACCCTTTAATTTATTATGTCTTTTTTGAAAATTTCTTGTAGCTATGACTGGCATAACTTAATTTGTGCTTAGCTGAAACATTCTCAGTACCACTCTCTATGGGAACGATCTCAACTCTTGGTTGGATTATTTATTAATTGATGACCGTCGATACTTATCATTGGATGATGTTTCTTTGATGACGTAACCGAATCAATAACAATCCTTTCCTAGTGTATTACATGCAAAGTGATAAGTTAGGTACCTCTAATTTCTTAGTCCAGCAACTAGAGAAGTTCACCCCGCACCTTGGTTTGGCTACGCGTGTATAATTTACTAACCCTTATCTTTACCTCGTATTAGACATCATATCAAGGTATGACTTAGTTTTTACCCTCGAAACCATTGACATTAGACTATTAGATAGTATCACACTATATCTATGTTGATAATTCTTTTCTTATTAACAACCTACTTGGTCGGGCAAGTAGCAACAAGGCGAAATCTAACATTGTTCGCCGTTAAATGGACTTCGACACGAAAGAATTATCAATGCATGCAAAAACACTATTCAATAATTCCTTAGTTATTATTTATACTTTGTTAATCACTCATGGTTCCCATAACCCTAGTTGTGGATTTAGTTACCCATAACAAGAATATCACAGTTCATACTTTTAGATGAAGAAATCATGAACTTATGTAATGAATATAAGAAATCTGGAATCTCAACTTGAATTTCAAAGCCAAAATCTTTGAAAACGAACTTTGGAAATCAAGAATTGCTAAAGTTGCAACTTATAGCCCGTTTGGATGGGCTTAAAAAAATAGCTTTTAAAAAGTACTTTTGAAAGTGCTAGAACATTTTTTTAAAATAAGTAGTTATGTGTTTGGATAAAAGCGCTGAAGTTAAAAAAAAAGTTGCTGATGTGTTTGGCAAATAAGTGATGGCAAACACTTTTTTTTATCAAAATGTCTGAAATACCCTTAAAAGTTGTTAACATGATAAAAATTGATTAATTTGAGGTTTTTATACTTAAAAAAATAAAACAAAATTAATTTATATTTTGCATCCATAAGTAATTATATTTTGCTATCATTCACATATTTCTTTATCATCACAAATTATTTATAAATAATAATAATAAAAATAATAATATGTAATAATAATAAAATAATAAAAATAAAAATAAAAATAAAAATAATAATAATAATATAATAATAATAATTATAATAATAATAATATAATAATAATTATTATTATAATAATAATTATAGTAATAATAATAATGATAATATATAATAGCAATAGTAAATAATAACAAAATAAATAATAATAATAATAAATATATATTAATAATAATAATAATATATAATAATAATACATAATTAAAATATATAATAATAATAATAAATAATAATAAAATAATATGAAAATAATAATTATAATATATAATAATAACAATAATAATAATAAAAATAATATGAAAATAATAATAATAATATATAATAATAATTATAATATATAATAATAGTATATAATAATAATAAAGAATAATAAAATAAATAATAATAATAGTAAAACAATAAAATATTAATAATAATAATAGTATGATAATAATAATAATAATAATAATAATAATAATATATAATAAGTATAACAAAGAATAACAAAATAAATAATAAATAATAATAATAATAAATAACAAAATATTAATAATACTAATAATTATAATAAAATATTAATAATACTAATAATGTCACGACCCAAAACGAGCCGCGAGTGGCACCCACACTTATCCTACTATGTGAGCGAACCAACCAATCTAAACCCCAACATTTCAACCATAATAAAACAGAATATAATGCGGAAGACTTAAAACTCATTAACGGAATCAATTAATAACTTCTAAAATTTAATACTTATCATCCCCAAAATCTGGAAGTCATCACCACAAGAACATCTATCCTCAAATTACTAAACCTAAGAATATCTAGGAAGCTAAAATAAATAAACAGCTAGTCCATGCCGGAACTTCAAGGCATCAAGACATATCCAGTCCAAGCTAGAAGCAATAGCTCACCCTGAGATCTGACGTGATGGAGACTGGCTAGAGTTGCGGTTGAGTTGAAGACGATGGCACGTTTGCTGCACTCCACAATTAACAAAGAAAAACAAATACAAGTAGGGGTCAGTACAAGGCACAAGTACTGAGTAGATATCATCGGCCAACTCAAAATAGAAAGCAATATGTTTCAGATAATAACATAAAATCAACTAATATTCTTAACAGGTGACAACAACATTTACCATAACCCTTGGCCACAACACCAAG
>NC_028637.1:70773687-70776432 GCF_001406875.1 Solanum pennellii | reverse complement strand
GGCCTCTCCCATGACCACCTCTACCTCTGACTATTGGGGGTCTGTAACTTTGTTTTGGACAAAACCTCCTAATATGTCCGATCTCTCCACATCCATAACACTCTCTGGATTCAAGCATAGGTCTCTGTGAGAACGACGAAGTCTGGGGATAACCTCCAGACTCAGAGAAATGTTGACCGGTCTGCGGTGGACCCCCAGCTACAGCCTGCAGTGAAGACTGAATAGGTCGGGCTGGATAACCTCCTGAACTCTGCCCTCTGGAGTAAGAACCACTAAGTTAGTTTTTGACTTAAAATAAGTCTCATTTACTTAAAATAAGTCATTTTGATTATTGTCAAATACTCTAATAAGTCCAAAACTGACTTTTATAAGTTAGTTTGACCAGCTTTTAAGCTCATCCAAACATGCTCTTAATCTCCAAAGCCAAAAACTAGAACAAAAGTAATAATGTCTAACCTTCAAAAACGAGGTTTACATGCCCTATTTATAGAAAAACAAGTCCTAATTAAAAAGAAAATGAACAAGAAAATAAGTTTCTGGATGATGTTGTCATTGACGAGACTGACCTACGGACCATGGACTGGCCTACAGTCCATAGGTTCCTTTTGGTGGACTGGGACTTGCGCAAATTTTCAACTTCAAAAGTCATCAGCTTTCAATAGCATTTGACAGCTCAACAAGACGGACCGTGACTCGATTCATGGTCCGTGAATATCCTCCGTGATCTCATACTTAGTTTTTTTAAATAAGGTACTGAAACACCTCCTCTGAATCATTTGATGGACCTGCATTAGGGTCCATAGAACGAACTATGGTTCGTCACTCCTAGTCGTAGTTCCACACTTAATCAAGGCTTTCTTGATTTGATCTCCAAGCTTTGCCCATCATCTACACCTTTCACCTACGGACCGTGAATGGACCTACGGTCCGCAGATCACGTCTGTAGCTGGCTTTTTTTGCAACATTCCTTCAGTTATCTTCTAACTCTCACATCCGAACTTATTTTTTGCAAACAAGATAAAAAAAAATTACTATCACTACAAATTGACTCTAGCCACACACAATTCTTAAGTGAAATATATTAAATATTATAAACGCACGGTATATCAGGTTCGAGTCTCAGTTCAATAAAATTTCTACACTGTTACACTGGCCAACTCGGTTGGTATCATGCATTCTCATAAAATGAATTCTTACTCGTCCTTTTTAACACTTCCCAACGTAAAGATAAAAAGATTTATTATTAACAATAAATAGAAGGGTTTATTAATTATTAGTCATTAACTAACATTAAGAAAAGTGTACTAGCCAATCGAGCATGGTTGAGAAGAGAATCTTATGAACTTAAAAACTATTCTGATTCTCCACGTTTGAGTACACAAATACAAATAATTGAGAAGATCCTTATTGTATTTTAATCTCACAAACTATTTATTGGCATATCTTCCAAAACAGAAAGCTGGATTATATATATTAATTAACCTTACAAAGTGATAAGGAAAGAAGATTAATTAAATATTACTATATTTTTTAATAATAATGAAGTATAAGGTGGGGGAATGGAATTAAAGAATTTGGTTTAAGCATACAAGTAGTTTCTAGAAAGTGAATATGTTACTCCCCAAAAGGAGACTAGAAGAGAAAAGAAAAAGGAAGTAAACAAACAAATATATTTTTTTATAATTATATAATATAATATAAAATTAGAAAATGTTATCATTGACACGTACTCCACCAAACAAAATCCTTTTCTTCAAAGACTAAAACTCCACCAAAAGCCCTCCGCGACTGCTTCGCCATTGATCACTCTCTAATTATTGTAGGCTCACTCGCATTATCTACTTACCAAGGACTTATTATTATTTCCTAACTTTCAAAATTTAAATACGTCTATATTTATTGTAATTTTAAAATATTTTAATTTATTAATTATTATAATTTTTAATATTTCTTTTGTAATTTATAAATATATAAAACTTTATTAAAGATTCCATGTGTAATTCCTGATTAAAGTATAATTTTTAAAAATGAAAATAATCACATACATTGAGATATAGAAGTATTTCTTGTATGATTAAAAAAAACCTTGTAATAATATTCTTTATGTGATTTGGATTTCAAAATGCCAGCACAAGTTGCCATTTATGTATTGAATATGATTGAGACCAATCCTTTGACCATACTTGTTATGTCAAATCTTGAGGGGACTTCATCTCTGTTTAGCCCATTCTTCAACATGTTACCTATGAGTCTATATATGACTATAGTATAGACATTAATTTATCCAATCATTGCAATCTTTTTTTTTGGGTCATATCAAATAAGTAATTCATAAATAGAATTTAATTCAAATTAAATTTCATTCGAGTTTATGAAATTGTCAAATATTAAATGACTCGTTCGGTGGTATTATAATTGCCAAATTTTGTTTTCTCCTTTGGCGACTAATAAAAATCTTGTACATGTGAAGGTTATTTTTTATAATATGTGTGTCAATAACAATATCAAATAGTAAATGAGTATTCTATATATATCTTTTGCGTAAGAATAATAAAAGAAAGAAAATGCATAAATGCACATCTAAAAAGAAGAAAGACCAATTGTTTTATCTTCATGAGGATCATTTATGAATAAAATTAATGTGTTGTTATAAGACATTGAAAGAATTTGTGAGCTTAAGAAAGAGTTTGTTCGTTAATTACTTGATTAATTTTATAAAAATTATATATATATATATATATATAT
>NC_028637.1:70768932-70773371 GCF_001406875.1 Solanum pennellii | reverse complement strand
CCCCCTATTTTATAAAAGCTAAAAAATATTCTTACTTCATCCCCCCACCTCCAAAATGTAACATATTATTTTTTTATTGAAAAAGGAATAGTTACTATAACATCTCACCTGACCCTCCGCTTTAAAAAATTCTTGTTTTGTGTTAGATATCTATATATATTTTTAAAAATTCTTACAAAGTATTAATTGTGTTCGTTATAATAAATTTTACAGAACATATTCGTTATAAATCTATTATACAAACTTATGGATATTTTTAGGGGTGTAGCTTCGTACTCTTTAGGGTGTCCAATTGGACATTAGATACCCTTTGTTAGGAAATTGTATCGTAAATACAAGTAAAATAATATACAAAGTGGTTATATAATGTACCCTAGACACCCTTAACATAACACGGTGTTGTCACCTAATGGTTTAAGGCACCTTGAAAGAGCCAAGTCTTTAGTACTTTTTCGATAAATTCTTTTATTTTTTTTCAAATTCTTTCATGTACATTACATACTTTTTTTCAAAAAAGAATCATGTGTATTACGTAGTTTGATTCTAAAAATTCCGAGTGCACTGTTTCATCTTTTTTTTTAAATTTTTTTTTTATGTATATTACATATTTTTTAAATCTTTTCATGTATATTACGTAGCTTAATTTTTAAAATTTCCAGTGCACTCATTCATCCAAAAGAAAAAATGTACTCGTGTACAATTCCTGAGCACCCTTCGTAAAAATTTTGGCTACGCCACTTTGATATTTTTAAGAACTTATAGGTATAAAACATATTTCTTGAAAAAGTTAAATATTTCTCCCAAAATCTATAGTCAAACACAGAGTAAAACTTCACTTAAAAATAACTTGCCAAAATTATTTAAGAATCTATGATCAAACGTTTGCTAAGCCTAGCTATTATTATATTAGGTAACATTTATCCAATCTATTAGGGACATTTCGATTTATATATATATATATATATATATATATATATATAATCTGACTTCCTTTCTCTTTTCTAAGTTTTCTTATTAACAAATAACAAGGACAAGTAGGTAAAATAAAAGGAGTAAAACATAAAATTTTGTATTTCTCAATTTCTATTTGTATGTTGTTGTTTTTTCTTTTTAAGTTGATCCAAAATAGAATAATATTGTTTCATATTTAGTGGATCAGTAATAATTTAATTTTTAACTGCTTATTTTCCTCTTAATCATAGAATGATTTACGATACACTGATACTTATAATTTATTTTAAATTACTAATTTCAAAAGGATTTTTTCATTTATAAACTTGATGACTAGACAAATTAAACGCCTTGATATGAATTGGAAATTGAAACGGAGGGAGTACATAGCTTACATCTAAAACTACTTAACTTTATATTTGCTCCACTATATACTTGAATAAAGTATATAAGTGTTTTTACACTAAAAATATCCTCATAGCATTGCTAATGACAGTATTGTTATTAATTATGAATCACATATATGCTTAGTCCTTAGAATACTGATTTAATTTGAACTTTGTTTCCATACTTCATTTTTGTTTTTTTCATTCGGTGTTCAGAGCTCATATTAGAGCTCCGATTAAATTCGAACTCAGCTCTGCAGGGTCCATTCGGGGGTGGCACTCCCAACAGGTTCTCCATACCCAGGGCTCGAATCTTCGAGGGTGGCGCTCCCAACAAGATTTTCTCCATATCCAGGGCTCGAACCTGAGACCTCCGGTTAAAAGTGAAACACTCCCTTTAATGCACCACAACCCATTTTGGTGTTTTCATACTTAATTAACACACGCAAGATAGGTATTATTCATAGATAATGGATTTTTTTAATAAAATTGAAAATAATAAAATTGGGAGTAGGGGTGAATGGAGAGGAGATAAGAATGTTTGGAATCGTACCTTTACAATAAAGTGAAAATTCAGGTTGCCAACCAATTAAGTCTATTACTTGTCATAGTTACGTAAATAATAAAATCTTATTTATCTTTTGAAAATAAAAATAGATATGAAAGAAAATTAGTAAAAATAGAGTAGATAGAAAGTTTTGATAGGGAGAGTTTGTTCGTCAAAAGAAGTCCGGGTTTTTAGGATTTATGCGCTTTGACATTTCAAATGGACGGTTGTCTTTTCATATATTTCTACAAAAATTCATCATAATCTTATATTTATATTTATATATTTTCTTTCTTTTTAACTGTATTAAGGTTTTATTAAGATACCATGTACTTGCTAAGGATTAAAAATGTTTTAGTACAAATTATTATCCTCTTTTCTTCTTTCTCTTAAGCGTCTTTGACCAAAATTGATGCCACCTTTTTTCTTATATTTAATTAAAATTTTATTATTTTTTTGACCTTATTACTAGCATGCGTATTTCAACTTGTTGTATACGTTAGGTATAGAAATTTCTAGTGTTGGATAGGTGAATATCCACACATTTTCCATTATATATCTTAATTTTAAGATTAATTAACCACTTCATAATTTATTCTTAGAAAAGGGGGGCACGACTATGTTTATTTATTAAGGGACAATTAAGAAAAATTAATCATTGATTACCACCACTAGTTAAAAATATGTTTAGTATATTTTACTACTTACCAAATAAAGTCTTATCATTCCTCTTCTGAGTCAAATGTTCGAGAAATATCTTTTATCTATTTATTGAACTTAAACCAACTACAAAGTCTTGGGTTAATTAATTAAGTCTTTATTTGATGTTTAAATGAGAAGGAGATCATCATCAGTCAGCTTATGAATTTGCTTTTATATTGCAAAAATAACTGATAAATACAGATGTGAGGGTAGAGAAGGGGGAGAGTCTCTTTTATAGTAACCAAATTCAAAATCGAATTTTGAAAATTATAGTTACCAAGTCCAATTTTGTATAATTATATACAACTATATATATTATTTTGTATATGTATATTTATTTGGTTTAAAATATGCTTTATTTGTATATATTTCATAATGTTAAGACAAATACAAGTGTGTTAATATATTTTAAATACAAATACAAGTATGATATACATAACACCTATTTGATTTATACAATACCTATATTCTACAATTTATTCGTGAACATATATAAACTACAAAATATATCATATTGTTTATACAAAACTAATAAACTTTAAGAATAATTTTTTTTTAAAAAAAAACTTAATTCATTTATATGCATATACAATTGTTATATACAATAAATCTGTTTTTTTTCGTCAAAAAGAAAAAAGAAAGATATTAGGTAAGAAATTCTAGTCAGATATAATAATCCTGAATTAAGGAATCGTTTTCCTTTTTATACTAAGCGAAATCGGCACATCATTTAGGGAACTTAATAAATAATTTGTATAATTAATTAAAAATTTGAATTATACATACGTGAATCAGTTTAGTCATTAAAACTATAGCTACACTACGTAAATAGGTAACTAAGGAGGCTATGATATTTAACATCTTAAATATTTTTATGAAATTTTCCAAAATATCTCTTTTTTCATAAAAACCTATAGAACAGAAAATTTAAATTTTTGTACCAGTTTAAGACACAAAGTAAATCGCATAGAAAAGTGCTCATCTTTTTCTTACAATTTGCTCGGTTTTAGCCATATAGATATGAAAAAAAATACATGAAAAAATGGAATATTGACTAATTCGGACCAATTAAACTAGTACTTTCCTCTGTCTGGATTTGTTTGTCATGTTACGCTTTTCGAAAGTCAATTTGACTAATTTTTAAAGTTAAATTAGATCACAGTAATTTGATATTTTAAACAAAAAAGTTAGATATTCTAAAACTATATGAAGAGTACTATAAATTGCAATTTTTGCGTATTAATATGATAAAAAATTACATCTTAAAATGTTAGTCAAAATTTTTATAGTTTAACACTAAAAATAGAAATTATGACTGTAATCATTTAAAATTTATTAAATATAAATTTATAAAATGATTTGGATTATATTGAATTCATAAATATATTAATCCAAATAAATATTGTGGATTGATATAATTGAGTTAAATATTTAAGTCCATTAAATATGGATTTAATTAAAGTCTAAATAAATTGATTTGGGCTACATTGGATGAACCCAATTTGTTAAACCCAATCTCATCTCATTCTAGAGCCCATCTTGGCGCCACGTGTGCAGATGATGTGGCATGCCAAGTCAAATAAGAAAACCAATAGAATCATGACATGTGTCAAAGATGACAAGCCCGCTCCATAAAGCCCAAATGCCATGTCACTTTAATCTGATTGGCTGAATGGAATCCTATTCCAATCGCAACTCCTCTATTCTAAAACTATAAATAGGGGTCCTCATAATTCAGAAAGGAGAGAGAAAATTCTAAACAAGAAGCTAGAGAAACTCTGTGGTACAAACACCATTTAATTCTCTACAAAGCTACAAGTTTAAGAATTCAAGCATTCAAGTTCAAGAACGAT
>NC_028637.1:70764148-70764702 GCF_001406875.1 Solanum pennellii | reverse complement strand
TCTTTGATCGACTTGGTGAAGTGACAACAAAAATTTCTGTGTTTGAGAGGTTAGGTCCTCTGAAGAAGAATAACAAGAACCTGAGAAGTTATTTAAAAGTTACAAGGCCTACTTCACATTTTATTCGAAAGGATTTTAGAAGTTTAATTCCTTCTAGGATGAGGCGACGAGTGGAACTTGTGGTTTCCTGTAAAGAGGAACTCAAGGCAAAGGTTCATACTGTGGTTTACACTAAAGAGCGCGAGGAAGATGAAGAAAGTGTAGGTTCCTCAAATCATGTTACAATCCAAAATGAGTATGATTCTTTGCCTCAAAAGAAGATTGAGGAAGAGGTAGAATATATTTCCTCGTGTTGTCATATATCGGTCAATGATAGTGATCTTGTGGAAGAGGGATGCTAAAGATGCTCCACCAGAACTTGAAGAAGGAGTAAAGATCACAATAGATCCTTTGAAGGAAGTTAACCTTGGCACTGATGAAGACCCGAAGCCAACTTACTTGAGTGCGTTTCTAGAAATTGATGAAGAAGTCGCTTACATGAATATACTCAAAGA
>NC_028637.1:70746904-70757480 GCF_001406875.1 Solanum pennellii | reverse complement strand
ATGTGGCATGCCAAGTCAAATAAGAAAACCAATAGAATCATGACATGTGTCAAAGATGACAAGCCCGCTCCATAAAGCCCAAATGCCATGTCACTTTAATCTGATTGGCTGAATGGAATCCTATTCCAATCGCAACTCATCTATTCTAAAACTATAAATAGGGGTCCTCATAATTCAGAAAGGAGAGAGAAAATTCTAAACAAGAAGCTAGAGAAACTCTGTGGTACAAACGCCATTTAATTCTCTACAAAGCTACAAGTTTAAGAATTCAAGCATTCAAGTTCAAGAACGATCAAGATCAAGACCACCCGAATTCAAGAACAAGCTCGAAGCCCTTGAGTTCAAATAAAAGTCAAGATCAAGATAAAGTTCAAGTTCAAGTTAATCGTAGATTCAAGAACAAGCTTTAAAGCCCTTGAATTTATATTTGAAAAGGCGAATTCAGAGGAATTATAGAGATTGTAACACTCACATTTGAAATAATAAAATCGATTGTTGCTATAATTTCCGTTCTTGATTATTGTTTTCTCGACGCGAATTTTATTGTCTACAATGACAAATAATGCCAGACGGAGAGAATACCAAATTATACCTATTTATAGTTTCAATAATTTATAATTAATTTTATTTTGTTGTTAAGATACTTTAATTTTCTAAGCTTTTTGACTATTAATTCATAGTTTTTATAGAGTATTACTCTAGTTTTTCAAAAATTTGAAGAAGAGAGTGCAAAAGAAATTAAAAGGAATAAATAATGTAAGTGTTAGACACCATATAAAAATAAGTTCTAGTGGTAATTAATTAGCAATTATAGTTAAATATGTATTTTTAGCGTTAATTAACTCTCTTTGTATATGTTCCTAAAAATTTTTGCGACATTAAATCTAATAACACTTAACTAATGTTAGTAAAAAATTTAAAACATTTTATTAATATGTATTTATTACTGCTAAAAATTATTTTTATTGTAGTGAAAATAGAGAACATAAGAAGGTAAAATAATGTTTTCTTAATTTTTTTATTTAAATAAGGTTAAGAAGAATAACAAAGTAATACATATATTTTAATTTTTACTATATATGATTAATTTTTCTTATGGAAAAAATTTACACTGTTTATTACTTCCTTTCTATTCTCAATTACTTGTCCACTTTTTCTTTTATAGTTGTCTCTAATTATTTGTTCAATTTAACATATCAAGAAAATATAAATTTTATTTTACGTATTATACCTTAATTAATGACTTTGAAAAAAATAAATTTTTTTAAAAATTTTAAATTTTTAATTAATCTACTTCATAATAAATACAAGTAAAATAATAAATTTATTATGTCAATAATTATTTCTTAATAAATATATCGATTTAAAAGTAGGTAAATGATTATGCACAAAAAGAGTATTGGCAAAATTTGATGTCTTAAATTTAACTAGCAAGAGCCGCCCCTGACATGACCATATATTACTACTGTTCGTGACATTAATTAATTGTAGAAACAGAGTAATTAACACTTAAAGTCAATAATTTAATCATTAATTCTAGCTAGGGGTGTTTTTGGATAGGTTTGAATCTGTAATTAATAAAATTTAGAATCAAATTAATTTAAATGGTTTTAAAATTATTAATATTAAATTAAATTTAATTATATTTTTCCATTTAGTTGCTATTGATTTGGGTTCAATTTGATTCGGTTATTATTTATACTCACAAAAATAAAAATGCGAAACGTTAAAAAACGATGACAATTAATTCAAAACGAGAAATAATTAGAATTACTTACTTTACGAAACATTTGATCACTGAATTTCTAATGAATAAAACTTCAAAGTTCACTATTTTGGCCTAGCTAGAAAGAAGAAACAGTCCCACAAAGAACTAAAACAGTCATATACATGAAATCGAAAGATAAATGTTCTCACTTCAGCATTTTTGCTTTTATAAGTAAACCAGTAAAATTATTCGCGCTTCACGTGAGAATATAGTATCACGAAATATAAAAAATAATACTTAAGAACTATCAGTCACTAAAATCAAAACACTATATTATCCTACATAAAAAATCAATAATGTATAATTATTACATCTTATCAATTATCCTAAATAACATAAGAATAAATTAATGTCTCTTAAAATAAATATCAGGATCTGTAATTTAAGTAATGATGTTATTGAATCACTCAACATGAGTAAAATACACAAATATTTAATTGTGAAGAAGAAGAAGTTTAGAATTTTCATTGTTTTGAAATGAGAGGAAATCCCTCTATTTATAGAAAACAAATGTTAGTGTGTATAAATATTTATTGTACATTATTGGAAATGTTACAACTATTTAAAAAGTTGCAACTCTCCAGAGATGTAACAACCTTTCATAAGAATCATCACTTTTCATAAAAATCACAACTCTTCATTAAAGTCGCAACTTTTTATAAAGTTACAATTTTTCATAAAAGTCACAATTTTTTATAAAATTCACAAGTTTTCATTAAAATCACAATTTTTCATGAAAAGGAAAAACTAATTTAGAAAATAAATAAATTTTAATTTATGATTGTGCCACGTAGATATAAGAATAAATAGATTATTTACATACATAACTTACTAATAATTGTTAGCATAAGCAACTTAAGATAACATGGCCTTTAATTACAAAGAGAATGCAATCTTTAATTGGCAGAAACATATGTATGTATCCTTCTCACGTGCATCTTTAGGGATTATTTTTTATAAGAACGTTTAAGAAATTATTAATCTTATGAATAAATAGATTATTTGAACCTAAATGCACAAAAGGAAGAAAAAGCCACCAAAGTTAAGCCCACCAAAAATTGTCTCAGTACTGAGACACACGTTTCCTATTTTAAGTTCAATTTTTACATTAAAATACTGGCTATGTTTCCTCTAATCTAAACCATTAATAGTAACAATTATTTTTATTATATATACTATTTAATTACACCCTATGTATAGAACTATCAAGCGTGTTGTTTGCGCACTACACTACGCCTTTATCATATTAGCTTTTATTACTCAGTTGAATATAATATTTGATTTGATTGTTCAATACACACTTCTTTGGAACCTTAATTGTCATTATCCTTTTTTTAAAACATATTTATTTAGTTTGCAAAATTTCATTAATGAAAAAAAGTGATACATATACGAGTAACGAATACTACCATATTTTTGAAATTAGTGATTGAATAAATTTTATATTTAAATAAGAGTAAAATAAATTCGTTTATTCTATTTATTAACGCTTCATCATAAAATTTTATTAGCAATGAAATTTATTACTAATTTTAGTATTTTTATTTTTTATAGTGGGGTTGCATACTTAAAATAATATAATTAATATACCCTAAATTCAGGTTACAAATGTAGTTAACATGTTAAATTTATTGGATATATATATTACCTTCTTTAAGAATATTAATCCACGTATGTTATGAATGTAGTTAACATTTCAAATTTTGATAGGGGAAGTTAATCAGTTAACTTTTTGTTTACTATATATGTCAGTACGGCTTAAGAACTAAAACTCAATTTAATATTTTACCTAACAAGTTTGGATTATAAATTATCAGGACTATCCACAGTTTATATTTTTAGCTTAATTAAATTAAGACAATTAAAAGTGGTCAAAAATAAGTTATTCTATAATTATATCAATATACATTGTGGAATAGCATAATTATCATCACAATGATATAATATTGAGATAAGTTATTCTAAACTAAACAACAAAAAGAGATATCAAAAAATTTGTTCCTAAATTATTTTTATCTATCCCTCTAAATGATGTCTCTTATATAGATTTGGACGGAAGCAAGGGCTTAGTCGGCCTTATATATATAAATATATATATATATATATTAAATTGATATTTTATATTTATAATAAATATCGCTTATTTAGTTTAGTTTGTGTTACTAATCTTCTAAGTTTGAAATTCATTTATTAAAAATTTTAGCTCAAACACCGGATGAAAGAAGATGATATGATTTATGTAATTGTAGAAGATACATTTTGAATTGAGATGAGACGAGATATCCAGGTGTATAAAGAAGAAGGGCTGCTGGTAGAGTCTTTACACGTTGTGATTGACTGTCTTGATGGAGACTCTCCTCCACTGCTCACAACCTTTTTGGGGAAAAGATAGCTTCGACAAGACGGACCAAAAGAATTTATATATTATGTTTAACCAAACATCTATCAATATGGATTTGACAAATGTGTGTACCACTTAATCTCTTTTATTATCACACTTAATCTACTTTAATCACATACACGTGTTTTTGTCCTCACATAACTACACTCACTAAAAATAAATGATTCACCTTCTTTTTTAGTCTATTTATAAAATTATTGTTTTTGGCAATATTTTAATTACGAAATACATTTAAGACAATAAAATTAAATACATTTGTTATAACTTTAATGTAACACTACAAAATTAAAAAATTATTATTTATTTTCTTATATTTTGTCTTAAGTTAAAATAAATCATTCCGTTTTAAAATCATAGTTAATCAGCCATAAAAGTTGCGTTCTTATGTTGCTAAAATAATTGCTCTTTCCATTTGTAGTTAATCGACATATGTACTGGAGGGGACCAGTAATCCACTACTTGTTTATTAAAAAAAAAATACAAATTAATTCAAACATTGTAGCTGGCTAAAAATTAAAGTCAAGGTCAATATTATATATACATTATGAGCAGCCGTTGGAAGAGAAATATAATGTTTGAAGAGGGTAAATGGAGCTCCACAGTGTAATGAAAATGAAATCTCTAAAGCTAGCTGGGATATATGATAGTGATGGATGGAACACAAAATATATTGTGTATATGAACAATAGGAAAATAGCTATGAATGAATTGAATAAAGTCTACATTCATTGGCACCGTTTATTCATATATAAAATTAAATTTAGTCTATGCTATAAAACTGACCTTTGCTTTTGGATTCATTACCCCACCTCCTCCTCCTTTTGACATTTAACTTATTTTTTATTTGATTATACTTGATTTTGTTGCAAAATTTGTATTTCCATATCTACGTTTTGATAGGGTTGAATCTACGTACATCTAATCTCAGTACATAATTGTGGAGTTCAAAAAAAGATTTAAATATAAATAAGATAATGCACTATTAAAAAGTAAAAAAGAGATGTTGAAATTGACTATTATTTTATTGTCGAATATATAAAAAATTTATCGTGAACTTCAGATACTTATTAAATGTCAATAAATATACTGTTAAGTATCATAATATATCGATTCTCTAGCAAATGAAGGACATAAACATGATTAAGATTAATAACATGATACAGGAAAAATGCTCAAGAACATATAGTTTCTTTTCAAGAATCTAAGTGATGTTGCTATTAAAAGATCATAAACCTTTCTAGTTTCTTTTTCCCTTTTCAAGCACTAAGGATCAGATTGGTAAAACTGAGAGCGCCTAAATTGTGATAGTCACGCTGCGCTTGGAATGCTCTTTTTGCTTATTTTATTCGAAGTAATAATCACTCATCACATCTCATTAAAATTTGCCTCAAGAATCATGCTTCTAATTTTTCTTTACATGATAACAAAATAAAAAATAAGAAAATTAGCAATACAGAAATTAATTAGACAATTTAAAGGCAAAATACTCTCAAAATAAGTGCTTCTTGTACAAGAATAACCCCTTCATTAATAATATTAATCACCACATAATAATTATTTCATCATTAACCATCGCAACGTACAATTCCGAATTTGCTGCATTACTAACCATATATATATATATATATATATATATATATATATACACACACACTCACACAAATCCTATATATTATATTTTTGTATGATTATCATTTCCTGTATAACTTGTATCAGTATTACCAAATGCCCTCTACCTGTATAATTTTATCTATTATAGAAAATTATAGTATTTATCTGTTTTCAATTCATCTGTTTGTTTTTTTTGGTCAAAGGCCTCTTCTTCTCTAAAGCCATTTTTCAGCTTTCGTGATGTTACGAGTCATTACATACTTCTATCACTTTTACTACAACTATGTTTACTATATTTTAAGATATTATTATTATTATTATTATTATTATTATTATTATTATTATTATTATTAATTACACATTGTAAATTTATGGAGAAAAATTACATACACATATTATTATTATTATTATTATTATTATTATTATTATTATTTCATCATCATCATCATCATCAAATGCATGGTTGGGTTTAAAAATTTTGAAAATATCATGCGGTTAAGCAAACATAAACTAGTAATAACTAACATAGCTATAATTTTTGTGTTAATTTTACAATTCAAAACTTACTTCTAGCAATAATTACATTCCTGTTTGTTGCCCCTCTCTCTCTTGCCTCTCTCCACTCTTTGGGAATCTCGCTCGTTTCTCTCTTCTTTTTCTATCATCTCTCCCCCATCTCTCTCCTCTCCCTGTCCGATCTCTCTCTCGCCTCTCTTCTGTCAGTTTCTCTCTCACTTTATAGAAACATAAATTATGCAAATACAGATAGATATATCTCCGTCATATACACTTACAATTGTACAAATACAAGTCTTCATTGTCCAGTTTTCTTCTGTCTATCTCTCTCGCTTTACACAAACATAACTTATACAAATACAAATGTATAAGTTGTGTTTGTATAAAGTGAGAGGGAGACTAGATATACAAATACAAATGTTTGAACTAAATGCGACTCTTTACAGATACAAATTGTATGCAAATATACAAATATAATAATTGATACATATACATACTAGTTACTTATATATAATTATCTAAATAATACATATATTCAATTCACCTCTCCCAACTCGCTGCTCTCTTGCACACTTCTCTCCTTCCTCTCTCAATCTCGCTCATCTCTCTCCTCCCTCTCTCTATCTCGCTCATCTCTTTTTTCTCTTTAATATGAAGTTACGAATTATAATTAGCAAACTATAATTATAAAATATAATTAAATTATTTTAAGTTGCTATATACAAAATTTTCCAATTTTCACGTATGTAACTTGTTGCCCCATATCACCTAGGACGACCCAAAAATATATTTTAAAAGACAGCCTTATTTCACATGTTAGGAAACTTGTACATCAAAATATTGCACAACCACAAACACACGTGTTCTCTTCAACTTGGGAGTTGGACTCAAAAAGCAACTCAACAAATGTTGATTCAACTATATATTGCATCATTCGATGTATATTGTTGGATTGACAAGCGGCGATTCGATTTGGACGTGGAAAAAAAGTCCTTCATTTGGTTGGAGTTGTGTGAGGTTATATATTTTGTAAAAGATATTTAAAATTTAAATTATTTGTTATCAATAGGGTTAATACGTCTCAATTTGTCAGAACTAGCAAAATCAGTTAATTAACGGGTTTACCTCAAACGTGTAATTAAATCTATACTAAAAAATAGATAATCACATAATATCACAAATTAGATCTAATATATAAGCTATTACATACTATTATAAAAAATATCACTTTATTTGGAATTTCAAGAGTTGGAGTTGAAAATAGCACTACAAGAAATTAATTAGAACTTTTACCAATTTGGGTCAGATTATAAACTTACGATCATTAAACAAACTAATTTTATTGCCACAATATGAGATGAATCAACAACGACGTTTAAATGTTGCCACAACATGAATAAATTTAACGGCGACCCTTGAAATCGCCACGAAAGATTAGATAATGGTGACTAATTATCCTACTAAAATTGTCACGATCCAAAATGGACGTGATGAAACTTGTCTATTTCCATCAACACAAGTCAACCTCAACCCAACTAAAACAAAACAATTGCAGAAAGATAAAGCAAGAAGAAGATAAAAGTGAAAATGTATTGATTCTATTACCACCCAAACCTAGTTGTCACATGTACATACACTAATTAATAAAGTGTGAAATTAAGAAATAAATACAAATAAAACAAAACATAATAAGAAGAACTAGAGGTCCCGCCAGGATGACAATCAACTACCTCTCAATAGTTTTCGGAGGTGGGAGACAAAGAACAATCACATGATACCGCGCTCGAAACCTACACAAGTGTAAACGCAAGGACTGAGTACCAACAAGACGACACCCAACCTAATAAACAAAAGCAACTAGCTAGAAATGAAATACTCATTTCATCCCAATCGAACCTCCTCAACTACAACATGCACATAAATCAGTCCAACCTAAAAGTTCTGTAATCCACAACTCACAAGGCTCATTAATCACAGTCCAATAGTCACAATTCAGCAACCATCACGTATCAAGTAAGTCAATCTCAATTTCAAGTAGATCAATCACGTGTAACAAGTGCATTTATCACATTCAACAAGTGTTAGTGAAAAAACTTACAGGATAATAAAATTGCAAGATTACAATTGAAAATAAAATGAAGAAATTAATCTCTTCAGGATAAGGCGCGGATATCTCGCTCTCTTTAAGGAGATTCAAGCCCACTGCAACAAATGTTTTCACCGGTCCAGCAGTAGTCCTCTTTGACTTGTCCCCTCCAGGATACAACAGCCTTCACAAATAATAACTCAACAACTCTGGACAAGAGTTGAGTCCAAAGCTCCACAAAAAAGAACACCTCCCTTCAACTAATAAGAACTCTCTTTTATACTAACTCTTTCACTCTTTGTTTTCTCTTGTGTTTTGTGTGTTTTCCAAACCAAATGAAAACCACCACTCTTTATACTACAAGAAGTCTTCCTAGCAATGACGATAATGGAGGTAGTAAATAGTGAAGAAAATGTCCTTAGGAGTTTCATAGGTTTCAAAGGTTACAATAGGAGTTACATAGGTAACAAAGAGTAACGGAGGAATTAAGAATGAAATCAAGTGATGGACAACCAATGATAATGGATGATGTAGATGTTATCCATTCTAATGTTTATTGGAATGTTTTTATCTCACGATGAATTCAACCAATAAAGCCAAAAGTAATGGCATTGCATAACTACCAAGTCAAAGATGAATAGCATGATTAAATTGGTAGTTTAAAACACAAATGCCTACCAATGGTCATTATTATAACTCCAAAATAAAGCAATTTAATATGTTAAATATTAATATTAAAATGCTAACCTAACAATTCCCCACTCATTTTAATATTTAGATAAGAGAGTACAGTTGACGGAATACTACTATGCATAATGAAGGTGTGCTCTGCATTGAACCTCCACTTAGTGAAACAGTAACTTTTACTCCAGAGTCGTAGTGGTCTCAGACTTGAACTATGACTGCTTAAGGGAAATAAAATATCACTGCTCACACATAATAATCAAGGTGTTGACATGAGCTTTAACAGCCAGCACGTTATGGCCATGTGCTATCCTGGTTTCATGAGTGCATTTGAGAATAAGCCCCATTCTCATATGAAGCGACCTACTTCCACAAATCACATAGGTGAAATCTATCGAGAGTGCTCCTGTAAGATTAACACTCAACCCAACCTTCACAAACTACAGGAAATAATGCACTCACATCATAGGGAGGGAAGAAATAGTGCATTTTTCACAACAAGTCATCATATGATTAGTTTTTCCCTTTGAACCTGGTTATAGGATCTCTAGTCCCCAGGTTGGGTTTGCTCATATATGACTCAAGAATTTGTAGGCTTCAATCCCATCCCCCTCGATGTGCTCCAGACCTTTTCTCTTGTTAAGACCTTCGTAAGAGGATCTGCAAGATTATCACAAGATTTGACATAATCAACATTAATGGTACCATTTATCAAATACGATCTTACATTACTGTGTTTCCTCCTTATAGGTCTGGAATTACCGTTGTAATAACGGTTTTGAACTCTACCAATTGCAGCGGTGCTATCACAATGAATTAAAATAGGAGGAATTGTTTTTTCAAAATAAGGAATTTGAAACAATAAATCTCTTAAGCAATTCGCTTCCTCACTAGTTGAACCTAAAGCAATTAGTTCAGCCTCCATGGTAGAGTTAGAAATTATAGTTTGCTTTTTTGATCTCCAACAAACAGCACCACCACCTAAAGTAAAGACATAACCAGTGGTAGAACAGGAATCACCTGACAAAGTGTTCCAATCTGCATCACAAAAGCCTTCAAGTACAGCAGGATATTTTTTATAGAACAAACCACAATTTTTCGTTCCAATTAAATATCTCATAACTCTTGTTATAGCATGCCAATGTTCATTACCTGGCTTGCTTGTAAACCTGCCAAGTACTCCTACAGCCTATGCAATATCAGGCCTAGTGCAATCAGTCACATATCTCAAACTTCCGATTATACTAGCATATTTCTTTTGAGTTATTACATCATTTTTACTTTCAACAGGAAATAAGTGAACACTTGAATCAAAAGGAGTAGCAACATGCTTGCAATCATGAAAGTTATATTTTTTCAAAATTTTCTCAACATAATGTGACTGGTCAAGGAAAATCCCCTCACATTTTCTTGTTATTTTTATTCCAAGAATAAAATTTGCCTCACTAAGATTTTTCATATCAAAATGGCTTCTAAGAACATTTTTAGCTTCATCAATAACATTCATGTT
>NC_028637.1:70692922-70743546 GCF_001406875.1 Solanum pennellii | reverse complement strand
CATCCATTTGATGAATTTGCAAATCAAAAATTGCAGCCATAGCAACTAAAAGTCTAATGGATGTAATTCTTGCTACCGGAGAAAAAGTATCAAAAAATTCTAGGTCTTCTAGTTGTTTGAAACCTTTTGCAACTAGCCTAGCCTTGTATTTATCAATAGAACCATCCGGTTTCAACTTTTTCCTTAAGACCCATTTGCAACCAATTGTTTTACAACCCGGTGGTAAATCAACTAACTTCCAAGTTTTATTAGAAATTAGAGATTCCATTTCATCATTTACAGCCTCTTTCCAAAAAATAGAATCATGTGAAGATAATGCTTCTTTCAAAGTTAGAGGGTCATTTTCAACATTAAACACATAGAAGTCAGGACCAAAATCTTTTTCTACTCTAGCTCTTTTACTTCTTCTTAACTCAAAATCACCATCTTCTTTAGTTTTCAAAGTTGAAGTAGAAGAACTAGGTAGTGATAAAATATTTTGTTCAATCCTTTGACCCCCACTATTTTTAGTATCAAAAGAAAATTTATTTTCATGAAAAATAGCATCACCAAATTCTATTACAATATTATCTTCAAGATTAAAAAATCTATAGGCTGGACTATTTGAAGCATAACTAAGAAAAGCACAAGTAGTAACTTTCTTACCCAACTTTGTAATCTTGGGATCCATTAGCCTCACAAAGGCTAGACAACCCCAAACTCTTAGATATCCCAAACTTGGCTTGTAACCTTTCCACAATTCAAAAGGTGTCAATTTAGACTTCTTATGAGGCACACGATTCAACACATAACAAGCACTTAAGATAGCTTCACTCCAAAAATTTAAAGGTGCATGTGACTCAATAAGCATGACATTAGTCAATTCAACCAAAGTTCTATTTTTCCTTTCTGCTACTCCATTAGATGAAGGAGAGTAAGGAAGAGTAGTTTCATGAATTATTCCCAATTATCTAACAAAAGAATTAAACTCATTTTATTCATATTCACGACCTCTATCACTTCTAATTCTTTTTATTTTTTCTTCCAAACTGATTTTCAACCTCATTGAGATAAGTTTTGAAATTTTCAAAAGCATCACTTTTATTTTTCATTAAGTAAACATATGTAAACTTAGAAATATTATCAATGAAAGTGATAAAATATCTATTACCTCCACGAGTTAGAATTCCACCAAGTTCACAAATATCAGTATGAACTAATTCTAACAAATCAGTTTTTCTTTCAACTTGAAAATGAGACCTTTTTAGTGATCTTGGCTTTACTACAAGCCTCATACTTTTCAAAATTCTTTTTAACCATTGGGATTAATCCTAAACTACTCATGATTCCAACATAACGATCATTAATATGACACAAACGAGCATGCCAAAAATTAGTAGAAGAAAGCATATAAACAGAAGTAGAAGTTTTATTCATTTCAACATTCAACTTAAACATCCCATCACATGCATACCCCTTCCCCACAAAAATACCTTTCTTCACTATTACATATTGATCAGATTCAATAATCTGTTTAAAGCCTGCTTTATTAAGAAGAAAACTAGACATCAAATTTTTTCTCATAGAAGGAGTATAAAGTACATCTTTCAATGTTAATATCCTTCCAGAAGTAAAACACAATTCAACATCTCCCTTTCCAAGCACTTGAGTAGTGTGAGCATCACCAAGCATGATGGTTTTGGGCTCCTCAAAATGAGTATATTTTTTATACCAGTCTTTGTCATAACAAACATGACGGTTTGCACCAGAATCAGCCCACCATCCATCAACATTCTCAAACATGTTTATGTCGGTAATCACCGCCACAAAAGGTTCTTCGGTAACGTTTACCTGAGGGTTAGGACCACATTTCCAGAATCTGCAAAATCGAGCAATATGCCCACTCTTGCCACAAACAAAGTATGGTTCCTTTTCTTGAACTTGTTGATTTTGTGCTTGGTGATTTTCACCATTATTTTTCTTGGGAGGTCTACCATTATTTTTCTTGAACTTTTTTTCTTAGGCTTTAAAGAAGTATTTTTGTGAGTTTCAGGAGTAGTATTATTCGAAGTAACTAAATTTACCTTCGATGTGATGTTGTTCTCTTCTGTTTGTAAAATTGCATCTTGGCCTCTTGCTTCTTCTTCCATGCGGATTTTCATTATCAAGGTTTCAAGAGAGGTTTCCTTTTGTTTGTGGCGCATAGTTTTTTGAAATTCCTTCCAAGAAGGTGGAAGTTTATCCACTATGCCACAACCAATAAGGTTATCTCCAATTTTAAACTCTTCGGACCTAAGCTCTACAACAATCATGATGAAGTCTTGAGCTTGATCTACCACTGATTTGTTGTCCACCATTTGGAAACGAAAAAATCTACGAGCTGCATATTTTTTCGCTCTAGCCTCTTCGGTATCATACTTACTCTGCAATGCCTTCCAAATTTTCTTTGCACTAGAGTAAGTTCTATCATAATAATCATAAAAATTATCAGATAGACAATTAAAAAGATAATACCGACACATATAGGAATCACCATCATACTTTTCCACTTTCTCTAGATGAGAAATAGTTTCATCATCATTCATAGTGGTGATGTCTTCTTTATTTGGATTCTTCTCAGTTAATACATAAGAAACATTGAGAAGACTTAAGTAGAAAAGTACTTTACCCTTCCATCTCTTGAAATGGTTACCATTGACCAAAATGACTTGTTAAGATCTCCCATCTTGACATCCGCGGTTTTTTCAATTGTAGCCATAATGAATCTCCTTAAAATTGTTAGTGAAAAAACATACAGGATAATAAAATTGTAAGATTACAATTGAAAATAAAATGAAGAAATTAATCTCTTCAGGCTGAGGCGCGGATATCTCGCTCTCTTTAAGGAGATTCAAGCCCACTGCAACAAATGTTTTCACCGGTCCAGCAGTAGTCCTCTTTGACTTGTCCCCTCCAGGATACAACAACCTTCACAAATAATAACTCAACAACTCTAGACAAGAGTTGAGTCCAAAGCTCCACAAAAAAGAACATCTCCCTTCAACTAATAAGAACTCTCTTTTAGACATAACTCTTTCACTCTTTGTTTTCTCTTGTGTTTTGTGTGTTTTCCAAACCAAATGAAAATCACCACTATATATACTACAAGAAGTCTTCCTCGCAATGAATAGGAAGATAATGGAGGTAGTAAATAGTGAAGATAATGGCCTTAGGAGTTTCATGGGTTACAAAGGTTACAATAGGAGTTACATAGGTAACAAAGAGTAATGGAGGAATTAAGAATGAAATCAAGTGATGGACAACCAATGCTAATGGATGATGTAGATGTTATCCTTTCTAATGTTTATTGGAATGTTTTTATCTCACAATGAATTCAACCAATAAAGCCAAACGTAATGGCATTGCATAACTACCAAGTCAAAGATGAATAGCATGATTAAATTGGTAGTTTAAAACACAAATGCCTACCAATGGTCATTCTTATAACTCCAAAATAAAGCAATTTAATATTTTAAATATTAATATTAAAATGCTAATAACCTAACAACAAGTAAGTCAAACATAAACATAAAATGCATCAAATCATAATAATCAAATCTTTGTCGGAACCATTCTCATCTGCTTTATCTCATATCAATAGTCAAAACCATTTCCCATCGACTCTGTATCGTATCACAAGTCGAAACATTTTCCATTGGATTTATATCGTATCACTAGGATGAACCATTTTGATTGAATTTATATCGTATCACTAGCCGAAATTATTTTTCATCGACGTTATATTATATCACTAGCTGAAATCATTTTCCATTGGCTTTATGTCATGTCACTAGCCATAATCATTTTCCATAGACTATAAAGCACCAGCCGAAACTATTTTCTATCGACTTTAAATCACTAGCCGCAACCTTTCCTATCGAATTTATATCACATGTCCAGTGTACAATAGTCAATGCACATAAGCAAGTTCACACCATAAGGATGAGACAATAATTCAAGCGATTAAAGTCCACATTCAAACTATCAAGCACTTCATCAATCTACCAAATAAGGCCAAACAAGGCAATTCACAACATATTATTATCAACACATATCCTTTTCATTTAAATCCCTTTTTATTTAATAAGATTTATCAAGTGGAATAATAAACCATTTACCTCATCCCTATTAAACCCCACATACAAACATGAAGAGAAATACACGAATTTAAGATCATAAGGTTTAGGAGATCACTTGTCTTAATTCAACCAACTAGTTACTCCAAGACTTGAGTCTTTTACTTTCGATCAATGTCCAAAGTCACACAATCTATATCAATCAAGTATTCACCATAAATTTTCAAAAATAACAATACCCACATTATACACTTTGAAAAATGGGTCAATCGACTCAAAATTTGATTCCAAAAATGTAGTTTGAATTCGAATTCTTTACTTGAAATTACTATCCAAGGCATTTTAAACACATTGGTGAAAATCATTTTGAAAAAAAGGAATTAAAACAAGTTCAAAAAATCACCATTTTACTAGGTGCTTGGGTTCTTGAAGATAAACCCTAATTTTTTATTTCAAAAATTTAATTTGAACACTTAAATACATAAATAATAATGTGTAAATTGAAGATTTAAGGTTAGGAATCATTACCCAAATATTTATCCTCAAAAATATTGTTCAAATCACCACACCAAAGCTCCCAAAACTAAAATATGGTGAAATGAGGTTTAAACTCTATTTATGGAAAATATTATGCCCATGTCTCAAATGCTCATCGCTATCACGACCTAGAGCCACACAATCGTGATGAGTAAGACAATCAACTCATTTAAATTGACCATCACGATCAAGGTAAGACGCACGTGATTATGATGCACCTTAAATTAATGCTACACGATTGTGATGACCAAAATGGCCATGCACCAGAAACAGAAACCCCCCGGATCCAATCGGAATCCCGAACACATGAACTATACATGCAAATTGACTATACTCGATGTTCAAGACACAATGAAACGATTGAAATATGAATCTGTGGTCTCCTTGACATGAAACTAATGAAAGTCACAAGAAACAAACACAATGCCTAAAAAGGTTAAAACAAGCTCAAGACCACTCAAAAATCAACCAAGACCTCATCTAGGCCTTAAATCATCCCCAAATCCAATGGATTTCTCATAATTCTAATTCGAGTCTCCGAACCCCGTATATTGATCAAACTAACCCACAAGCAAAATTTCTATAATTTTCCAAGTTAGTTCATTTTGTGGGATGTTAGTTTCAACCGATGTAGATCATGTGAGCCATAATAAAGAATTTTATTTAACGCCCACAAAGAGAAGCGAAAGTCTACTAGCAACGATAGAAATTTATTTCATATCATGTGTTATATGTGGATCCACTAGTTAGGTCATTTAACAAACCTATGAGACACATAGTTTAGAACTAGAGGTTTCTACAAGAGATTATCCTATTTGAGAATCTACTTCAAAGTTCTCGGTGTTAAGTCAAATCCAAACAAAATATTCATTTTCATAAACATATCATCATACATGAAAAAACACAATTCAAATGCTAATCCAATCTTAACATCTTGAATTAAGTCTAAGTGAGAAAACTTTTCAGTAAACCATGATCCCGTAATATGTGAGAAAAACCTTTCATAATTTTATTGATGCTCATGTTAAAGCAACATATATCATAAAATCTTTCTTTTCACAAATCATGTGTCCTTCTAACTTCATAAAAACATCATCATAGATTTAAGATTCCTTATTTAATTCATGTAAGTTGGTATTTGTAGTCAAAATCATGATCAATGCATGAGTTCATATAAAAGTAATTGAAAAACATGTAATTGACTAAAAATAATAAGGATAAGATCAAAATTGAGCAATTGAATTAACACCAATTGAATCCATGAAGAATTGAATGAAATCTAATCAATAGAATTGAAACTTGACTTGGAATAAGAATGTTCTTGCTGTTTTAAGGAGATACTTGTGTTTTCTCTCAACCACTCCATTTGTTGGGGTGTATAGGGGCATGGTCTATGGTGTATGATTCCTTTTTCTTGAAAAAATAGGTTTCCTCATTGTTATTGAACTCTAGACCATTGTCATATCTACTGGTTTTTAGTTTGGTTTGAAATTGATTTTCTGAGGGAAACAAATGCTTTGACAGTTTGTAGTGCATTACTTTTGTATCTGAGTAATTGTGTCGAGGTTGCTCTATTGTGTCCATCTACCATGGTTAAAGAAGTAATGATAACCATCATGCGTGAGTATATGGTATGGTCCCATAGATCAATATCAGTAATTTAAAGATTTTGATAGTTGTGGTTGTGCTTTCAGGGAAGGACATCCTAGTTTGTCTAGCCATGAGACATATCGTACAAGTGAAAGGCTATTTGGTACAAAATTTATGGGGATAGTGGAAATATTCCTCATCTTCATAAAAGGTACATGTCCTAACCTATCATGTCATAGTAATGCAGCATCACGATTGTGAATAGAATTGATAGCAAAAGAAGATGAATTAACAACATAATCAACAATAGTGCATGCTTATTTATTGATAGTAGAAAGGTATTTTACAGTACATGATAGTGAGGCTTGACAATTTCTTGCAACAACAAAACTTTTAAAATTGACAAGATAGGAAACATGATGACTGTTTGAGGAAAAGATGGTGACATCATACACTGTGTTGCCATCAGAAGGTGGGAAACAATTGTGGCATTTGAAAGAAAGAAAATATAAGTTATTCTTGGCTCTATCAAGTTCCAGAGGGCTATTTAGAGAAGGAACCTGCAACAAACAAAAGAAATTGTTAAAACTGACCATGCCTTTAAGTTGTGAGCCAAGCAATGAATTGATATTAATTTGAACTTGAAACTAGGTATAAAAAATACCTTGTATAGATTTAACACATAATTCAAACACACATTTCCAATCTCAGTTATTTAAACCTTGTAACCATTAGGTATTGTGATTAGGAAGGGATAAGGTAGTGTTTTGATATTTTTGAGGATGGTCTTATTATAAGTCATGTTATGTGATGCTCCTGAGTGTATGATCCAAGAGAAGTAGTTATTTTAGCAGACCTACATTATAGATCACCTATCTTATTAATTGAAGAGTAACAAGCAATTATACCTACCAGATTCACACCACCATTTAACATGTTGCCTGGATTATTAGTTACATGTCAAACTTGCAATGTTCCTAAGAGATTAAACAGTTATTTATATTGGTCTTTGGAAAAATTCTCTGGCATTTGCATATCCTCACAATGCCTTTTCTCTTCCTCAAAATTATGCACATTTGTTGCAGAAGTTGATTCTCTTCCCTTGGGAAACCTTTGACCTGGTGGATATCCATGAAGTTTGTAACATATGTCTCTGGTGTGTCCAGATCTCTTGGAAAAATCACAGAACAAGTTTGACATGTTATTGGTGTTGGTATTGGATGTGTCGGAGTTACTTGCACTTTCTTTGTATGGATTGTAGTTGGTTTTAAAATTGTTGGGACCAGTATTGTTGTGAGTAGCTGAGGTACTAAGTGAGGTCGATTCTAATATTGTATTATTGTGAGGTTTCACCTATCTTTGCCTCTCTTCCTGTGACAATATCGCAAAGGTCTGAGCTATGCTAGGCAGAAAACTCATCATTAGGATATTTCCCCTTATAGCAGTATATAGCTCATTTAACCCCATTAGGAAATGTATGAGACCCTTATCTTGTTCAACTTTATGCATTTTGGTTTTTCCACCACAGTTTCACACACATGTGCACTGTGAAGCAACATCAATAGTACTCATCTACTCCCATACTTTCTTCATTTTTGTGTAATATCCAATGACGTCGAAATTCCCTTGCACAAGATCATTGATCTCCTTTTGAAGTTGATACAGTTTGCAGCCATTCATTTGATCATACCTATCTTCCAATTCATCCCAAAGCTCCTTAGCATTATTGACGTATTGTAATCTATCGAGCTGAACTGGGGAAAAACAATTGAGGATCAGAACTAGTCACCATATCATCACCCCTTTCCCACTGTACAAATGTTGGATTGTCTGAATCAGGTCGTACAACTTGCTTTAAACAGATAATGCTCAAAGAATAGCACGTCTCCAGGATCTGTAACCAGATCCATCAAAATTATCGGTAATAGAGTGGAACCTGCACTTTCTGATGGATGCAAATAGAAAGGACTTGTGATGTCCATTCTAGGAGGCAGTGTAGAACGACAAATATCTAATGTTGGATCAACTTGAATATTAACCATGAATCGGAAAAGTAGGTTTAGCAGGAAGAGAAAAGTGATTACGACACACAACTTAATATAAAAAAAAATAGAGATCAGAAAATCAAAATTTCAACACAAATACAGTCGAAGACAAATCCACAGAGATGAAATTCAAAAACAGTTGAAGATACAAACCCATAGAGATTAACTGGACTAGAAACAAATTGGATAGAATCAAGAAACTTGATACTCACGAAGATAATTGTAATGTGAAAATCGATCAGGAAGCAACCTCCTATATATGATACCATGAGAAAACTAAGAGCATAAGCTATTGCTTTCCTCCATTAATGGAGGATTGAATGCAGCAAAGAAGAAATCAACAATTAACTCTTTGTGGGAGAAGAATTGTGTGCATTGCACTTTTCTGTATTGAAAAAAATGAATGATTCAAAGTCATTCACAAGATGAAGTATATATACATAAAATAAGAAAAGATCTCTAAATAACTTTCAGTAACAACTTAACTAATTTCTTGACAATAACTAACTCTACTGTAGCAACAAACTTTACTGTAGTTAATTCTAACTAACTAATTTACTGTGAAATATATTCTCATCAAATATGTATCAAGCTCGAGGAACAACAAGAATGACACTGTAAAACCTTTAAACTTTAAAATCATCTAGCTGATCATTCTAAAATTCTTAGAGCTATCACTGTGGGCTAGGCCCATTAGGCCGGCCTGGACTAACCCATGATTTGATAGGGAAGAGCTACAATATTTGGAGCCTATTTAAGAAAAAAACTTTTTAAGTAGACTTGAATAAGCCTGCCCATTTGTGGGGCTTGAGAAATATGGATAGGGTCGGCCCGTGGGCCAAATGAAAATTAATGAAAAAATAAAAATAAAATAGAGTATTAAAAATAATAAGAATCTAAACTCAAAATTTGTTTAAAGTTTAAAAATTACTATTTAAATACAAAATATTTTTATTAATTATCTACTACATAAAATAAAATTCCCTAAAGTGTCCAGGGAATCACTACATAGGCCGTTATCAATTTAATATTGTCATAATTTTTGTATTCTATTATGATCATTGAAAAAAAATTTAGGGTAATATTTTTATTTAGATATTTATTCTTTTACTTGAAATTAAACTTAATAAATACTTTGAAAATAGTTTTATTTGTAGAATTGATTAACAAGTAGTAATACTAACACCGCATAATATTCTCTTGTCGATATTTATCACAATATTTTTAAATTATATTTTAATTTAAAAAATTATAAAAAAAATACACTTTTAAGAAAAGAGGGTTGGCCCGACAAAGTCCGTAACCACGTACTTGTGGGCTGGGCCGACCATTTTCTGGACTACACCAAAAAATTGGCTACCATGACCTGGCCCTTCAAATTTCAAAACATGAATGGATTAGGCCGGATGGGGTGTGCCAACCCATTTTGACATCTCTAAAGTTCTGATGTCGTATGAAATTTTTGTCAATTTTGTCAGCTAAGAAAGGCGTTTTTAGTCTAGCAGTGTCACGACCCAGGGTTACTCCCCTACATGTAACAAGGCGTGTAAGACCCCGGGAGTCTCCATATAAGACACTTAGCATATCATAACAGAAAGTAATAAAAAATGTGCAGAAATTTAAAACCTTTTGATACAATCCAAGTCTTTATAACAGCACACAGAAGTCTAAGATGACACTGTCTCAAACCATCTAAACATAAGAGAATATACATACTGGGATGCACCCTATGCAATAGTCTTAACATAAAAGAAAGACATAAAAGATACGATGATCCAATCCTCGAACACAATAAGGACTCACCAAATCTTCACTTCACAATCCGCTAGGAACCTATCTACAAGTATGTGCATTAGGAGAGTCGGACCCTACATTTTATAAGAATGTAAGCAAGAGTATGTGTTAGTAAAATCAAGTACTAAATATGATGGCTAGAATAAACAACATAACATAAGAACTAGTCAATCATAGGACATAAGCCATAATCATAATCAAGACACAATAACCATCATAATGGAAGAGGAATAATCCCTCGAGTCACTGTACTTAACCTTACTTAATCTTATCCAAGACTTAGGACATTCGCCTCTAGTCAATATTACATCATGGAAGACATATCTAGCAATTCTGCAAGTCAATCAACTTCATAGCATAATCACATAAGTTATTCTTACTTTTAAAGACATGGGGATTCGCCTCAATGCCTAGTTCATAAAGGTGAATGGGTATTCAACTCTTGCCTTAATTACTTTTAGATTGCGGGTACTCAGGTCATCAATTACCATATGATGCGAGTACTCATCTCTACATCATGTCATAAGGATAATGGATACTCACCTCCATGTCCATTCATCAAGTAAGAACATGGGGACTGACCTCTTGTTCAATTCTAAGGAGTATGAGAATCGCCTCATATCCTTTCACATGGTGGTCAAGGTTAATCGCTCTAGCCTCATTATTCATTAAGCATTTTAGTCTAGATTCATTTTAGGTGAGAAATTCTTTCAACCTAGAATCATTCATGTGAGTAAACCTTTCACATTCATTCAGTCATGCTTAGCAATTCATTATGAGAAGTAACTCTTCCACATCATAACATTTATCAATCAATAATTCATAGTCTAGGATTTACTCTAAAAAAACTACATCTCATGATTATTATATATACTTTACTCTCAAGAAATTAACATCAAATTCATTATATAGGCTTCATTCTAAAGCAATTCTAGTCATAAATCATTAATCCTATAAGGAAATATCTATCCCATAGAGTTTCCATCACTTGCAATCAAACCCAACATATCAACTAAACCCTAAAATAATAGCATAGACATGAGTACATGTAATTTCATCCTAAATACATGCAATTATATCAATTTAATCGTAAACAATCATAATCCAACTATTTAGATCAACATTCATCATAATCCACAACAATGGAAAAAACCCTAACTAGAATTGGGATAATTCTTCTTCAAATTGTGGAATTATAAGGGACTCTATGGGAGGAATGATTGAATGGATGAAAAGCCATCATACCTTAGCCAAATTTTCCAAAAAATCTTGAAAGTTGGAAGCTTCAACTTGACCTACCTTCATCTTCTTCCTTCTTCTTTCTAGAGAGAGAATATTTCAGTGGAGTTTGGGTTTTTATTTTTGGGAATTGAGAGAATGACTTAATTGGGGGATTTTGGGGGTTAAAAATACTTATATGGGTGGTCTATGTCTAGGCTAAATGACACCACTTCAATTTTATTAAAATCCTAAAATACCTTTAAGTCCTTAAAAATAAATGTCAGGCCTAATCCACGAGACCATGACCGATGGACCGTGGATGTACCTATGGTTCGTCCTAGTCAACCGTAATTCGGGGATCAAAGACATGAAAATTGAGGTTAGGACCTACGAACCCCAAGCCACGGACCATCGACCCATCAAAGGGTCGTGGATTCTGGCGTGGGTCACTGTATTTGGCAGTTCTCATGGTTCCTATCACCACCTACGGGCATGGGTCCAACCACGTGGCGTGGTTGACCTTGTGGGTCACATCAGCAATTTTTTTCCTAAAGCTGATTTTTGCCTTGTTTCTAATTCGGGATGTTATAAGTAGGATGATTTGTTCGAGTTTGAAGCTTTCATTTTAAGTTTGTGTCGTTAGACAATTTAAATTTGAAGGTTTGACCAAAGTTAACTTTGATCAAAATTCATGATAAACTTACTTTGATGAAAATTTTGTCAACCTAATTGCATCTGGAAGGTCCTTTTTGATCTAGTAGGATGGTTTTTTTAAATTTCGAAGATTTCATTTTGAGTTTGTGGTGTTAGCGTTTTAACTTTGAAGTCTTGGCCAAAGTTTGATTTCAGTCAACATTGTTGGTAAAAGTTCTTGAATGGGAATTACATCAACGAGTTTAGATTAAGATGGACATTTTTGGTCTAATAGGATGATTCATTTGAGTTTTAAGGCTTTTATTTTTAGTTTGTATCGTTAGACATTTTGACAAAAGTTTGACTTTGATTTATATTTTTGGTAAACTTGCTCGAACGAAAATTAAGTCAAATTAGTTGGATGCGCAATGTCCTTATTGGTCTAACAGGATGGTTGGATTGGATTTTGAGACTTTTATCTTAAGTTCATTTCATTAGGTGTTTTAACTTTGATATTTTGGCCAAAGTTTGACTTCAACCAATATTCTTGGTAAATGGGATTGGATGAAAATTTTGTTAGTGTTGTTAGCTCTGGAAGGTCCTTTTTGGTCTGTGAGGATACGTAATTTGGGTTTTGAGGCTTTTGTTTTGAGTTTGTATTGTTAGACGTTTAACTTTATTGTTTTGACCAACATTTGACTTTGTCAACATTCTTGATAAACATACTCATATGAGAATTTCATCAGCATGGTAATATCACAAAGATCCTTTTTCTGTATAGTAGATGGTTGTTTTAGGTTTGCAGGTTGTCATTTTGAGTTTGTGCCATTAAAGGTTTCGACATTAAAATTTTGTCCATTGTTTGACATAGGCAAAAGTTCTTGGTAAACATGCTCAAATGAGAATTCATCACCGAGGTTAGATCCTTAAGGTCTTTTTTGGTCTAGTATCGTGGCTAGTTTAGGGTTAGAGGCTTTCATTTTTAGTTTGTGTCGTTAGTTGTTCTAAATTTGAAGTTTTAATCAAACCTTGATTCTAGTCGACATTCTTGGTAAACTTGCTCGAATGAGAATTCTATCGGCATGGTTAACTGCGGAAGCTTCTTTTCGAACTAGTAGGATAGTTGGTTCGAATTTAGAGGCTTTTGTTTTGACGTTGTACCATTAGGCATTTTACTTTTAAAGTTCTTGTCAAATTTGACTTCGATCAAAATTATTTGTAAAATACTCGGATGAGACTTATGTTAGCATGGTTAGCTGTGAAGGTCCTTGTTGGTCTAATAGGATGGTTGGTTAAGGTTTTGATGCTTTTATTTTGAGTTTGTGGTGTTGGGCATTTTAACTTTGAAGTTTGGCCAAAGTTTAACTTCGGTAAACATTCTTGGTAAATGTACTCAGATGAAAATTATGTCTACGAGGTTAGCTCCAAAAGGTCCTTTTTAATCTAGCAGGATAATTGGGTTGAAATTTGAGGCTTTCATTTGAGTTTTGATCATTAGACATTTTATCTTTGAAATTATGGCTTAGTTGTGACTTATGTCAACATTCTTAGTACACATCTCGGATTAGAATTTCTTTAGAGCGATCAACTCTAGAAGGTCCTTTTCTGTCTAGTAGCATGGTTCAAATTTTCAGATTTTCATTTTTAGTGCTTTTAGGCGTTTTAATTTTGAAATTTTCACGAAAGTTTGACTTCGATCATTATTCTTGATAAACGTACTAAAATGAAAGTTTTATCAGCGAGTTAACTTTGGAAGATCCATTTTGGTTTAATAAGATGGGTTTTTTTTTATGTTTCGAGGCTTTTGCTTATGTTTCATGTTAGAGAGGTGATTAAATACAAATTCGTTGAATTTAGATTGGAAATTGTAAATTTTCTTTCATCCATCACTATATTTTCATAGTTCGTCACATCGGCTCTACAAATCATCTAAATCAGAGAGCCACAAATCGCTACATGGGCGAGATCCATAAATCGCCTAGATTGGAGAGCTACAGCTGAAGTAAAAATTCACATCAATTATAAATACTCTAAATTTGCATTTAAAAATCTATAATACCCATATTGGTGTGTCTAGCATATGTCTTGTTTGTTAGGATCAAATCCACACACACACACTTGATGAATAAAGAACACAAGAACTATAGAGAGAATGAGATGAGAGATCTAGAGAGAGAAAGAGAGAAACCAATATTTCATGATAACACCCCGTGAGTAAACTTCCACGGCGGTGGGGTATATATATTAATAAATCAGAGTATTTTTGGTTACAGAGAATAAATGGAGAATAAATAGTACAACCTAAATTCCTCCTAGCGTAAACAATTATATATATATAAATCAGGCTCCACAACCTAACAATTCTCCCACTAGACTGATTCAGTCATCCAAAACATACATTCTCAAAAAAAATCTCTTCATCATTAACATCTTTACCGCACCGCAACATCTGTAGAAACAACTACAGAAGACCAACCGAGGTTTTGCATAACCCCAGTTTTCCAACATCAACACATTTCGTCAACATGTCTGCCGGGTTCTTTGCACCCTCTATCTTCTCCAAGCAAATATCACCATCCTCCACTGCCCTGCGAGTGAAATGGTATCGCCTTCTGATGTGCTTTGTCTTCGAATGATAGACTGGATTTTTCACCAACTGTATGGCAGTCTGGCTATGTGAGTAAAGAATCTTCTCGCTCTGCTTCTTGCCCAATTCCTCCAGATAATCTGCCAGCCATATCATCTCTTTCCCAGCTTCAGCTATTGCCACATACTCAGCTTCAGTAGATGAAAGAGAAACACACTTCTGAAGCCTGGACATCCAACTCACTGCTGTTCCACCTATGGTGTAAATGTACCCGGATGTACTCTTGCTCGAGTCAACATCCCCACCAAGATAAGCATCCACAAAACCCTTTAGAGTCGCTTTGCCTTTGCCAAAACAAAGTGAAGTACTGGATATACCTTTCAGATATCTCAGAAGCCACTTCACAGCTTCCCAATGCTCTTTCCCCGGGTTCGCCATGTACCTGCTAACAACTCCCACTGCATGTGCTATATCAGGTCTAGTGCAGACCATAACATACATCAAACTCCCAACTGCTGAAGCATATGGAACAAGCGCCATATGATCACGCTCCTCAGCAGTCTTGGGTAACTGCTCCTTGGACAATTTAAAGTGATTTGCCAATGGAGTAGTCCTGGGTTTAGCATCATTAACCCTGAATTTGCTCAACACCTTCTCAATGTACAACTCCTGAGATAGATTTAAAGTGCCAGCAGATCTATCCCGAGAAATCTTCATCCCCAAAATTTGCTTCGCTGGACCCAAATCTTTCATCTCAAACGCTGCAGATAACCTTGTCTTCAGATTGTTAATCTCCCTCATACTAGATCCTGCAATCAACATATCATCCACATACAAGAGTAGAAAGACATATGAATCAGTGTATTTCTTGAAGTAACAACAAGAATCCTTTTCAGCTTTGCAGAATCCACTCTTGGTCATGAAGGAGTCAAACTTCTTGTACCACTGCCTTGGTGCTTGCTTTAGTCCATACAAGCTCCTGGTGAGCTTGCACACCATGTGTTCCTTTCCTGGAACCACAAATCTTTCCGGTTGTTGCATATAGATCTCTTTGTCCAGATCTCCATGTAAAAATGTTGTTTTTACATCCATTTGCTCTAGATGCAAATTCTCCGATGCAACAATACTCAACAGAATTCAAATTGTGAATATCCTTTAACCACTAAACGAGCCTTGAACCTTCTTTTGCCATCTGGTTCAATCTTGATTCTGAACACCCACTTGTTCAGCAAAGCTCTCTTCCCTGCAGGTAACACAGTCAACACCCACGTGTCGTTCTTCTCAAGTGACCTCATCTCATCATCCATGGCTTGCTCCCACTTGAATGAACCCTCCACCTGTAGGGCCTCATCAAAAGACTCTGGTTCCCCCTCATCAGTCAGCAATAGATAGTGTAATGAAGGTGAATACCTATCTGGTGCCCTGATGGTTCTGGATGATCTCCTTAACACCTGCTCAAGTGTAACATGCTCCACTTGAGATTCTTCAGTAGGAGTTGGTTGAGTATCTGCTTCGACATCTCTAGGGTTACTCTTCTCCAACTCAACCTCAACTCCCACTTGCTTTGTAATCTCTAGAACCTTCTGCTCTCTGTCCTTGTACATGACAGACTCATCAAATGTCACGTCACAATGTCTAAGGATCTTTCTGTTCTTGTCATCCCAAAACCTGTAACCTAACAAATCAGAACCATAGCCTATGAAGTAACACTTCACAGCCTTGGCATCAAGCTTGTCTCTCTTTTCTGGATCAACATGAACATAAGCAGTGCAACCAAAAGTCCTCAAGTGTGAGTACTTGAGTTCTTTTCCTGTCCACACCTCCTCTGGAATCTTGAACCTTAAAGGAACTATTGGTCCCCTGTTGATCAAGTATGCAGCTGTGCTCACAGCGTCCGCCCAAAATGTTTTGGGCAGCCCACAGTGTATCCTCATAGTCCTTGCACGCTCATTCAATATTCTGTTCATCCTCTCAGCAATTCCATTCTGCCTTGCCTTACCAGGAACTGTTCTCATCAATTTGATTTCCTCAGCTGCACAGAATGCCTTGAACTCTGATTTGTCATACTCTCCTCCATTATTAGACCTCAGGCATTTGACTTTCAAACCGGTCTGATTCTCAACTTCAGCTTTCCACTTCTTGAAAGTTGCAAACACATCTGACTTATGCTTCAAGAAGTAAACCCATACCTTCCTACTGGAATCATCAATGAAGGTAACATAGAATCAAGATCCTCCAAGTGATGATACTGGAGATGGTCCCCAAACATCTTTGTGGACCATTTCCAACCGCACTTTCTTTGGCTCTCTAGCAGTCTTTGTGAAGCTTACTCTTTTCTGTTTGTCCATAACACAGCTCTCGCAAAGACCCATATCAACAAACTTCAGACCCTCTAATGCTCCTTTTGCAACCAGCATCTTCATTCCTTTAGCACTCATGTGTCCAAGTCTGTTGTGCCACAGACATGAACCGGAAGCACCTTCAGCAACAGCGGCAATGTTAATACACCCTGCAGTGGTGTGCAAGGTTCCAGATTTGGTGCCACGAGCTACTACCATAGCACCTTTCACCATAATTCCACGAACCTTTCCCAAACTCTGCTGCATATCCCGTGCTATCCAACTGACCAACAGAGATCATATTTTTCTTGATCCCAGTAATATATCTGATATCCTCCAATGTCCACTGGTTTCCCGAGGTGGTCTTTATGCAAACATCCCCCTTTCCTTCAATCTCTAAGGCTTTTTATTGTCAGCAAGATATACCTTTCCAAAATTTCCAGATTTGAAATTTTGGAACAACTCATTGCTTGGAGACGAATGGAAAGATGCACTAGAATCCAAAATCAATGATTCAACCGGGTTGTTCACACTAAGGATTAGAGCATCCCCAATGTCCTCTGCTGAATTTAAAGAATCATTGTCATCTCCAAAATTCTGATTCTGTTTCTTCTTTGGCTTTGTACAGCTCGTCCGAAAGTGCCCTTTTTCTCCACAGTCCAAAAAGTCACGTTTGATCTGTTTGGGGATTTTCCTCGATTCTTTGATGTTGATCGACCATGTTGATTTTGGCCTTTCGTCTTACTTCTCCCCCTTCGGTCAACGCTGAGAGCACTGCCCGATGAATCTCCCACTTCTCGTTTGCGAATACTTTCGCTAAGAACAACATCACGGATTTCATCAAACTTCAGTTTCTCAGATCCACGCGAACTGCTAATCGCAGCAACAACAGTATCCCAAGACTCGGGCAGAGATGACATCAAAATCGACGCCTTAATTTCATCTTCGAAATTAATATCCACAGAATTGAGTTGACTCACAATCATATTGAACTCGTTTATATGATCAGAAACGGATCCAATCTCAGACATCTGTAAATTGAACAATATGCATCAAATATACCTTGTTCATCGCGGATGGTTTTTCATACATGTTTGACAATGCCTTCAACAGACCGGACGTAGTCTTCTCCTTCACGATGTTGAACGCCACGTTTCTTGACAAAGTCACCCGGATTAACCCTAGAGCCCGGCGATCCTTGAGTTTTCACTTCTCCTCCGTCATGGATTCCGGCTTCACCCCGGTCAACGGTTCGTGAAAATCTTTATGGTACAGATAATCTTTGATCTGCATCTTCCAGAAACTGAAATCGGATTATCAAACTTCTCGATTCCAAGCTTCGAACTATCCATCTTCAGTGTTCGTGTTGAATCTCCTTAGCTCTGATACCAGTTGTTAGGATCGAATCCATACACACACTTGAAGAATAAAGAACACAAGAACTTTAGAGAGAATGAGATGAGAGATCTTAAGAGAGAAAGAGAGAAACCAATATTTCGTGATAACACCCCGTGAGTAAACTTCCACGGCGGTGGGTATATATATTAATAAATCAGAGTATTTTTGGTTACAGAAAATAAATGGAGAATAAATAGTACATCCTAAATTCCTCCCAGCATAAACAGTTATATATACATATAAATCAGGCTCCACAACCTAACATTGTTATCTTTTCATGCTCTTTTTGTTGAAATGATTGCACGTGTTGCTTGTTTTGTGCTGAGGTAATTGTTGTGTACACTATGATGCTTCTTTAAATTCTTGCACATTTTAATATGTATATTTATATTAATGATTTCATGACGTATCCATCTTTAAAACGATTAGCTATAATTATTTTGGACTCAGTTTGTATTTTATAGTGCAAGAATATAATACAAGAATCTAATTCTTTTTCGTAAAAATAGTCCAAATAAAAAAGTTTGACTCTAAAATAATTCACCTTCCTAAAATATAGAGCTATACTCACGCCATTATTAATTTTATTTCTTGTTCAAATTGTTGCCCATATTCACACTTCATGTAATTTTTTGAAGTGCAGTCACCTGCAATTCATCTACCACTATTGAATTCTTAGTTCTACAATCCTTTCGGCTAGACATACGTATGCTTTATCACATTTATTCTTTTTTATTTTATTTGATTAATTGTAAATCTTCTCATATGCTTTATTTTCTTGGTTGATATATAGCGTTTATACAGTATGTGGTTGATGGGTTATTGACTTAATAGGATCGATTATAAACTTTTTATTTTTGAATTTTTTTGATAAAGAGATTTCTCTAATTAAGATACTTGTAAGTTGGTTGAGGAGTCACCCAAATTTGAAACTGATAGAGAAGAAATTTAAGATCACATAAGACGTAGAAGAACATAATATTTTTCATTGCCTTCATATGTTGAGTTACATGTTTTATGAAGTTTGGATTAAACTAACCTACTAAAAAAGAAAGAAAGGAAGTTTGAGTAAAAACATATGTCCTTCTGGCTTGATTATATTGGACCTTTTTTTTTTAATTATTCAAATTTGATTGAAATGCTTTTTGTTAAAAATTAGTTGTTTCTTTATATGTTTTCTTTTACTTTTAACTTATAATTTTTAAGTTGACTGGACCAAATATATCAGTTCTCATTATTTAGAAATAATACTAGATTAATTACTTATTTTAATAGGACTTTGCTTGAATTATTTTAGGAGAAAAGGTTATTATTTTATCGATATATGTAACTTGCATACTTGTTGTAAAAAAAGAGTTCAAGTTCAATGTTTAAACAAATAAAATTCTTTTATGTTTCACTTTCTGTCATACTGCAAAAATTTTCTTTTCAATCCTCTACGTGGTTTTATTTCACTATTTACCCGTTAACGTTATCAAAAAAGAAGGTTTATAAGTACAATGAGTTAAAATCATCAATGAAAAAAAATTAATGAAAGGTCTAATTGATTCTGAATTCGTATGGGGTGTAGAACAACTTATTGAGTCCTCTATGAATCAACCAGAAGGGAGAGATGGTGAGAGACCAAGGTTCCATATAATCAGAAAAGAATTTAAAATAGAAATTTTGAAAATGTTCGTACTGTCTATGGACATATATTAAAAGAATATTTTATAGCGGGATATCATGTTTGACACTAACATGGAGAAAATAAAGTTGCGAGAAATATAGATAAAGATGGAAGAATGCACAACTGGGATCATACTAAAAATACCCTCCCAATAAATGTTAATGGATATGTGTCACGCCCCCAAACCTACACCCTGAACATGCTCGACACTCGAGAATTATTGTTGGTCCCCAAGTGAATCTTTGTCTTGATCAATAGTCACCGGAAGAATTACTCAACAGTATAGGAACTCAAATGCAAAGACTTAACTCAAATGTCTCAAATACATAACTCAGAATATTTAGAAAAAATTCAACTGGCCGAAAGAGGAAACTTAAGTCTTAAACATTTAACAATGGAAATGCAAAGACTCTCAAAACACTATTGTCTATGAAGACTCTAATAACTATGAGGAAAATTGGGATAAGATCCACAACCTCCTAACAACACTAAAAATACATATGGAACCATCTGAAACAAGGAGGCTCACCAAAGCAACTCTAGAACTGCAAGTGGTATCAATGGAGCGCATGTTGATGAACTTAATTTCTTGTATTTGTGTCATGAAAGTTGCAGGCCAAATAACATCAGGACATAGAATGTACAAGCATGCAAGAGGAACTCTAAATCACATACATAAGCTTGAACATGATAAAAAGGGAAGCATGTACTCACTTCATCTGGACTCAACTCAACTCAACTCAAGGATACTTAAAGATATTCAAACTCAGAAATACATAACTCAGTTCAATATAAAAGCAATAATAGAGATGCATTATAAAGAAAGCTTTTAAAACAGTAGATAATAACTCAATGTATTTAAAAATATAACATAACAACTCTTTTACTCTTATTTGAGATATTCTATAACCGACAATCATCACTTTGAGTTATGTGATGATACAATGGCTTGTCCATGCTGCCATAATTGTCCTATACCTTGCCGGAGTATAAGACATTCTCAACTAAATGAATCCACTAAGCTATGCTTAAAATCAATACGAAATCATCTAAAGAGTATGACCCTTTACCCATGTTGGCATACATGATTTATGAGGACTTTGAGTTGTGTAAACTCGTCCCCATATCGGTGTGGAATACTATTCCCAATAATATAACTCATGATCATATGTTTAAAAATATTTTCTCATCCTCAAACTTGGAGATTATTGCTGAAAAGGTTCTCTTAAAAGAGATAGTGCTCAATAACTCCTCATGAACTAATTTGGAAATCAAAGTTTCCTTCTCATTTTAAATGCAAAACATTTAGTCTTGGTAATACTTAGTTCCCTTATAGTCATTTTATACTCAAGTATTCAAGTCTTAAAATAAGTTTTATAAATTTTCTAAAAACTTCTCAAAATGACTCAAAAAACTCCCTCGAACTTTACTCTTAAGTCAATCTTGAATTTGAAATGTGAATTCAAGAATTATGATTTGGATGTATAGGGTTTCTCATTGATTTGATGTAGTTTGATGATTAAAATCATGAAGAGAGCAAAAATATGTTTTAAAGTAACTTAGACAGAATGAACGATGAAAAATGAACGGGAGTAGGCGGCCCTAGCGCAGAGCGCCAACCCTATATAAACTGCAGCCCGTTTCTGGAGCACTGCAGGCATGGCACGCCAACCCTTCTTTCGTATCAGTGTTGTATAGCGCCACCCCTCCCCAAAATGATATGGAAAATTTTTATTCTTGATTTTATGGCCCTAATTCACCTAAAATCGTTTGATTTCTTTCAAAATCGATTAGATTTGTACGCCCCACATAAATAAATGAAAATCTACTCAAATCTCTTCCAAAACAATCCTCAAAATCAAACCCTCGCGTCAAGAACTTATCAAACTCCAATAATAAATATTGAAGAACGAAACTTCGAAAAAACTCATCAAGAACTTTAATACACAGATTTCATGGACGAATTTGATAAAGGAACTCATGATTTATGTGAGGGTGAACTAATATGTCACTGAGCCTACACTCTGGACGGGACTGGCACTCGAAGACCATTGCTGGCCTCGAGCGGACCCTTGACCTGTCTTACTTACTCAGCGGAAGACTTAAATACAAGAGATAACTTTTAAAAATTACTTAAAAGAAGTAACTTTCCGGAAGTGGAAAATCATATCTTAAATGTTTAAAACTGAAATGAATAAGACTAAAGAACTAATATTATCTTTCTATGAAGCCTCTAAAACAAAAAGGGTTGTTGGTACATGAACCCCAATCATCCTAACAATTGAAAACTAGAACTAAAGTGATAAAAGAAGTCCTCTGGAATGTAAGGAGGCTTACCAACTGACTCTAAGATGATCACTCGATCAACGGTACCCCGGAGGCCAATCCTAGTTACCTGCGTCTGCATCATAAGACGATACAGGCACCCCGGCATCATCACATTGAATGTACGAGTATGCGAGTTGGAATACTAAACACAACTTAAGCTTGAAAATAATATGAAGGGAACACTTGCCTTGGATTTTGTCAACTCATAAATAACTTAACTCAATATAAAGCAATAAGACATATGCAATATATATAAATCTTGTAAAACCGTGGAAAACAACTTAGTTCATTAAAGAAAATGCAATAACAAACTCAACTTTACTTATATAATGAAGTAACATAGTTTCTGTGGGATATTCTCTAACCGACAACCATCACTATGAGCCTAAGTTGTGATACAATGTCTTTCCCATGCTGTCAGAACTTTCCTATATTTTGCCGCCGCATAGAATTACATAACTTAATGGATCCACTAGCTTAACTTAAGTGATCATCTAAAAAGTATGATCCTTTAATACCTATGATGACTACATGGTTTATGGAGACTTGAGTTAATATAAACTCGCATCCCCATATTGATGCTTAATATTACTCCCAAAAATATACTTAGAGTGTTTTTAAAACAAAACTTCTTTCTTTGATTTGAGATAATTACTCAAATCTTAGCTCAGAGGCTCTCTTGGAATTGATGTTCCATTTCTTTCTCAAATGTGAAAATATTTATGAACTCTTGGGAATACTTAGTTTGTTTATAACTTTTTGAGGAATGAACTCAACTCTTTACTCTTTACTTAACTTGAAACTTGAGTCTTAAAAACAAAGTTAAAACATTGCTAAAGACTCTTCAAAACTTTTAAGAACGTTGCTATGACTTGCTTCTTAACTTCTAGACTTGACTCTTAACTTCTTTGACTTTAATCTTAATTGCTCTTGACTTGACTCTTAACTAATCCTTGAATTTGAATTTATGGATTCAAGGTTGTGATTCATGTTGTTGGATGATTTCTATATGTTTAGAAGTCATTTAGAGTAGTTAGAATCATTAGGAAGTGTTAATACACTTTAGAAGGGCTTAAACGGACTGAATGACAAAAATTGGATGAAAAATGACATTTTGGGCGCGTCCGGTGCGCACCGCACCAGACTCACTTGACTGAGGCACTCTGCCCCAGCCTGCCATGCTCTATAAGGCGCGTCCGCCAGCCCTCCCCAGCCTGCCATGCGCTATTGAATCATTTTTATTAGATTCCTTTACTCCAATTCACTTTAGATTTATGTACCCAAATCGTATACACAAGGATATAACTCAAAGAACTCAAGGAACAACGCTTTAATCATTAAGAAACTCCTACATTTCAACTCATGTTCAAGAACGAAAGAAATTCAAGAATAATCATCAAGAACATTCAAATTTCAATCTTTTTAAAACTATTTCACGCTGAATCAAACATGCTTGACATATGGGTGAAAAAACCCAACTTTATAAAAGACCCATATACCTTTTTAGGGATCACCCCCCGACGAAATCCACACTCAAAGCTCGAAAGTTTCTTGGCGATTTCTTGATTTCTCTTCTCTCCAAGCCCTAGCGTGAACTCTAACTTTCCTAACCTGACCCCAAAATCTTGTTTTAGCCCAATTAATTCCTAAAAACTAATTAACATAATTAGGTATGAAAAAGAATAACTTACCATTTCAAAATCTGGATTAGACTTTCCTCATCCGACAACCTAACTTTCGAAAGGCATAACTCACTAATACAAACTCGGAATTGCACAAACTTGGTGGCGTTAGAAAGATCGTTCCAAGAGATTCCAACCATAGTTGTAACTACACCTAAATCATTCCAAGCTAGGAGTTATGATTGTTTGAAGTTGACCAAAAATTCACTTTTTAACTTACTTAAAATTTCCAGGTTTCCATATACTTTCTAGAATAACTATTTCTAGATTTTAAACTTACTTCTAGTCCCTTTATAGTTTGGATATGTTACATAATCCATCACTATGAAAAGTTACATACCCCGAAAGAATTGAGTTCATGTCGACAATCCTCAAAGCTTGTAAGGATCTCAAACGCTTGTAGCTTTTCTCTCTTTTTATCCTCTTGAACTTAGCCCTAGTTTCTTGAACACTTTAAACTTGGGTGTAAACTGATTTTAATTATCTTTGAACTCTAATTGGATGAAAAACACGCTTAAGGCTAATGGCGTAAGGAAAAGACCAAAATATTCCTTCTTAATTCGGATGAATTTTCTGTTGGGTTATGGGTCTTTTTCCCTTCCTATGTGGATAAATAAAAGCCCAATTTGGACCAACCCATTTTTGCCCATAGGCCCATTCTTATGAGGCAAATATAAGCCTATTTAGGTCTTATTTTCATATACACAAAGAGTTTTTTCAGCAGCCAAAAAGAGAGAAAGAGAGCAGTTTTCGCAGTCAAAATTCAGCCCTAACAGCCAACTTCAAATTGCGATTCCCGCTTCGTTTCTTGTCCGATTGAGATGATTTTTGGACAGCATATCATCTTCATCTCAATCTTTGATTAGGAACTGACAGAGTTGGATTTGGTGGCCTGCAGCTTCAGTTTTGCTGTCGTGAACAGTAGCTGCGAAATTGGTGATTTTGCTCCTTTAATTCTCTAGATTTGGTGCAATCTTATTTTGTTGTTGCTCGTTGTTTGGCACTTGTTTTGTGGCCAATTTTGGAGAACAATATTGTAACTCTTGGTGATTATAGTGGAGCTTTTGGTCCCGTGGTTTTTTACTCTTCACATCGAAGGGTTTTCCACGTAAATCTTGGTGTCTTGTGTGATTGGTTTATTATTGCCTTGTTATATTTGTTTGGTTGAATTACTTGCTGCCTTACTATCATATTGCTTGTGGTTGTTTGTCTTCTCTTGGTTCAAATCGAAAAGGGAAAGTATAGACTTGGGTATTCTTCCGCTGTTATCCTGTCAGGCATTCTTTGTTAGTGCCTTGTCTTTCCCAACAAAGTGGTATCAGAGCATTGGTTATTGTTGATTGTCGTTTTGAATGATGGAGGCAAATATGAGCAAAATGGTGTGTTTAAATGGTAGTAACTATCATATTTGGAAAGGCAAGATGAAAGATCTTCTATTTGTCAAGAAGATGCATTTACCTGTGTTTGCTTCTAATAAGCCTCAGTCTTTGAATGATGAAGAATGGGAATTTGAGCATCTGCAGGTTTGTGGCTATATTAGACAATGGGTTGAAGATAATGTTAGAAATCATATTGTGAATGAGACACATGCCAAAAGTTTGTGGGACAAGCTCGAGACACTTTATGCTTCGAAGACTGGCAACAACAAGTTGTTCCTATTGAAACAATTAATGAATATCAGGTATAAAGAGGGCACTCCTATTTCTGATCATATTAATGATTTTCAGGGTGTTCTTGACCAGCTGTCCGGAATGGGTGTAAAGTTTGATGATGAGATACAGGGACTTTGGCTTCTTAATACTCTGCCAGACTCTTGGGAAACTCTTCGAGTTTCTTTGACTAATTCTGCTCCCAGTGGTGTTGTAACCATGGAATATACTAAGAGTGGTGTCTTGAATGAAGAAATGAGAAGAAGATCTCAAGCCTCATCTTCTTCAGCTTCACACTCCGATGTTTTGGTTACTGAAGATAGGGGGAGAAACAAGTCCAGAGGTCAGAATGATAGAGGTAAAAGTAGAAGCAAGTCAAAGTCTAAATACAAGAATATTACATGTGACTATTGCCACAAGAATGGGCATATCATGAAATATTGTTACAAGCACAAGAGAGATATGAGACAACAAAAGAGAGAAGGCGATAATGAAAATCGTGTTGCTGTTGTTGCTAATGATGATCTTCTTGTTTCTTGTGATGCAAATGCCATTAATCTTGTTCGTGATGAGTCTAGCTGGTTTGTGGATTCTGGTGCTACTTCTCATGTCACGCCAAAGAAGGAATTATTTTCTTCTTATACTCCAGGTAATTTTGGAACGTTGAAAATGGGCAATAATCATGAAGTTGAAGTTATTGGCATTGGGACAGTTTGTTTGGAAAGTAACAATGGTTCCAAACTAGTTCTCAATAATGTCAAGCATGCTCCAGATGTTCGCTTGAATTTGATTTCTGTGGGATATCTTGATGATGAGGGTTATGTTAATACACTTGGTGTTGGCCAGTGGAAGCTTACTAGAGGTTTGATGGTTGTGGCCCGTGGTGACAAGTTGTCTAACTTGTATGTATTTCAGGGCTCCATGTCCAGAGACTCAGTAAATTTGGTGGAGAATGATACTTCATCAGAGTTATGGCATAGAAGGCTGAGTCATATGAGCGAGAAGGGGATTGATAGTTTGGCTAAGAAAAATTTGCTTTCTGGAGTGAAACAAGCAAAGTTGAAGAAATGTGTTCATTGCTTAGCCGGTAAACAGAAAAGAGTTTCTTTTCAGAGTCATCCGCCTTCAAGAAAGCTTGATTTGCTGGAGTTGGTACATTCTGATTTGTGTGGTCCTTTTAAGGTAAGATCTCATGGTGGTGCACTTTACTTTGTGACTTTTATTGATGATCATTCTCGCAAACTCTGGGTATTTCCTTTGAAGTCCAAGGATCAAGTACTTGATGTGTTCAAGAGTTTTCAGGCCTTGGTTGAAAGACAAACAGGGAAGACATTGAAATGCATCCGCTCAGATAATGGTGGTGAGTATATTGGTCCTTTTGATAGATATTGCAGAGAGCAGGGTATTAGGCATCAGAAAACTCCTCCAAAGACTCCTCAGTTAAATGGTTTAGCAGAGAGGATGAACAGAACTCTAGTTGAGAGGGTTAGATGTATGCTTTCAGATGCTAAGCTGTCAGATTCCTTTTGGGCAGAAGCACTTAATACTGCTGCTTATGTTATCAATTTATCTCCTGCTGTTGCTTTAGATGGTGATGTCCCTGACAGAGTTTGGACTGGTAAGAATGTTTCTTATGATCATCTTAGAGTCTTTGGGTGTAAAGCCTTTGTACATGTTCCTAAGGATGAAAGGTCAAAGTTGGATGTTAAAACTAGGCAGTGTATCTTCATTGGTTATGGTCAAGATGAATTTGGCTATCGTTTCTATGATCCTGTTGAGAAGAAACTTGTTAGAAGCCGTGATGTTGTGTTCTTTGAAGACCAAACAATTGAAGATTTTGACAAAGCTGACAAGGCTGATTTTCAGAGTAGTGAGAGCTTAGTTGATGTTGATCCAGTTCCTTTGACTATTGCACCGGAAGAAAATCTTCATAATGATGAAAATCAAGTTGATAATGAAGATGGTGATCATGTTCAGAATGACCGGCATGATGTTGTTGATGCTCCAGTGCAAGATGATGTGGTTGTCCAACAACCAATTATAGATGCTCCAGAGAGTTCTCTCAGACGATCTAGTAGAGAGAGAATTCCTTCATCTCGTTATTCTCCCAATGAGTATGTACTCTTGACTGACGGGGGAGAACCTGAGAGTCTTGATGAGGCCATGGAAAGTGAAGAAAAAGAAAGGTGGTTTGATGCTATGGAAGATGAGATTAAATCCTTGCATGATAATCATACCTTTGATTTGGTTAAGTTACCTAAAGACAGAAAAGCTTTGAAAAACAGGTGGGTTTTTCGGGTGAAACATGAAGATGGTAATCCAGTTCCACGGTACAAAGCTAGATTAGTTGTCAAGGGATTTAATCAGAAAAGGGGAGTTGATTTTGATGAGATATTCTCTCCAGTTGTGAAGATGTCATCCATTCGTGTGGTTCTAGGCTTGGCTGCAAGTCTAGATTTAGAGGTTGAGCAAATGGATGTTAAAACTGCTTTCCTCCATGGTGACTTAGATGAAGAAATTTATATGGAGCAACCGGAAGGTTTTGAAGTCAAGGGTAAAGAGAATTATGTTTGCAAATTGAAGAAGAGCTTGTATGGTTTGAAACAAGCTCCCAGGCAGTGGTACAGGAAGTTTGGTTCTTTTATGAGTCAGCAGGGCTTCAAGAAGACTTCTTCAGACCATTGTGTTTTTGTGCAAAAGTTCTCTGATGGTGACTTTATTATTGTGTTGCTTTATGTTGATGACATGCTTGTTGTTGGTCATAATACTTGCAGGATTCAGAAGTTGAAGCAAGAGTTGAGTAAGTCTTTTGCTATGAAAGACTTAGGACCAGCAAGGCAGATTCTTGGCATGCAGATTGTCCGTGATAGAAAGGCCAAGAAATTGGTATTATCACAAGAGAAGTACATTCAGAAAGTACTTCGCAGATTCAGCATGGACAAAGCTAAGGTTGTCAGTACACCTTTAGCTATGCACTTCAAATTGAGCACGAAACAGTGTCCTTCTAGTGATGATGAGAAGGAAGATATGAAGAAAGTTCCTTATGCTTCAGCTGTTGGTAGTTTGATGTATGCGATGGTTTGTACAAGACCGGATATTGCTCACGCTGTTGGAGTTGTTAGCCGTTTTCTTTCTAATCCGGGAAGAGAACATTGGAATGCTGTGAAGTGGGTTATGAGATATCTCTGTGGCACTTCTAGTCTGAGTTTGTGTTTTGGTACAGGGAAGCCTATTCTTTGTGGTTATACTGATTCAGACATGGCTGGTGATGTTGATACTCGCAAGTCTACTTCAGGGTACTTGGTTACTTTTGCAGGGGGAGCTGTGTCTTGGCAATCTAGGTTGCAAAAATGTGTTGCTCTATCTACTACAGAAGCTGAGCTTATTGCTGTCGTTGAAGCTTGTAAAGAATTGCTTTGGATGAAGAGATTCTTGGGGGAACTTGGTTGTGCTCAAGAGAGGTATGTGCTTTATTGTGACAGTCAAAGTGCTATACATCTTGGCAAGAATTCTACGTTCCATGGTCGGTCTAAACACATTGATGTGAGATACCATTGGATTCGAGATGTGTTGGATTCTAAGTTGCTTGAGCTTGAAAAGATTCATACAAATGACAATGGTTCCGATATGATGACTAAAGCTTTGCCAAGAGGGAAGTTTGAAGATTGTTGCATGGTCGCCGGGATGGCGGTCTCCTCCACATAGTCGTGAGGGGGAGAATTGTTGGGTTATGGGCCTTTTTCCCTTCCTATGTGGATAAATAAAAGTCCAATTTGGACCAACCCATTTTTGCCCATAGGCCCATTCTTATGAGGCAAATATAAGCCTATTTAGGTCTTATTTTCATATACACAGAGAGTTTTTTCAGCAGCCAAAAAGAGAGAAAGAGAGCAGTTTTCGCAGTCAAAATTCAGCCCTAACAACCAACTTCAAATTGCGATTCCCGCTTCGTTTCTTGTCCGATTGAGCTGATTTTTGGACAGCATATTATCTTCATCTCAATCTTTGATTAGGAACTGACAGAGTTGGATTTGGTGGCCTGCAGCTTCAGTTTTGCAGTCGTGAACAGTAGCTGCGGAATTGGTGATTTTGCTCCTTTAATTCTCTAGATTTGGTGCAATCTTATTTTGTTGTTGCTCGTTGTTTGGCACTTGTTTTGTGGCCAATTTTGGAGAACAATATTGTAACTCTTGGTGATTATGGTGGAGCTTTTGGTCCCGTGGTTTTTTACTCTTCACATCGAAGGGTTTTCCACGTAAATCTTGGTGTCTTGTGTGATTGGTTTATTATTGCCTTGTTATATTTGTTTTGTTGAATTACTTGCTGCCTTACTATCATATTGCTTGTGGTTGTTTGTCTTATCTTGGTTCAAATCGAAAAGGGAAAGTATAGACTTGGGTATTCTTCCGCTGTTATCCTGTCAGGCATTCTTTGTTAGTGCCTTGTCTTCCCCAACATTTTCTTAATCGGATAGGCTGAACTCAAACGAGAATATCTCCCTTATCCGAACTTAAAATTTAGCAAACTCGATAGCGTTGGAAAGAAGATTCAATGTATTTCATCGACCACCTTACTCATCCTATGCTGAAAGTTATGATCGTTTGAAGTTAATCCAATAGTCATAAATTAAGCATAACTTGAACAAATCTCAAATTGGCTCTTTCCAATTTAGTTCTTTCTACAGCTCTTTCTAGGACCGATGTGTTACAATTTTATGATCTTGTACCTACGACGCTATATCATTCATGAGGCTGCTATCCCGCTTTTGTGCTAGATGATATGAAAGAATCACCTAATCCTGTGCTCAATATTTTTATGATATGATTCTGCAAATCAAAAGTGTGGCCTCATTGTAAAACACACTCAAAATTATCAGTTGTTGCTAGTTTATTGCATATCAAGGTTGAATACGACCTCTTCAAAAGATGTTTTTGATGACATTTGGCAATATGTCAATGAGATGATTCTGCCTGATAATGTGATATAAAAAAAATTCTATGAAACTAAAAATTTAATGAGGGTAATGAACGTGCTAGTTGAAAAAATTCATATTTTGTCAATATGTGCATGATTTACTGGGCAAAGGATAATGAATGTGTAAGTTACAAATTTTGTAGTCATTATCTAGTCTTTTACGTATGTAACAATATGTTTTCGTCACTATTCCTTTTTATTTGAAAAATATTTATAACTTTTTCTTTACATTTTTAATTACTGTGTGAGTTTAGTAGTGTAGGTTATTTTGATGTCTTAGGTACATAATTAATAAAATTTATTATCTATATATCATATGATTGCGGTTTATGAATTAGTAACATGACACATCTCTTATGCAACCACCAATCATTTACTTTTTTTTATCATTATTTTTACTTATACTCCATATTTTCACAATTCATTTATTTATTTTACAATAAAATTAATGCATAATTATTAATATACTCATTGTCTAAAAAATTTTATATTTCAAACTTCTACTCATGACTATTATTTATATATTTTTTGTGTGTCATTATCATAATTCTTACAAATATTTAAATAATATTAAAAAATTAATAATAAAAATATAATTATAATAAAGACACAAGTAAGAAGTTCAATGATCATTATGAAACCGGGATTTGAATAGGAAATAAGCGCTCCTACAAAAGATAGAAAATATTAAACATAAAATAACATTTTCAACATAATATTGTTATTTTGAAATATCACTTCTCATTCCATTTACTTCACCAACATAAGTGTTTTGTTCTATTATATAGATATGAATATTTTGTACTGAAAAGGATGCACAAAATTTCTATTTTGTATGTAAAAGAAGTGTATAAACATATTATGTTGCATATGAAGAGATATATCGATATTGTCTTATCTGACGGTAACCTAAATACAAATATTATATACTACTTATTAAATAAAGAGTTATTATATAATTAATTTAATATTTAAATTTGTTATATTTTCTTATAGCCATCGAAGTGTGGACAATATCACTAATTAAAAGATAATAGTAAATTCTAAACAAATTTAAAACCGCTACTTTCAAATAACTTTTCGATTACTTATAATCATGTTTACTTTATTTGCATAAATACAAACATATATATGCTCATACTCGATCGATCGGAATTCAAAAGCACATTAGAACACAAAATAGAACCTATAGAAGTATTAGATCTATAGAGTAATAAGTTAGCTAAAAGTTAGCAAGCATGTGTAATATAAAAGTTGAAGAAAGTAAAGAGTTAAATATTACTCCATTATAACAAAGAAAAGATTGTCAAGTATGAACTCAACAAGGCTGTCCTAGTAGAACACAAACTAATTCTTCCACTTTCTTTCTTTTACTTTCTTTATTCATCCTTGCTCTTCAAACATGGGACATTGGGTTTCCAAAAGCCCCAACATTTTAACTAACCATTATTCCTACTTGTCACATTTTTTTTTCTATTTTAAACTATAACACTACTTCACTCTAAGCCTTTAAAAAATATTGTGCCACTATCCTTTATTTTCATGTTGAGATTTTATAATTTAATTATTTTCCTACTACATTTTTGTCTTAACACTGATCTACAAAGTCAAAGACATCTCTTTGTGGTTGAACATAGTGTACATTTGTTGTCAACAAAGGAAGCTTATAACAATGGATTACTATTACTATTTTTCAGTCTTGAATTAAATTATTAATTAAGTGATCAATCTAGGTTGCTTGATACTAATTAATCATTATTATTAAATAGATTAACTTTTATAAGGTGCATGAACTTGTGTTTGCTACCCCGTCTCCTTTACGCACAAATCTAGTTTCAAAGGCAAAAAGGCCATTTATATTTGTTATAAAATAGTAATAAAAAATTAATTAACATGCTTTTTTTAAATTGATCTAAAAAATATCTACATTACAATGAGTCAAAGTAAAGTCAAACAAATGAATTAAGTTTTAGTGTCCCTAACCAAATGTTAGAATTAATTAATATGTAATGAACCATTTTAATCTACATTATAAACCTAATTTACTCTAATAGTCAAATAAATGTACTATCAAAAAAAAGGCTAAAGGTCAATCAATTGACTTGCATTATCTTTGAAATATGAACTATAAAAATTTGGAGAAAGCGTATAAATTGCAACAAAACCTAATAGCATTAGTCACATTTATAAACAACAAGTGGACTTATATCCACTTCCATTGGAGATGTTTCTAGGTGTAGTAGGAAATCTTTTCATAAATGGTCTATTTTTCAAAACTATTTTTTTTTCAAAAAGTCCAAATCAATTTAAGATATAGACTACTTGGTAGTTTTTGTTTTCAAAGATTCCATATTTTAGATAGAAATCATGATAAATATTTAAATATGGATGAAAACCAGCTACTCTGCTTATTATGAACTCTAAATATGTCAAAATTCAATTTGACTACAACTAAGTATGGTACTATATATATTATTGTTAATGCATGTTTCCACCAGAAAAGTAATATATGTAGCAATTTTCTATTCCAAGTTTGTCCTGGATCTTCCTATTCCATTATTTTTATGGGATGTTCTACGTCCAAGTAGTAAAATAATCAATCACTACGCACTCGTTTAGACATATGATATAGAATCATAATATGAAATCAAATTATTTGAAGTTTATGTTTTGTTTGGATATTTGATTTTTTTTGAGTTGTGTTTATTATTCCATAAACATGAAATCCCACAAGATATAAAAACTATCAAAATTTTCTCAATTCTAAACAATCGTACCGAATGAGCAAACCATAGTTCATAAACAAGATATCATAATATCCTAACAAATCACATATCTCTATATAATTTTTTATAAATAAATATTTGGAATTATAAACTTTCAAATACACACATAATTTTACAAAAAATCACTAGTCAATAATAGTAGTAACTATTTATTCTTTTACACAATTATTTAGTAACTATGTGTTCTTTAATTTAATCCTTCCAAATAGTATAAATAATCTCTTTATCTTTTTTTTTTTTACAAAATTTATAATAAATTATTATTTTTAGAAGAAAATACAAACTTATGGATCAAGTTTAACATTTTTAGAAAATCAAAATCATGTTTTGAAATTCCTAATCTTGTTTTTTTTTTTTGAAAAACTTCGGATACAAAATTATAATCCACAATCAAAGCATCAGGTCCTAACTAGATAATTGATAATTTGAAAAGGTCGTTGATCATCCCGCCACTTATTTTACTCTCTTCCATTCATAAATTTTGTTATTTTTTTCTACATGTTTTTTTAGTGATTTTTTCATTAAAATAAATTAATATTAGAATCAAGGGTCATTTTCTTATTCACTTGATTTGTGTATAGTACTGTGGATACATTGTTTATATATTATTTATATTCAGTTATACAATATTTATACAATCTTTATCATTGTTATACAATATATCTATATTGTATAATTGTGTATATGAATGTGTATACATTATTTATACAATTTCTATCATATACACAAAATTATACACTCATTTATAAAAAAGATACATCACATTTATATACATCATTTTGCTGATTTATTTTCGGTAGACGGTACATTGTTATAAGATATTTATATGCGGTCCAACCCATAACCTTACAACCATTGTAGTTGTAACGATCCAAAAATGAGTGTGATCACACTCGTCTTATCCCACCAAGACAAGTCAATCTAATGTATTCCAAATACGAGTCAAGGCAATCCGCGGACCACTTTCAATCTAGAACTAAATAAAACATTGTGAAGGATGGCCAACACCTGATGTGGCAAGAATCTAGGACTGAACATCGATCAAATCAGAGAGGGACTAGAGGGTAACCATGGAGCCTGGGTTGGAGAGGTATCAAGAAACAATTAGAACAAATTTGTGATAGTCCAGTATTAGATGTGCATGATAATTACGGGGTTGATCATAATGTTGTTGGATCAATGGGTGCGTCGAATTTCTACTGCCACTCGTACATATGTTCGTTATCACTAGCAACCTGATGCAAATGCTTACATCAAGAGGGATGTTTGTTGGTCTACCATCTGAAGACCAATATGCTTATATAAGTAAAGTCACTCGCGTTAGTAAGAGTAGTGTGGGTACGCTAGACTTAAACATATATGCTATCGGTTTACGTGTGCTCCCATCATCATTGAATTGTGATGCTACCATGTGGCTATCTTAGCTTTCATATAACTCAAGTACCACAAAAGAGCAGTTTCATAAAGTATTCCTTGAAAAATACTTCCCGTTATAAAAGAAGTTAAAGCATAAGGATAAAATCAACAACTTCGCAAATATATTTGGGAGTCGGTGTGGGACTCATGGGAAATATTTATAGGCTACCTGAGATAATCCTGAACCACCGAATGATGATGAATCACCCAAGAAGTTCTTCAATAGAGAATTGGATGACAGTGGTAAGCGATGTTGAAAACTATTACTAGAGGATCTTGAGGATCTAACACATTTTAGCATTCTGTAGAGAAACTTGAAAAGATTGCCACAAACTATAAAGCATGAAGTACCAGAGATACCACCACCACGACGAGCTCCTTCTCAGTACAAGCAACCAGGATATGCATCAAGAGGTAGAATAGTTAAGAACAAAGGATGGGTTGGTGTTAAAACAATTAAGGGGGAGTATTAAGAAAGTTAACATAGTACACTACCAGAATACAACACCATCTCATGATGAGTACACACACAAACACATATAGATTAGGGTTTCCAGAGTTAAACCCAAGCATCAAATCAGGATATTTAGCGCAAGGGTCAAGAAAATCAAGGTTGGAACAACAAAAGCTTCAAACGAAAGGGAACTATAACGGCGATAACAATTACAATAGGAATGGGTGTAACTCATATTCACCCACTAAGGTTGGAAGTGAATTTGTCGTTCATTTTTGTTTTATTTTATACTTCATTCACTTCTTTCAAATTTAACTTTTGTAGAAACAATATATTATGATTATTTATACTCATACACAAATGAATGAAATTTATCACCCACAATTCATTCAAATGTAGATTATATTTTAATTAAATTGTGTATTTTTTAAATATCTATAAATATATTCAATATGATTATGTCATTTTATTTATTTATTTTTTTAAATTTTAAAAATTATTTAATATAATAATAAATTTATTTAAAATTAAAATTTTGATTTTATTAGAAAAATGAATAATCGGTTCAAGTTGAACATTGATACCATTAACTATAGTAATTTATCATAATAAATTTGAAATTCACGTTAGTTCATTTCTTTTATTTGTGCATCCATTTTTTACTTTATTTCGATTTTCACACTGATGGGAAAAGTTAATAGAAATTCATCAAATACATTGCACTTTTGCAAAGTCTAAGTTTGTAAGTTGATGTTATCTCTGTATAGTTACTCTACATACGTATGTGGAATTACTATTAGATATGTGCATATTTATAGATAGAAGCACATAGATCGACTTAATCTATGTAGTTTACCAATCACAACTCAATAGACATGCAGAAAAATTAGCACAAAGACTTGACAATTTTTTTTATCGTGTTTATCAGTGAAGGTGTATCAAATAAAAAATAAAAGTGCCACTACAAAAAAAACAGTGTTTAGCGACGAGACCAATCTGTCACTTAATGAAGAAAATCCGTCACTAATAAAGATTTGCGACGGATTAGCTACAAAATATTGACTGTTGCTATTATGCTCGTCAGTAAGCTCATATTGACGAAAAATGAGTTTCGTCACAAATTTAGCAACGTCTTAGTGACGAACTACGGCAGTCGCCATATTGTAGTGACGGAAAGATTCGTCATTATATTTATATAATTTTGTTCCTAATTTCATAATTCTATGACGAAAAATGATGTTTCGTCTCAATTTAAGTGACGTCATAGTGAGGAAACATTTCCGTCGCCACATGTTACCGACGAAAAGATTCGTCATTATATTTTTATAGTTTTGTTGCTAATTTCATAATTCATTTTGTTATTTTGTAACAAAATTTTCGTCGCAACATATTTTGTAACACCATATTAGTCCTTTAATAATTCATCGTTGATCCGTCGCCAACATTCTTTTTGCAGCAACGACCAAATAGTAGCTAAATTTGTTGCTAGAATTGTTCTTATGCACTGCTGAAATATATTAAATTAAAATTACTAAATACTCCAGAATTAACAAACATTCATATAATATAATACCCATAGCCGATTCATAATATATAAATAGAAAACTCCAATAACATATTTCTGGTTAAAATATACAAAGAAAACTATCAAGTACTCTTAAATAAACCCATGTTCATCAAAATATTACTACGCACAATTTCTAGTTTCCAAAAAGTATGACATCTTCAAAAACCGAAGCTGTGGAAGTATTAACTTGAAATAGAGGTTTCAACCTCATCCACATTACTAGCAGGAGGCATGGGCGCCGCAGACGATGGATTGTCGAATGGAGTAATCGATGCTTTCACCTGCTCAATAATAATAGGAACAAGATGACTAGTTAGTGCAGACATCATTTTCTTTACAAACTCGTCCATATTTGTTGCCGATGTTTATTGAGAAAATGGATGAGGTAATGATGATGACCCACAAAGTTTCTGCCCATAGTAATTTTTTGCTTCAGATCCAAGAACGTATATTCTTCTTTTCTTTTCTCCTCCCGCAGCTTGGTAATATGCTTTATATTGATCAATATCAGTTTCAGAAAATGTTTTTTCCTTTAATATTTCTTCATATTTTTTCCTATAATAAGAAGAGAAAATGAGAAAGCAATAATAATATGGAACAAATCAAATTTTGAAGGAAAATGCAGAAAATAGACAAAGTCATGCTCTGTACAGTGTAGAGAGTGGCATAGACACTAAGAATTAAGATGTCCCTTTTAGTTAAGTTTGATACTATTCCATATGATTCTTTAAAATATACCAGTTGCTCTTTACAAAGATAAAGTAGTATATGTGAGTGCAGGATGAGGCATCCCTTTGAAACTGAGCAAACTGATAGAAATAAAAAACTTCACAAGTTGACTAGAATGGAATTCATAGATGTGTACACCATTTGTCTTGAATTTGGCATACACTCTAAGAGAACTTATCAATGCCTCTATATAGTGTAGCAGTTATTGTGTCTGTGGTAATAAACAGTGGGTAGCCAAGTAATTGCTAACAACATCCACACCAAGAGAAGATCATGTCAAAAGAGTTATCTCTTATTACACTACCACACAGACAATGACAACTACTATTCAGGGAAATCCCCCATCACCCCACCCCAACACTCGCTCATTTCATCAGTGAGTGACTTTTTGAAGCTAGAGTCACAGTAAAACAACAGTACAATCACACCAAAAAAACAGTAAAAAATTACACCAGAAGAGCCTCAAAACAGTAGCAGTAGTTTCTCTCTAAAATGATACTAGAATCGCATCGAAAAGTCTCAAAACATTATTAGGACTGTACCAAACAGCAGCAACAAATTCACTTTAAAACAGTAAAAAAAAGCACCATAAACTGTAGTAGGAAAGAACCGAAACTCCTCCAAGTTTTAGACTTACATGTATATCTCGAGAACGCTCACCAACAAATGTTTTTCCATCATGTCCATGTGTATGAACATGCAGATGTAACCCACTTGGCGTCGATGTCGGCCTTTTTCAATAGACTATACAAAAGAAATCACGTTATATATATCATATAAGAGAAGATGTTAGTTATAGAGTTTCTAGAATATATATATTCTCACAAGTTTCCTGCGATGTTCTCCGATAGAAATAAATCCACCAGTGTGAGTCCTAAAAACAGTTTCACGACCGCCACGATGATTTTGCGAATTAATTTCTGATTTCCTAATAGACTCTGCACTTCCCCAAAGCTCCATCCATCTTTCCCACACATCTTCTGGTGTGTAACCTAGCCTAACTCCTCCTTTTTTAATTTTAGAAATGAAATTCCTATAGTTCAATGCTGCCTTAACCATCCATTGTGTTTTGACTTCGTTTTCACTAATGGAAACATCCTAGTAGAACTTTTTCTGAAACAAGTTTTGAAAGTAGTACATTAATGTCCTATCTATATATGTGGATACACTTGCTAAAATCACTTACGATGAAAACTTATACCTTAAATTCTCCAAAATAACCATTTCTTACATCATTTAAACACCTTTCCAATTGATTCCATTGGGATCAGCCTCACTTTTGAAAGATTTGGATATGAAACTAGAGCATATTTGAGAAGGTTCCAGTCTGTATAAATTAGAAGAGGTTATTAGGAGGTATATCATAAATCAGAATTCAAAGACAACAAGTGTCATCAACACAACAAGTAAGAATAAAATTAAAAGAATGGACTAACCCTGCAGAAGTTAGAAAGACAAGGGTCCTTGGATGGCTACTGTTGGATTCGCCTTCAGCAACTGTATTTGTATGACCTGTTTGGAACATTGCTAAGGGTAAAAAGACCTTGACCTATTAGGTTACTGTCATTTGGTGTAGCTGGAGGTATCTTTGAGATGGTTGGGCTAGTACTTTGAGTTGACGTTTCAATATTGGTCAGGGTACCACCTTGTTGAGGACAAACTGTAGTGGGCTTGGGAATAGTTGGCATGTTTACACGAATAGAAGAATTATTCTTACCTGAGGATTTTCCAAGACCTCTGCCTCCAGCCATACCTATAAAAAAAACACTGTTGTTAGATAATGAGATTACATGGAACAATAATGCTGAAATATGAAAATTGTCTCTGTAATTAAGAGCTTATTGATCAAGTAAAAGAATTAGTACTTGGAGATACAAGAGTAACAAGAGTAACTATCAATGACAAAAGTAACAACAGTGAAGGGTTCATGAACTTATATCAGAAGCTTTACACTAAGAATGAATTTCTGATAAGGCTCCAGAACATTGTTGTGGGTAGAAAGACCCTAACCTGTTCGGTTACTCTCATTTGGTGTAACTGGAGGTGTCTCAGAGATGATTGGGCTAATACTCTTAGTTGACGTTACAATATTGGTCGGGTACCACCTCTTCGAGGAGAAAATCTAGTGGGCTTGGGAATAGTTGGCATGCTTACACGAATAGCAGGATTACTCCTACTTGAGGATTTTCCACGACCTCTGCCTCCAGCCATACCTATACACAAAAAGAACACTGTTGTTAGATAATTTGGAACAAAGATGAAATATGAAAACTCTTTGTAAGAGCTTGATGATATGAAATCTATCATGTGCTTTTGATAAGGATCCAGAAACTGATGGTTACACAATCATTATCAAGTAATGTCATTCAATTCAAAGAAATAATCAAAAAATTACATTACAATAAGTATCCAAAGATTTAATTAGGATTTGAAACAAGAAATTAAGGACACGTAGTTCAAAGACAAGAGTTATTCCTTTTTAAATCCTAAACTGAAAAAAAGAAACTACAACAGATTATGCTCGATTGAAAATCAGAAACAAACAAAATATAGTGAAAATACAATAGAAAATGATCAAGCACTAGTGACTATATTCTTCAAACTCTTCGTCTTCCTCTTCCTCATCCTCGTCCTCATCCTCATCCTCATAAGTTTCATACTCTTCTTCTGTGGATACTATGTGGATTTCATAATCCTCTTGCAAAAGTCCATCATCAATGGGTTCATCCATTTCAATTGAATCTCCATTTGGATCATTTAAGAGTAGAAACTCATCAACGGAAACTGTCATATCTATCTCATGGACTTCAACTTCTTCAACTTGAAATGGAACATTTACTTCTGAAACTATTGCGACTTTCTCATTAGGTTATTCCATAAAATTTTGAGGTTTGACCTTCATCACAGCTACCCAATCATCATTGTCTTTTTTCTTGTTAGGATGAGGTACATAACACACTTGTGTTGCTTGCATTGCAAGAATAAAAGGTTCATATTTTTGATATCGACGACGATGGTTAATATCAACCAATTTGTATTGACTGTTCCTTTTAACACCAACATACATAGTTGGGTCAAACCATTCACATTTGAATAATACAGTTTGTTTTAAAGGTGATTCACGGTATTCCACTTGTATTATCTCGTTTATCCATCCATAGTAATCACCAAAATTTGAATATGAGATAGAAACTCCACTATTCATTGTTGATCTTGTGCTACCATGACATTCTGTGTGAAATTTGTATCCATTCACAAAATACACAGAATAACATGTAGTGTCTATGAATGGTCCACGAGAAAGACTACGCAAGAATTCATTCTTAATGGGATTGCATTGGACCTATTTTTAAAAAATTGTAAGACTTGGAAAATTTTAAAACTAAATTGAAGTATGTTACTGTATAAAAGATAATTTCACAATACTCACAAATTCCTTGAACCATATAGAGGAACTTTCTTCAAGACTCTCGTCTATTTGACCCTGAGATAGATTCGGAAATTCTTCTTGCACACGCTGTTTGAACATACATCATTACAACAAAACAAATTCAATTGAAAAGTCGTGTTCAAGGATATTTTTATATTATTAAGAAAATAAAATTAACTTTCGTTACCTCACAAACGGCTCAACCTCATCACAATTTAGTAAGATATAAGTTTGGGAAGCCTTTATTTCTTCGAGGGATAAATCCTTTTTTTTACTTCTCCCCATAGTTGACCTGGATGGGAGAATATTGATAAATTTCCTTCAATATCTTCTTTTGTCCCCACCATCATCATTACGGTCCATGTTATGATTATGTGTCATGACATGACGTTCAAAATAATGAGAAAACATTTGTGTTGACTCTGTCGTCAAGTACGCTTCACAAATGGAACGCTCAACACTAGATTTATTTCCAATCATCCTTTCAAGAGTTCCTAGATACCTTAATATATAACATGTATGGACCATTACATTAGAAGATAAAAATATATGGCATACTAGTCACTAATATTATATAAAGCTTTACATTTACCTTTCAAAAGGGTATGTTCATAAATATTGTACAGGTCCAGCTATCCTTGCTTCGTATGGAAGGTGTATAGGAAGATGTTCCATTGAGTCAAAGAATCCGGGAGGAAATATACGTTCTAACTTGCACAAGATTTGTGGGATGTCTCTCTCTAATCTCTCCATGTCATCAACTCGTAGAGTTGTAGAAGTAAGATCTTTGAAAAATAAGCTCAATTCTGTAAGTGCTTTCCACACATTACTAGGAAGTAGTTCGTAAAGGCAATAGGCAATAGTCGTTGCTTGAACACGTGACAATCATGACTTTTCATGCCATATATCCTTTTCGCATTTTTGTCTGGACATCTACCCAAATTGGAAACATACCCATCTGGAAACTGTAAGCCTTTCACCCAATTGAACAAGATAACTATTGCTTCCTTGTCTATCGTATATATAGCTTTGAGATATTTTCCATTACTATCCTTTGCCAATTGAGGTCGATACAAAACTTTACTGTATCTTGACATGATTGTGGATTGTCTTTGGTTTTGTCATCAAAACTAAGAACGGTGTTAAACACATTATCAAAGACATTTTTTTTCAATATGCATGACATCAAGATTATGTCGAATCATGTTAGAACTTCAATAAGGCAAATCCCAAAAGATGCTTCTCTTTTTGTCCATTCGCAAGACTTACATATTCTTCGATTAACTTGTTCTGCATCTAACTCCGTTACTTCTCTTATGTCCAAATCACAAATTTGATTAAATATTTCCTCTCCTTTTCTATAGGGCGGAGGTGATCTTTGGACAATCTTGCTTTTAAGAAAGTTCTTACGATCTCTCCTAAATAGGTGATGTTGGATCAAAAAACATCAAATGACAGTCAAACCAAGATGTTTTCCTACCATGGGTCAATCTAAAAGATTCTGTTTCCTTCATACAATAGGGACATGCAAACTTACCTGCAGTATTCCATCCTGATAACATAGAATATGCTGGAAAGTCACTGATTGTCCACATCAAAGCTGCCCTTAGTTGAAAGTTTTGGTTTTTTTTGAGATGTCAAATGCTTGCACGCCTGTCTCCCACAACAAAGTCAATTTCTTTATTAGAGGCTACAAATAAACATCAATTTTATGTTTGGGATTGTTTGGCCCTGGAACAAGTACTGTTAAGAACATATAAGCCTCTTTCATACACATTCCTAGAGGTAAATTATAAGGTGTGACAATCACTGGCCATGAAGAGTATCTTCTCCTAGACTGACTAAATGGTTGGAAACCATCAGTACATAATCCCAATCTTACATTTCTTGCTTCATTATCAAAACAAGGATGAGTGTCATTAAAGTGATTCCAAGCCACATAGTCTGATGGATGAAGCATTACACCATCCTCTTTTGTATGCTCATGATGCCATCTCATGTCGACAGCTGTAGCATGAGATGCATACAATCTTTGCAAACTACGAATCAAAGGAAAATAATACATTTTCTTGTAAGGGATCAATTTCCTCTTACGAGAGCCTACATGACACTTGTATCCATCATGTCCTCAAAATGTACAAGATGTATGGTGTTCATCGTCACCCTAATACAACATACATCCTGATTCACAACAATCAATCTTTTCAACTGGAAAACCCAAGCTACGCATTAGCTTCTTGGTCTGATAGTAGCTATCAAGATCTGTGTTATCTTCAGGTAAAGCCTCTTTCAACAATTGCATCATTTGGTTTAACCTCTCTATGACATGTTGTTCTCCATTTTAATATTTAACATTCGAGAGACAACAACAAGTTGAGAGAGGGAAGAATCGGGATATAATTTTGCATCAGCTACTTGTAGCAAATCATATAATTTTTGGGACTCGGGATTAGGATATTCCTCCATTGAAGGTTCACAAGGATGAGACGACTCATCTTCAGTATTGCCAAAAGATTGCCAACTTGAACCTTAGGGAAAGTTAGGAACAGCTGCATCTAAAATCATTTGACGGTATGGATTATCATATCCAAATTAAGGTGTAGCACCACCATTCAAATCTTGATCACAAGAAATCTCAACAATCATATTTTTTTTCTCCTTGATGTTTCCAGATAAAATAGTTATCAACAAATCCAGATTTATAAAGTTGATGCTTAATCGTTTCAACATCCATGAACCTAAAGTTGTGACATTTCTTACATGGTCATCTAACTTTATTGCCGCTCATGCGATTCTATTGCAAACATGCAAATTGGATAAATTTATCCACTCCAATACAAAACTAGAATTTATAGCCCCTCGACCATCCAACCTATCATACATCCAACCACACTCTAGATTATTCATGTTCCTAATAAAATTTAAATTTACAAGAATAAAAAATCAGTAACAAGCACAAACTGTGGACCAGAAGGTACTATCATTCACATTCATCAAATAAGAACAAAACATGCATTTAGGGAAAACAAAAATAATTTCTACAGTTCTTCACTAAGTAGACTTAGTCCAACAAAATTGATGACAAACAAAAGATATTGAAGCATTACAGTTGAAAAGAAAGCATCATTAACAGTAGCAAAACTGAATGTAAAACATAGGCTTACAGACAATGAAAATGAAGAACAGAGATTCTATGACATAGCAAAGAGTAGTCACCAAAAATAGATTCAAACAAAAAGGAACAAATAAGCGTCAATACTAAATACTAAGCGATAAAAGCCAACTTTCATATTAATATGAATCAGCAAAATCCATTAAGAACCCATGTATAGAAAATTAGAGTCATATAATGAATAAATGAAGACGAGGAGAAGATTACGGAGCAAATGTTACCTTTCTCCAGGTACTGACTAGACAGTGCAAAGCTTGGAGACTTCTTGTCACTGTTTATTTCGAGATATCGAGAATTTCGTCAAGCAATGTAGAAGCAAGCAAGGTTAGAGTCAAAAAAAAATCTGAAAAATTTTCAAAATCAGAAATTAGAGGAAAGTAGAAGCAAACAACAATAACAAAAGAAAGTAAAATATTAAAAACAATAGTTAACTCAATCCTTTCAACACTAAAAGAAAAGACACAAGGAAAACACATACATTTGATAAAAGTTTATAGCTAACACATAAAACCTTTAGAAAAAAACATACCAAACAACTAGTGTTGAAGCTTCTACTAACAATTTGATAAGAAGAGACTAAGAACAATAGAAAATCTCTTCTTTTTCTAATGAACGTAGAAGCTAATTTAAGCCATTGAAATGCCTCATTCTCATCTCATATCTCACTGTGAATGCTAAAGTAGATAGAGCACACACTCTTACCTTAAAAAATAATTGAGATATGTACTCATCATTAAAATTTAATTGCTAAATCATGTCAATACCTATTTATGTTTTTTTGGATTCTCTTTTTCGATCAACTTTTAGCAAGTTATATCTATAAGATTTGCTAAGCTACCTGCAATGCTTAAAGAGAACATACTATAAATAAATACAAGTATCTTATAATGTGTACATCAATAGCAAGTATCATTTTAATTTTGAAACACTGCTTACAAGTTTTAGGTGGTGAAGTAGAAGAAGAACTTCCATTAGAAGTGATTTTACCGGCGATATTTCATTGTGTTAGAGTGAGTTCAGTAGACAATGTGGTTTATCAATATGCCTAACATTACGTATCCAAGAAAATTTCCAGAAGACTAATGTTCTTCCCTAATAACCCAATCTCATTTCCCCAGTTATTTTTCACCAAATAGAAGTCAAAACCCTCCTCTTCACCGCACCAGAAGATCACCAAACATATGAAAAAAGAGAAATTACCAAAGGTAGAAGCTCGCCTTTCACCTGAGGATGAAGGAAACAGGAGCAATTTCACCGTGAACCTGAGACGGGAACAATTTCACCTGAGACGAGAGAGAGACACGAGAGCAATCGAAAGGAGAAGGAGACCGGAGAAATCGAATTCTTACCTCAAGCAGACCGAAGAGAGGAGAAGGAGACCGTAGAATTCTTAACTCAGCTACTGCCAGCTCTTGGAACGTTTCACAGAGAGATAAAACTTTATTTTTTAGGGATTGTAATTTTTGTTTCCTTTTTGTGCTTTCAATGACTGATGACTTGGTAAAAATTATTACAACGAACTTAGAGACGGATTCTGATAACCGCCGCTATAAATAACTATAATTATTTACATTAATTTTTAGAGACGGAAATTTCCGTCAATACGTAATTTAAATTCCATTAAAATATATTTTACATTCTAGCAATGCTTGTCCTTCATTAATTCCGTCGCAATATATTATTAAATTTATAACACTTACTTTGTTGCAAAATATGTATCAAAATTTAAGGCGCCAAAGTTTCCCGCTATTATTTCGCGACAAAAAACATATTCCGTCGCCAATCCGTTGCTATATTTTAACTCAAAAAAGTATTTATAAATTTTGCAACGAAATGACTACTTCGTTTCTAATGCGTAGTTATATAGCGACAGAATTGATTACGTCGCAAACATCCGTCGCTAAACATCATTTTTTTGTAGTGTGCTAAACCAACAAATATTAGTGATCTAGTGGTCGAACCGTGCCCAATCACAATACTTATAACTCGGATTGTATTTTTCAAATGATGCATTTTATAATTGCGTTATTTAAGAAAATTGATGTATTGAACTTTTTCATTTTTACTAAATCGACTGAATTCATTTGTTTTAATGTTTTCACTTGCCAATTAACACATGAACTCTGTCTACTTATGAAGCACTTGTATTATTCTTCTTTGTAAGTTGTCACTTGTAATTATGAACAATTGTAGCAAAAAAAATTGTATTTAGCTATGAATTATTTTCGTAGCAAATAGTCTAATTATTCACTATAAATTTTAAGTCGTCACTATTTTACACCTTACATATTTTTAGACAATTTTTTGTTGTCACAAAAGCATAGGTTTATTAGAGACAATAAAATATTTGTCACCACTTATTTATATTATTAGTGACAAAATTAATGTCATAATTAAATATAAATTTTCATAGTAAAATTTATAATATTTAACTACGAAGTCTAATTTGTCGATATTGTAACAAAATATTTTTTTGTGTAAAAAAATTTAATAAATTATAAGACAAAAAATATTTGTCATGAATTAGATACATTATTAGTGAAAAATAATGTGTCACTAATAACTTTAAATTCGTGACTAATACTACTTAGCAAATGACACCAATTAATTTTTTGGTGGGAAACTTTAGTGGAAAAACTTTTTTACGGATTATGTTTCCTCACTGAAAGTATGTGTCTCATATATTAAAGCACCAAGAGTAAATTTTGTCACTAAAAGCGAATAATTAGTGACGAAGTTGATGTCATAGTTTGTCGTGAATTACATACACTATTAGTGACGAAATAATGTGTCACCGATAACTTTAAATGCGTGACTAAAACTACTTAACAAAATGCACCAAATAATTTTTTGGTGGATAACTTTAGTGAACAAAAGTTTGCTACAAATTCTTATGTTTTGTCACTAAAAGTATGTGACTCATATATTTAAGCACGAAAAGTAAATTTTGTCACTAAAAGCTAATAATTAGTGACAAATTTGATGTAGTAGCTAATAATTTCGTAGCTAAATATCATATTTGTTGTAGTGAATCGAGATCTGGATCTTTAAAAAATAGGCAAACACAAATACTTTTACAGTAATTAACGTTGTTGATTTAACTGGAGGTCAAGTAAAGACTTTGATGTCACTGTTGAGGCAATTCAAGAGAGCGATTGTATGGACTATTTATAACATCAGAGGCATTCCACCGTGCATATGTTCACATAAGATCCAACTCATATCCTATTGTGAATTGAGCATTGAGAATCAGAGGAGACTAAATCCACTTATGCAAGAAGTTGTGAAAAAGAAAATCTTCAAATGGTTGGATGTTGAAGCAGCCTATCAAATTTCCAATAGTGATTCGGTGATCCATGTTCAATGTGTGCCGAAAAAGGGATGAATCACTATGGTTCCCAATGCAAAGATGAGCTTATACCAATAAGACCAGTTACTTGTCGGACAGTGTGCATGGATTATCACAAGTTAAAGGCATGGATTGAGAAGGATAACTTCCAAATTTAGTTCATGGATCAAATGTTAGATCGTCTTGCTAGTAAAGGTTGGTAGAGTTTCTTGGATGGGTATTCCTGTTACAATAAAATATTTATAGCCTTGGAAGACCAAGAGAAGACCACTTTCATTTACCCAAATAGGACATTTGGTTTCAAAATTTATTCATTTGTATTGTGTCATGCACCAACAACCTTTCATGAGGATGCCATTTGCGTAGTGTTAGATCAAAGGCGTGAGAAGATTCTTCATCACAAATATAATGCAAGCAAATACTTGAATGTAGCTCAAAAGAACTAAACAATCACCAAACAAGAATTGCTTGTTGTAGTCTTTGCATTCGAGAATTTTGATCCTATTTGTTGGGAACCTAAGTCATTGTGCATACTGATCATGGAACTTTGAGGCACCTTATGGAAAAAATGTAACAGCTCGAATTAGAGAAAGGATAGAAAAGGGTCAAAAAGGCATGTTAAGAACTGAAAAGTGGACCAGGAGCCCTTCACGAAGCCCTAAGATAGGGGGCCACAGTCCATTTGGGCACTCGTGGTGTGTTCTTGAACCTGTCCTAGGCAGGTATCTGTTCTCCAAACGCCTAAATGGACCGTGGTGAGGTTGACAGACCATCCAAGGGGTCTTCAAGTGTCCTACTTAGAAGAGGTTTCTACCCTAGTCACTAGTCAACGACCATAGATGTCTAAATGACCCGTGAAGCCCCACACGGAATGTGAAGGGTGTTCATCAAACTTAGAGTATAGGCTCACTTTAAACAACTATATGTTTTAGTACAAAATGAATTAAATGGCATATAACGTATCAAATTAAAGATCTCTGAGTTCTATTTTCAACGCCACCGAGTTTTCTTAATTTAAAACTAAGAGTAAAGATTTATGCCTTACATAGTGAAGACCCATTAAGTAAACTTTCTTCATGACCCGGTAGATGGGCCGTGGTGGTGCAAGATGACCCGTGAAGACTTCCTTGAAGTCATTTCCTCAGCTTTTAAGTCAGGGGTTTTGGGTCTTTTCTCAATTGTTTTAACATAATAGTACATAGTTTTACCTTCTACCTAAAGACCTATATAAGAATTTTAACTCCCAAAATCACCCAATGCAATTCGTTCTCTCAATTTCCAGAAGCGAATAAAATCATCCTCTCAAATATTTCTCTCTCTAAGGAGAAGAAGAAGTCAAGTTAGGGTTTCAAGATAAAATCTCCAATTCATCAAATGCTTAAGGGCTTTGAACTTCTTGGTGTGATAGTGCTCACCTATGGACCAATTTCAAATGGTACGTATAATCTCTTTTATCAAAACATCAGTATCTTTTTTTACAAAATTTAAAATGACAAGTCTTATTTTTAAAAGAAAATAAAAACTTAAGGATCAAGTTTAACATTTTAAATAAATTAAACTCATAATTTAAAATTCCTCATTTTTTTTTGAAAAATTGGGATACTAATTTATAATCTGAACTCAAAGCAACAAGTCCTAACTATATAATTTGAAAAGCTGGTTGATCATCCCTCCACTCTTATTTTACTCTCTTCCATTCTTAAATTTTGTTATTTGTTTCTAAATATGTTTTAGTGATTTTTTCATTATGATAAATTATTATTAGAATCAAGGGTCATTTTTCTTATTCATTTTGTGTATAATATTGTGGATGCATATTGTTTATACATTATTTATATCCAATTATACAATATTTATACTTTGTTATGCAATATATGTATATTGGATAACAATGTATATGAATGTGGATACATTATTTATACAATTTTTATCGTTTGTACAACATTATACACAACCATTAATAATGACAGATACATCAATATAATATACATCATTTTGCAAAATTATTTTTGGTGCATGGTACATTATTATAATATACCTTATATATGGTCTGAACCATAACCCAACAACCATTGTAGCTGTCACGATTCAAAAAAGGGTGTGATGACCCTCGTCTTATTCCACCTAGACAAGTCAACCTAATGTATGCCAAGAACACGAGTCAAGGCAATTCCCTGACCACTTTCGATCTAGAAATAAATAAAACATTGTGAAGGATGTCCAACACCGGATGTTACAAGAATCTAGGAATCAACATTAATCAAATCAGAGAGGGACTCGAGGGTAATCATAGAGCCAGGCTTTTGGGTGTGGGAGAGGTATAACCTTGTGATAGTGCACGATCAACCTCCGATCAGAGAGAGGATAGTACTAGATATGCATGATAATTACAGGGTTGATCATAATGTGGTTGGATCAATGGGTGTATCGTACTTCCAGTGACACCCGTACATACGTTCATTATCACTAGCAGCCTGATGCAAATTCTTACATCTAGAGGGTTGTTTGTTGGTCTACCATCTGAAGACCCATATGCTCATCTGAGTAAAGTCACCCGCGTTTGTAATAGTAGTGTGGGTAGGCCGGACTTAAATATAGATGATATGGGGTACATGTGTTACCATCATCATTGACTGGCGATGCTATCATGTGGCTATCTAAGCTTCCATATAACTCAATTACCACATGGGAGAACTTGCAAAAATTATCTGTTGAAAGATACTTCCCATTATTAAAGAAGTTGAAGCTTAAGGATAAAATCAACAACTTTGCAAATATATCTGGTAGTCGGTGAGTGACTTATGGTAAATATTAATAGGCTACTTGAGAAGTTTCCTGAACCACTGAATTGATGATAAATCACTCAAGGAGTTTTTCAAGAGAGGATTGGATGACAATGGTAAGCAATGTTGGATACTGTTACTGGAGGATCATTCAAAGCTAACACATTTTTGCATTTGGTATATAAACTTGAAAACATTACCTAAAATAATAAAGCATGGATCACCAGAGGTACAACCACCACAAAGAGCTCTTCTCGGTACGAGCAACTCACGCCATGCTACTCGAGATATGCATCAAAAGGTAGAATAGTTAAAAACATAGGTTGGGTTGGTGTTAGAATATTTAAGGAGGAGTGTATATATATATATATATATATATATATATATATATATATATA
>NC_028637.1:70681253-70692272 GCF_001406875.1 Solanum pennellii | reverse complement strand
TATATATATATATATATATATATATATGCATATGTATATGTATATATAAATGAGTAGATGGGGGGGGGGGTTTCCAGAGTAATACCCAAGCATCCAATAAGGGTATTATTAGCGCAAGGGTCAAGAAAATCAAGGTTGGAACTGCAAAAAAACTTCAATTGGTAAGGGAACTATACTCGCGATAGCAATTACAATCGGAATGGTTGTAACAACAAGAAGAATCAGGATGGATCATAAATTTTAAAAGGGAATTGACATGGAGGATAAAATTTGAACAACACGATGTAATGTCCAAGATGATGAAAAGATTTAACCCTACATATGATAACGGTGAAGGAGATGCATACTGATCTATCAAGCATTAGGACAAACGTAGATTCATATGCAATTTTCATCAAACAAATTGAGTAGCATTTGAGTGAACTATCTTTATCTGTGAATCCATAAGCCAACAAGGAACACTCCCGAATAATATGATCCAGAATCTATAGAATGATGACCAATGCATGGTAGTTACTACTTGACGTGGAAAGAAAATCGTTCCCCTTTTATGCCAACTATAATTAAAGATGCGAAAAACTATAAGTCACTAAAATTGAAGAAGTAGAGAAGCCACAATATCAAATTGGGAAAGAAGAGGAATCATCTAAAAATATCCTTCTCCTTTTCCTCAAAGATTGAAACAACTCTTGATCATCGTTCCCTTGATTGAAACACTAAAATATATGTCATGATATGCTAAGTTAATGAAAGATCTAGTGATTAGAAAGAGGACAATCAGTTTTGAAGAGGACAACAAGTTTCAATATTGTCGCACCTTTTCTACTAGATCATTAGTGTAAATAAAGAGGATTTGGGAGCTTTTACCATTCCAAGTACAATTAGTTCAATATATTTTGCTAAAGCCCTATGTGAGTTGGAAGTAAAATTAACTTGATGCCGCTATCAGCGTTCAAGAAGATAGGCTTGGGAGCACCCCAAAATGACTGTAATGCAGCAATTTATTGATGCTCATATTGTAAAGAAACCAAATGGTGTCCTTCAAGATGTTTCGGTTAACGACGAGACATTCATATTTTATGTAGACTTCGTGATCCTATTTTGTGAGGTGGATTTTGAAGTTCTCCTCATCTTAGGAAGACCATTTTTTATTATTTGTCGTGCTTTGGTTGATATGGACAAAGGAAAAATTTTATTCAAATTAAATAATATATATATTAAGGTGGTTTCTATTGTGACTTTGACTATGAAGGAATAGCGAGAATTGTTGATTGAAGAAAGATTAGGTTTTCGGGCGTTAGCCTATATAGTAATGAATTTTGGTGGAGAGAACATTGCTAAAATGATGAAATGGTTGTTGAACTCAAGGGTGTCAAAAGGTTTCATGATGTAACATCTTGCAACTATAAAGAACTAGAAAGGAATTTGAAATATGGAAATAGTTACTTTTTGAAAATATAAGGAAATCTGGAAATTTTTAAGTAAGGTAAAAGTGAGTTTTAGTCAACTTCAAACTATCATAACTCCTATGTTAGGATGAGTTAGGTGTAGTTCCAAATATGGTTGGAAAGATCTTGGAATAATCATTCTAACTCCGCCAAGTTTGCATGATTCTGAGTTTGTATAAATGAGTTATGCCTTTCAGAAGTTATATTGTTGGATTAAAGAAAGCCTAATCCGGATTTTGGAAGGGCAAGTTAGTCTTTTACTTACCTAATTATATTAATTCATTTTTAGAAATTAATTGGGGAAAAAAAGACTTTTTTCAGTTTAGAAAAAATAGAATTCAAGCTAGGGCTTGGAGAAGACAAAAAAAAGAGAAATCAAGAATCGCCAAGAACGTTTGGGCTTTGCGCTTGGACTTCGTAGGGGGTAATCTCTACAAGTTATGTGACATCCCATAGTGTTGGGTTAGTTTACCCACACACCAACCATGTTCAATTCAGAGAATTTAAGTCTTTGAATAATAAGAAAGTGAGTTCTTGAGGAACGTTGTTGAAAGTTTCGTTGAATTCTTGATGGTTGTGTTGTTGAAGTTTCTTGATGATTTGATTCATGTTTCTGGGTGAAATTTTGAGTTAAATCTATAATATGTTGAGTGTATTAATGATTCTAAGTGTTTGGGTAAAGAACCATGGAAGTTTAAAGGGTTTAGAGATGAAAAACGAAGGAGTTGGGGGGGGGGGTTCTGGTAAACGCTTGGGGCACCGCGCCTGCCAGAGCGCAAAAAAAGTTCCTCTGAACTTTGGCCTCTGGTGCGTCGTGCCAGCAAGAGCACCCCAAATTTCTCTCTCAACTTTGAGGGCTTGCACTCTGCGCCTCTTAGAGCTCAAGAGACGCCAATTCTTCCCATTCTTCCCCCATCTTTTCGTACTAGTTCCTTAATCATGTTCCTATGTTTCCTAGTGAATTCCAATACTCTAAGGTACATCTAAACATAATGAAATCATCCATAAACATGAGATCATGAACCTTAAATTTATAATCCAATTCAATGAAAGTTTTAATCAAAGTCAAAGAAGTTAAAGAGTCAAGTTTTGTCACGACCGGGGAGCACGCCCTAGAAGTAACATGGCGTACTTGACCTCTTGGAGGTCTTACACAAACCCATAGTTATCATTCATCGCATTTTCATAGGTAAATTTAGCGGAAAATTTAAAACTTTCATAGCACATCATATGCTAGAACATCACTTCCATTATATATAAAATATCATAATACATAGTTAAAGACTCTAGTCTCTTTTGCCATCCTAGACTCAACATCATTAGAGTATAATAGGGACACGACCCGTACAACATAAATCATAAGTACATTTATAATTAAACTTCACAAGAAAATAAAACTTAGGAAATCCTTGGACTTAAGGATTCCTTTCCTTGATCTTGGGAATGACATATCAAGCTCCTCACCATTAAAGACATCCTTTAAGCATCCATAACCTACACTTTGTGTAAAAAGGTAAAGAAGAATGGTGTAAGTACAGGAATGCACTAAGTATGTCAACCATGCAAAAACATACATTTAAAAGGGACATTTTACTTGAAACCATGCATCATGCCTTTTTGTGAAAACCTCATAAAGCTTTGATACAATAACATTATACAATTCACATACTTCATATAGGCATATTCAATGGTCATACATCATATAAAATCACACATTGCTTTTTTGACACATTTAGGATCACTTTACAATAAGCTCTTTTTTCCTTACAGTGAACTTATCTCATTTTACTTCGAACCCTTTTTATTCTTAATTCCTTAACTTCGTATCTTCCCAGTAATCCTCTTGTGATACTTGGTGCAATGCATCACCTTAAGGCCTCAAGGTACTCGTATATTAACCTTAATAATCCAATACATATATTTATAGAAGTGTAACATATCACAAGACATATCTTAGTTAAGGCTTTCAACATCAATACAGTGAACCATAGCCTACTTGCACATATGCTAGCTTCACTTCACATAGAACATTATAAGACCTTACTCATGACCCTAAATCTAGGTCTACTAGTGCAATGCACATGTGAAGCCCCATAACCTCACACAAACTAAGTAAACCTATCAAGGGACCACAAGCATTAACCTTTCACTTTATACATCAACAAGACAAGAATAGACAACTTCATTCACACCAAGCAAGACCTTCATCATAAAGTCCATAAATCCAACATAATTCACATAAGGAGAGACCACATCATGTAAACCCATTGGAACTCTTATCATGCATATCATCACTACAAGTAGACAACACAACAAGGCCATGCACAGGGAACATAAACATAGTCACATGCATTAGAACACCTTCCTATAACTTCCCTCAAGAGCTACTTGTGAAATGCATAGGTGAAGTCCCATACCCCCACCTACACTAAGAAACTTCCCTTAGGTTATCCTAGTTAGGGTCCTTACTTTACTTCCACTGTCCATTTTACTTTAGGGAAACTATAGACTTAACCAACACCAAGACCATGGGTGCTACATGATATTTGGTATTGTAAAGACTTACACCAAGGGAAGGTGCTCTACCTAGCCAAGGTAGAACATTAACACATGCTACCATACTAAGTGATATCACTGGCTAGATCCTAATTGGGCAAGCATAGTTTATGGAACTTGGAGGTATACATGGAAACCCTCTTTATGCCTATTGAGGCATGTTAATTATCCACTTCGTGAGGACTATGGTGAACAAGTCTTCCCACATTGGGAAGGGGCACCCCTCATCTAAGTTCACTTGGTCTTAAGCTAAGTTCCCTTTATTGAAAGCCTTTATTAACATTACTTTATAAAATTAGGCTTAGGAGAGTTAACCCCTCATAAGCTTAGCTAATAGGTCATAGATGAGAGTTCGTCAACCTAAATCATGCGAGAAGTCCTTTCACATGTGCATAGTATATCTAATGCACCATCTTGTTCAGGGACACTTGAGAACACCTTTCAAGGCCCCTATATTGACTAGATCATCATACATGTGTGTGTTTGTATACATATATGTGAGAAATCCTTTCACACAACACTTTAAGACCACACATCTTCATACATTAAAATAATCATGCATTTACATTCATGTACATTGAAAACTCAACCTAGGAACTATCCTATCAAGGCACACATGTGCAATGCATAGACAAGGTCCTATACCCTTGCACATACTAGTACACCTATCATGTCATCCTAGTTAAGGTATAACTAACACACTTCATGGACATATAAATTACATGCATAGTAGTAGACACAAGTGCATATGAGCATACCCTTTCATTAGACACCATGAACCTATACTACTTGTAAGCATGCATGATGTGAGAGTGTGTACTTTGGTAAACATGATTACCTAATTGATATCAAAATCACCTTGAGGCATCCACCCTCTTAGGACCACGATGGACATTCTAGCATAGACCGCACAACACAATTTAGCATAGGAGACAAGCTAACTACAACACTTGCATTCAAGACTCCTAACCATAGCTAATCAAACATTCATGTAGGGGTATGTAGTTAAGGGGTCATTCATAATTTATAATTCATCGTTGTCATCACCTAAACCAACCCTAACATAGTCATTCACATACATATTACATGAGCAGTACAACCTAGATCACAACTAGAATGGAAGACTAGGCATGCATCACATTTGGTGATCATCACCACCACACTTTCATAATACAATTTCCTTAATGGCCATGATAACATCACATATACAATGAAATAAAGTAAATACCGCCACAAAAGTGGACCATACCACAATGCCATACATGGCCAATTATCTAGCAATTTCTATAGAGAAGTAGAGAGGTAAAACAATCTTACCAAAACTCCTTTACTTTGATTATCAATGATCAATAATGACAATTTATCAATAATATCAATATAGTGAAGTATCTAAAAGTATCTTTATGCAAACCAAATCCTACATTCATGTACTATAGAATCGAGATCATATTGAATACAATACCTTAACAATCGATGGAAAGTAGAGTAATATAGGCTAATCCTTACCAAATCACCAAGTCCTTGATAATCATTGATCAATACCCATATTTCATCAACAATCCATATCTAGGGAAGTAGCTAAAGGTACACTAACATAATCGAAATAATGCAGTAATCATAACAAGATAAAAATCATATCAAGTACAATCATCAATCTATAGAATGTGGTGTAGGACATCCTTACATAACTACCAAACATTGATCCACATGGATAATTCATCAACAATTCACCATAAATATGAATGCAAAACATTTTCTATAATCAATTCAACATGCTAGGATCACAATTCAATAATCATATAGTCGAGATCGCAGTGCCCATGGTATAGGCTAATTTGAGAATTGGAGGGAACATGGTTTCATCATGAAATTGGATTTAATTTTATTTGAAAATCAGTAAATTATCATCATTCATCATAAATATGCTTTTGAAATTTTTTTGAGAAAGAACTCATGACTAGATCGAAAACTAGGAAGTTTGATCATGAACTTTCATTGAAAACATTGGAAAAAGCTCTTTAGATGGAAGATTATCTAAAAAAGAAGGATCACCATAACTCAATATAGGAGAGAACCACGAAATCTTCATGAAGAATTCATGGGAATCCAAGATTCAAGTTGTTCTTGAGCTCCATCTCCAATGGAGGTTTCTAGAGAGGATATTTTTGGAGGGAAGTCTTGTTTTGAAGGAATGATTTGGGAATGGGTAATTCATGTTATAAGTCAACTTAATATATCCAAAACATATGAATTAACCGTCTATAGAAATTTAGGGACGTGGGGTGAATTTCCCATTCACTCCTTAATGAAACAGTGCACAAGCAGTTGGAGTTGCAGGCTGCATCGACGGAGCAACCTACGCTCCTTAGGCCCATCAACCGGCCATTCTACTGGCTGTTTTGGGACTGAGTCTTGTAATTGGTTGCTTTGTCTCCTAAACTAAGTTTGGAATGACGCCCACCCATCGTTGGGGCGTCATCGCACCTACTAGGCATCGATTGAAAGTCATAGGTAGACACTGGAGGCAGTGTCTAGACAGACTTTGGTTCCTCCTTGAGGGACTTTTGTGAGGCCCTTGGGGAGTCGTACCTAGACGTTTCCAAGTTAGATATATTAATTAACAAGTTAAATACCTTCCACATCAGTTTCAACCAAAACTAACACATAAAACATGTCAAGACACACATGCACGCCTCAAGGACTAACTTTCAAAGGCCTTGGACATTTGACTTCCAAATGACTTAAAATCAATCATACATACTATGAAACACTTGTTTAAAATATTTTAACCCTTTTTTAGACACATGTGAGTCTCTAGACACCTTAATTCATTTTGGGGGTCTTACAATATCCCTCACTTGGGAACTTTCGTCCTCGAATGACACTTGGAACACTTTAATCACAACAAGGACTTCAATGAATAATAGAGAAACTCACAACATTCATAACATCATCTCATAGAAGTCAATGCACCACATTACAAGGAACACTAACCTCTAAGCCACTTAGCACTCAATGAAACACAAGAAAGCACAAACTTTTATTCACTCATTTTCAAAATGCATTAATCACAAGGCATCACTCATGTTCATAGGAAGAACATCCTTCTCCTAATCATAACATGGTCATTACACTGCATTTCATTAAGATCTCATCATGTGTGATTACACATAGGTAGATTCCACATTCCTCAAGAAGAAAGTAAGAACTCATACTTCAATGCACATAAACTTGAGATAAGTAAATCAACAAGGATCTTTATTAATTAGACCTAGTGCCATGAAGGTCATACTAAACCATACCATGCTTAGTTGTGTCTATGGAGGAATTTCCTTCTCCTCAACACATTTACATGTCTCATGAGTCCTTAACCAAGCAAGGCACAGAGGTCAATTCACTGTAAAAATGAGAATTTCTCAACTCTTAACCTTAGTATGCTCAAACTTTCTTCATGGTGAAGTCAAAATGGTAAATCACACCACACACATTACCACAATAGGAAGTCATTTCACAAAATTTCAATTTCTAGCATAACACTAGCCTTCATAAGCAAGCATCAATTTGGGAAAAATCTCACAATTTATAGGAACACACAAGGAGACTAGCTAGACATGCCTTCACTTTGCAATAGTGAGCCTACAATCATGCTTTCCAAACCATAAAATTCATAAAATTTTGAAGATACTCATCATTTTAATTTCAAGGAGTCACAAAAGTTTCATTATGAGGCTAAATACTACACATTAAGAGTGACTTCAAACATGCTTCTTACCATATCTCATGAAGTTAAATGCATAACTAACATAGAAAGATGCACAACCAACATGAGAAATCATGAATTCAATCAAAATCTTTTTTCATGCAATTTAGAATCTTCAAAACATGCTTAACATAGTGTCAACTAAGACATACTCAACATATGGAGAACATGCAACTCATACTTTCATGCAAGACTACCATCATGAACAAGCTATTAGAAACTCTTAACTTCAAGCTCATGTAAGAATTGAAGGACAAGATAGAAGTATCAAAAACATTGCTACTCATATCACCACCCCCCACTTAGGGTAAGCACATTTAAGAGAAACTTGACTCAACTATCATTATTCCTCTAGGTCTAACACCCAAAGAAAACCCATAACATTCAAGATAGGTCCTACTACCCAACCGCATAAGGTCTTAACTATACCATGAACATCAATGGTCATAATACCATAGGGGAAACAATAGAGGAGAATTAGACATAAGGCCTCTTTCTTTTCTTTCAATACTAATGTAAGGTAACTTCTAGTTCATCCAAACCCATATCATCACCCTACAAAGAAAACCATGCTACCCTCACGTCATGGATCAAGCTTATACAAAGACTCCATTCCATGCAAGGCAACTATGAGGCATCACATATATAAGGCAATACATAAACCATTACACATATACAAGGGCTAACAATTAACCATTTAAACATATACTTAAGGTAGCATGCTTCTGTAGGTAGTCACTAAGTATTTCAAGCTCAAACCATAACATAAGACTATCATCATGCAAAGTCATCAAGCCACTTATAATCCAAAAAGGAAGCTCAATTCAACTATAACAACTTCTTTAATAAGCTTCAACCATATCATAGGATAAATCTTCACCTAACATGTCATTTCACATAGATCTCATATATAGACACAAGGGCATCATATCATTAAAAAATTCCAAAATTCACCTTCACGCATAATCATCAAACCATAAAACCAAGATAAGCATCACACTCACTTTTTCGCCCTCAAGCATATAGATACCTTCTCATCCAAGAAATCACATCTAAAAGACCACCTGACAAGTGATATGCTCAAACTTACTTCTCAAATAAGAAGTAGAGCGGGCGTATCAAGTTTAGAACCCAACTAATGAGGTTGGGATCGTTCCCACGAGGAAAATAGTTCAGACTTAACTTCAATCTATTATTACTATTATTTAGTAAATTGTTTCCTTAGAAAGCAAAGACAATAAAAGGGGGTTTTTTATTTCTAAATGAATGAAAATAACTAGCTAAATTAAAGTAGACAACTAACAGATTCAAATGTTGGAGTTTAATCAATTAATAAAAGTAACTAGGGTTTACGTGTTCCCGACAGGTTCCTTTATTTGATAATTCTAACTATAACAATTATCTTGCATGCAAAGTGATAAGTTATGTATTTCTAAATCCTTGGTCCGGCATCTAGAAAATTTCACTTTGCACCTTGGTCCGGCTACGTGTGTTGTTATACTAACCCTTACCTTTACCTCATATTAAGCATTGTATTCGATATTTGACTAAGTTATTACCTCATACCAGTCAATACTAGCCTATTAGATAGTATACACTAAACCTATGTTGATAATTCTTTTCCTATTATCTACCTCCTTGGTCCGGCAAGTAGCATTAAGGCGAGTTCTACCGTTGGCCATCCGTCAAAAAGACTTTTAAATGAAAGAATTATCAATACATGCAAGACACTATTCTAGAATTGTTATTTTAGTTAGGTTTTACTTCATTATTCGCCTATGGTTCCCACAACCCTAGTTATGGAGTTTAGTTACGCATAGTCATAATCACAATATTCATATCTATAATATAAGAATTCATGCACTTACTTCAATGAGAAAGAATAAAATCCAGAAGTTTCCTTGATTAATCGACAAAATCACCAACAATCAACTCCAGAGAAAAGTGTAACAATCCAAAGTGTAATAATCAAAATAATCTACTAACAAAGAGTCTAACATAAGAGTGTCTAATAACCAAGAGTCTAACCAACAAAGAGTCTAACCCCAAAAACGAGGTTTTTACAACTATTTATAAAAAACAAAAACCTAATAAAAGGACTCTAATTGCTGAAAATATGTCAAAACGCGGCTCCGTCGTCCCATACTTTGCAAATTCTTATGTTGCTCTCTTCATTACCCTCGACGGCAGGTATGACGGGTCGTCACATGCACAACGATCCGTCGAGGGCCTCTGTTCCATAACACTTAAACTCTTGGAATTGGGGTACTGGGACTACTTTTCTGATCATCACGACGAACCTGCAGGACGGACCATCATGGCTACGACGGTCCGTCATGCACTTTGTAACCCCACATTTGGTCAGACTTCCCCATCTTCCTTCAGCAGCTTCACTACAATTCCACCTGCGGACCGTCACAGGCACGACAGACCGTCACAAGCTCCGTAGGTGGTACTTTTATGCATTTCTTGCTTAAAAACTTCCGCGTTCATCTTTAGATAGATTTCTTGCAAATAAAGAGAAACTTACATAAAAATTATTACAAAAAGGCTTTTGGACACACACTAAACTTAAGGAAAAAACATTAAAAATACCGTGAAACCACGGTATATCAACAAGAAAATATAAGAAAGAGATATTATAAAGTTTAAGTTCTATGGCACGACATTAGATTGATAAAGAAGGGAAACTCTATTGTCTTATAGCCTCTCGCTCATGATGTGTCGTGACTCACCACTGATATTCGAGACTCTACTAGACGTGGCAATATGATATTTTGGATCCTAAAACCACTTTCATAAACCTCATGCTCTGATACCACGTTTTTCATGACCGGGGATCACCTCCTAGAAGTAACATGGCGTACTTGACCTCTTGGAGGTCTTATAGCCCATAGTTTCAGAATCTGGTCTCCAGCAGAAAAGAAGGTTATTATGAGCAGGAACGTTGTCTTTGATGAAAGTTCTCTGCTTAGAACAATTGTGAAGCCTACAACTACGTCAGAAACTGGGAGTCTTGATAAACAGGTGGAGTTTCAAGTCATTCAGAACGAGAGCGATTTGAAAGAACCTGAAGAGGAGGATCAAGAGCCACAGACAGAAACTAATATTCCAGAATATATGCCATCAGATATCCATCGGAGTATAGCTCAAGATCGGCCAAGGAGGGTTGGAGTTCGGCCACCTACGAGGTATGGTTTTGAGGACATGGTGGGTTATGCACTGCAGGTTGTTGAAGAGGTAGATACATGTGAG
>NC_028637.1:70676765-70679963 GCF_001406875.1 Solanum pennellii | reverse complement strand
TGTTAATTGCCCTGCGGGGCAATTCTGAGGAAGAGGGGGAGGCCTGGCACTATCATAGTGCGTCTGAAGAATCTGTTTGGAGAATTCAAGTCAAGGTGGAGATTTGTTGAATGCCTTGAATCGAACACAGCAGAAAGAACGGTATACAGTGTTGTTGTATTGGGCTCTTAATTATCTGTCAATTCTGTATTTTGGGCCCAAGCCTGTTAGGGCGTAGCTTAGCACTATATATAGACGCTATAGCAAACCCTATTCTGTATTCTGTTCTTGCCTCTCCATAATAAAACTGCTCCCCCTCTTCCCCGTGGACGTAGCCAATTTATTGGTGAACCACGTAAATCTGTTATCTTGTTTTTCGCGTTTATATTTTCACGTATTATCTCGAATTCCGCATAACATGTACACTAACATAATCGAAATTATGCAGTAATCACAACAATATCAAGATCAAATCAAGTACACTATATCATCAATCTATAGAATGTGGAGGAATGTAGGTCATCCTTACCAAACTACCAAACCTTTATCCACATGGATCATTCATAAACAATTAACCATAAATATGAATGTAAAATAATAGCTATAATCAATTTAACATGCTAGGGTTACAATTTTAATAATCACGTAATCGAGATCACAATGCCCATGGTATAGGCTCATTTAAGAATTGGAGGGAACATGGGTTTGTCATGAAATTTGATTGAATTTGACTTCAAAATCAGTACATTATCATCAATTCATCATAAACATGCTTTTGAAAACGTTTTGAGAAAGAACCTATGGCTAGATTGAAAACTAGGAAGTTTGATCATGAACATTCATTGAAAACATTAGAAAGAGCTCTTTAGATGGAAGATTATATAAATATTATGGATCACCATACCCAAATGTAGGAAAGAACCACGAAATCTTCATGAAGAATCCATGGGAATCAAAGCTCCAAGCTGTTGTTGAGCTCCATCTCTAATGGAGGTTTCTAGAGAGGATATTTTTGGAGGAAAGTCTAGATTTGAAGGAATGAATTTGGGAATGGTGAGTCCTACCCGGACGTTTCCAACGTAAATATACTCATTAACAATTTAAATATCTTACACATAAGTTTTAATCAAAATGAACACGTAAATGATGTCAAGACACACCAAGACACACATGCACGCCTCAAGGACTAACTATCAAACGTCTTGGACATTTGACTTCCAAATGACTTGAAATCAATCATACATAGTGTAAATCACTTGTATAACATATTTTAACCCCTTTTTAGACACATACACAGTGAGTTCTTGAGGAACTTTGTTGAAATTTTTGTTGAATTCTTGATGGTTGTGTTGTTGAAGTTTCTTGATGATTTGATTCATATTTTCGGGTACAATTTTGAGTTAAATATATAATATGTTGAGTGTACTAATGATTCTAAGTGTATGGGGAAAGAACCATGGAAGTTTAAGGGATTTAGAGATGAAAAACGAAGGAGTTAGGGGGTTTCTGGGCAATTCTTGGGGCGTCGCGCCTGCCTGAGCACCAAAAAGGTTCCTCTAAGCTTTGTCCTCAGGTGAGTTGCGCCAGCCAGAGCGCCAAAAATTTCTCTCACAAGTTTGAGGGTTGGCGCCCCGCACCTCTTAGAGCGCCAGAGAAGCCAATTCTCCCTATTCTTCCCCCATCATTTCATACTAGTTCCTTAGTGATGTTCCTATGTTTCCTAGTTGATTCCAATACTCTAAAGTACATCTAAACATCATGAAGTCATCCATAGACATGAGATCATGAAACTTGAATCCATATTCCAATTCAAGGAAAGTTAAGATCACAGTCAAAGAATTTTAAGAGTCAAGTCTAGAAGACTTTATTCAGTTTAGAAAAATTAGAATTCAAGCTACGGCTCAAGAATCACCAAGAACGTTTGAGCATTGCGTGTGAATTTTGTCGGGGGTGATCGCTACAAAGTATGTGAGATCCCATAGTGTTGGGTTAGTTCACCCACGCGCCAACCATGTTTCAATTTAGTGAATTTAAGTCTTTGAATATTAAGAAAGTGAGTTCTTGAGGAACGTTGTTGAAAGTGTCTGTGACTTCTTGATGGTTGTGTTGTTGAAGTTTCTCGATGATTTGATTCATGTTTTCGGGTGAACTTCTAAGTTAAATCTATAATATGTTGAGTGTAATAATGTTCTAAGTGTTTGGGGAAAGAACCATGGAAGTTTAGAGGGTTTAGAGATGAAAAACAAAGGAGTCAGAGGGTTTCTGGGCAAGGCTTGGGGTGCTGCGCCTGCTAGAGCGCCAAAAATCTTCCTCTGAACTTTGGCTATCCTTAGCGCCCCAAATTTCTCTCTCATGTTTGAGGGCTGGCCACCCGCACCTCTCAGAGCGCTATATGCGCTAATTCTCCCTATTCTTCCCCCATCTTTTCATTCTAGTTCCTTAGTGACGTTCCTATGTTTCCTAGTTGATTCCAATACTCTAAGGTACAAGTAAACATCATGAATTCATTCATAAACATGATATCATGAAACTTGAATCCATAATCCAAATCAAGGAAGGTTAAGATCAAAGTCAAAGAAGTTAAAGAGTCAAGTAAAGAGGTTCAGAAGTAATTCAAAGCAAAGTTCTTAAAGTTTTCAAGAGTCTTTAACAATGTTTTAACTTTGTTAAGACTCTAGTTTCAAGTTAACTAAGGAATGAAGAGTTGAGTTCATTTCTCAAAAATTTATACGGGAACTACATATTCCTTGAGAGATTATAAATGCTTTCACATTTGAGCAAGAACGAGAACATCGATTCCCAGAGAGTCTTTGAGTAATTATTTCAAACCAAAGAAAGAAGTTGTTTTAAAAATAAATGAGCTAAGTATATTTTTTGAGAGTAGTATTGAGCACCGATATGGGGATGTAAGTTCATATTAACTCAAGTCTCTATAAAACATGCATGTAGACATCATGGGTATTAAAGTGTCATACTTTGTAGATGATAACTTAAGTTAAGCTAGTGGATCCACTAAGTTAAGTAGTTTTATGTGATGAAAAAGTATGGAAAAATCTGGCAGCGTGGGCAAGACGATGTATCACCGCTTAGGCTCATAGTGGTGGTTGTTGGTTAGAGAATCTCCCACAAAAACTATATTACTTCATTATATAAGTAAAGTCAAAATTTTTATTGCATTTTTAATGAACTACGTTGTTTTCCACTATATATATATATATA
>NC_028637.1:70601445-70676638 GCF_001406875.1 Solanum pennellii | reverse complement strand
TATATTCCAAAGGACATCTTACATCTCTTGCTTTCTAATTTTCAATTGTTAAGATAATTGAGGGTTCTGTCCCGACATCCCTTTTTGTTTTAGAGGTTTCACGAGTTTCTACTTTTTATCTAAGTTATTACTTTTAAGATATTTTCATGAGTTATATCTTGTGTTTAAGTCTTCCATTGAGTAACTAAGCCAGACCAAGGGTCCATTCGAGGCCAACAATTGTCTTCGAGTGCCAACCACGCCCAGAGTGCAGCCTCGGGGCGTGACATATCATGCACCAAGGAAACTAGATTTGGATCTTTAAAACAATAAGGAAAACCCACATGCAAAACCATCTATTGATGAGACTCTTTATTTAGAACTAAAATCTCTCCTATATTACTTGAGATATGTGGTTTTTGGGGAAAAATACTTTTCGTCGTGTCATCGTTGTTGTTGATTTTACTAAAGGTCAAGTGAAGACTTTCATATCGGTGTTGAGACAATTCAAGAGGGCGATTGAATGAACTATTGCTAACATCATAGGCATTCCACTGTGCATGTGTTCCCATAAGATCCAACTCATGCCCTTTTGTGAATTGAGCATTGAGACTCTAAGGAGACTAAATCCGATAATGCAAGAAGTTGTGAAAAAGAAAATCAACAAATGGTTGGATGCTGGAGTGGTTTATCCAATTTCTAATAGTAATTGGGTGATACCTCCTATTCAATGCATGCCGAAAAAGGGATGAATCACTATGATTCCCAATGAAAAGATGATCTTATACTAGTGAGGGTAGTTACTTTCCGGAAACTATGCATGGATTATAACTAGTTTAAGGGATGTATAGAGAAAGATAACTTCCCAATTTAGTTCATGGACATAATGTTAGGTCATTTTCTTAGTAAAGGTTGGTAGAGCATTTTGGATGGGTATTCTGGCTATAATAAAATCTCTATAGCCCTGAAAGACCAAGTGAAAACCACTGTCATTTGCCCAAATATGAAATTTGCTTTCAAGAGGATGTCATTTGGGTTGTGTAATGCACTAGCCACCTTTCAAGAGGATGACCTTCGTGTTAGTGTTATGGAAAAGGCCTGAGAATATTCTTCATCACAAATATTGTTCAAGCAAATCCTTGAATGTAGCTCAAAAGAACTACACAATAACCAAATAAGAACTGCTTATTGTAGTCTTTGCATTCGAGAAGTTTGGATCCTATTTGTTGGGCATCAATGTAATTGTGCACACTGATCATGAAACTTTGAGGTACCTTATGGGAAAAATGTGACACCTAGGATTAGAGAAAGGTTAGAAAAGGGTCAAACGAGGATATCAAGAACCCAAAAATGGACCATGGAACCCTTCACAAAGCCCTAGACGGACTGTGTAGGGAACCACAATCTATTTGGGCACTTGTGGTGTGTTCCAAAAATTTTGTTCGTCCCACAGACGCCTAGACGGCCCGTAGTGAGGTTGGCAGACCGTCCATGCGCTCGCCCAGTGGCCTACTCAGAAGGGGCTTTTCCCGTAGTAACTGGTCAAGGACCACACATGTCTAAATGGACCCTGAAGCCCCACACGGACCGTGAAGGGTTTTTATCAAACTTAGAGTATAGGTTCAACTTCATACAATCATATCTTTTAGCACAAAATGAATTAAATTTCCTATGACCTATTGAATAAAAGATATCTGAGTCCTCTTTCCAACGCCACCGAGTTTGTTTAATTCCAAGCTCGGAATAAAGTGTTATACCTGAAATAGTGAATCCCCATTAGTTAGAGTTTATTCATGACCCGGTAGACGGGTTGTGGTGGTCTAAGGCGACTTGTGAAGGCTTCCTTGAGGTCATTTCCTCATCTTTTAAGTCAGGGGTTTTGGATCTTTTCCCAATTGTTTTAACATAATACTACGTCATTTTACCTTCTAACAAAAACCATATATAAGGATTTAAATCACCAAATCACCTAACTTAATTCGTTCTCTCAAATTCTCAAAAGAAGATCAAGTCTTCCTCAAATTTCTCTCTCTAAGGAAGAAGAAGAAGTCAAGTTAGATTTTCAAGATCAAGTCTCTAATTCACCAATTGCTTGAGGGCTTTGAAATCCAAATGGTAGGAATAATCTCTTTATGCCAAACATGAGTCTTTTTTACAAATTTTAAAATGAAGAGTCTTATGTTTAAAATAAAATACAAACTTATAAATCAAGTTTGACATTTAAAAAAAATTTAATTCATGATTTGAAATTCCTAATATACAAAATTATAATCTGAAATCAAAGCATCAGGTCCTAACTAGATGGTTGATAATTTTAAAAGGCATTTGATTATCTCGCCACTCTTATTTTACTCTCTTCCATTCTTAAATTTTGTTATTTTTTCTAAATGTTTTAAAGTTATATTTTGTTTAAAATAAGTTAATATTTGAATCAAGGGTAATTTTTTATTATGATTTGATGAGAATTAGGTCAGCGTACCACCAATCCATTCTCACCACTTCAATCCATAGCTAAATCATCCAATTCAATACCATAAGGCCCTTACCCATGACCATGAACATTAATTCAATACAATAATCAAAAAGCTCAATTAATCTAAGTCAATTCAATTTAGGTTTATCAATCTAAAATTAATTAGACATCAATTGAAAACAATTATTACATCATTCAATAGCCCATAGAGAACTACACTAGAATTCATAAGCATTAAGACAATATCACTTCACCCATAAAATAGTAAAAAACTAGGGTTCATCAATTACATGGGTTCATAGGTTAATTGAGTTAAAATCATCTAATTAACAACAATTCAATCAATATTCAATGATTTAAAACCTTTCATGCAAGAACCCATGGATAGATTTCAGTTTAGAAAACTCATCTTTTAAGAACTCTTTGAAAATCACTTTGATGATTGGCTGAGGAATAGAGTTTCAAGGATCAAAAATCATACCTTATTGATGATAATCCACCAATTTGATGAAGAATCATCACTCAAATCTCCAATCCAAGCTCTTCCTTGAGTTTTGGATTCGATGGAGTACTAGATAATTTCTTAGGGATTATGGGTTTTGATTTATTAAGACTTATAAACATGTTTAAAATACCCATAGTACCCCTAAGTAACATCCCAAAGTCTTATTTGGATGTGGGATAAAATTAACATTTCACCCCTTGACATTACAGTGAACTGCACTGGAACACAGACCAAACCACTCCTGGCCATCGACGACCCGTTTCCCAACAACCAGACCATGCTGTTGTTCCTTGGATGCCTCTCCTCCCACGTTTAAGTGTCAACATACGCCCCTCACTACGGGGCGTCGATTGACCCATGAGTCGTCGACTTCCATCCGTAGGTTGGGCTGGTTTTGACAGCATTGGCTCTTGGGTTGAGTCCTTCCTCAAGGACACTTAGATGGTCCTTGGGGATGTTTGCCCGGACATTTCAAACCCTAATATGTTCTTATATGAGTTTAGAACCTCCCACATCAATTTCATCCCAAACAAACATGTAAACTCGATGAAACATGCCAAGACACACAAGGTCGTTTCAAGGTAAACCTTTTGAATGTCACGGACGTTCTTGGACGTTTGACCTCCAAACCTCATGAAACTCAACAAACTGCCTATAAACACTATAATAACTCATATAAGAACCTCATAATCTAATAAAACACACATATAGGAACATAACCACACATGAGGCACATAGGTGACTTAGTCGTCAAACGTCTTAGTCGTCCATTGAGGTTTGACTTCCAATGCACCTAAAACTCTAGACACTGCCTCAATACCACATTATAGACAAATTTAGTACCTTAGACCCTCATGAAAAACGTGTTAGTCTATATCTTCACCTCTTTCAAGGTATTATAATCTGCCTCACTTGGACAACATTCGTCCTCGAATGACACTTTGCCACTCTCTGAACAGTTCCAAGAAAAGAGATTTAACTTAACATTTCATGACCCTACCATATAACACCTTATAGTATACAAACATCTAGGAAAACATCAATTTCACAAAATCAAGAGAATCACAACAAAACAAGAAGTTAGAAACAAATCTATAACTCATTAGGCAATAAGAATCGCATCCTTCATTCCAAATAACAAAAAATATTTTTATATTCATTAACATACTCATATAAATCAGTTCTAACCACATTACAACAATTTTCAACCAAAGAATGAATTAGTCAATTTTTGCAAAATCTTACAGTGAGCAGATTTTCTTGGCAATGAACATACTTCAATTTTTTCAAAAATGCAACTTTTAGGAAATTCATGATTGAAACATGCTAATATGCAAGATAAAATCATATAAATACACTTTATAACATAACTATAACTTCATAAAATGCAGAATGCAAGGAATCAATGAAATTCGATTTCAAAAAGACCCCTAAACATAATGCACATGCGACATACTTCTATGATTTTCTACTTCAAGCTTGAGTTGAATAGAAGAGATGAGGCAATCATTCAAAACTCCACTACTCACCATACTCCCCCACTTAGAAGAAACTGATACCACTAAAGAGAAATTCAAGAAGTTACCAACATCCTTATCATCATCCAGCTTTTATGCTCTTGCCCGGAGTGCATAGAAACGAGCCTTCACCGTTGGAACATCATTGCCCTGAATACTAGGAGCAACTTGCTTACCCTCTCTTCCTCTAGCCGCAATCGTAGGACAATCTTTCACCTTATGTCCATCCTTACCACAACCAAAGAAACTCCCGGTACCCAAATAGACAATCCCCATAATGCTTCTTTCCACAAGTAGCACAAGTAGGCTTGCCATCTTGAGAACCACCTCCTTTCTCAAGTTTGACCTTAGGAGCACTACGTCCATCTTGAGTTTGAGACCTCTTCTTGAACCTAGATTTGGATCACTTGGTCCACTCCTCTTCAAATTTCTAGACATCTTATTAAGTTTGGACTCCTGTATGGATTGAGCATACACCATAAGTCTAGCTAAGGTCATATCATAATGTATCATGGCCGTACGACATTATTCTTTCACGAGGTCGGCAACACCCGTCACAAACCTACTCATCTCATCCCTAGGGTTAGACACCAAGGATGGAGCATATTTAGACAACATAGTCAACTTCAAAGAATTCTCCTCCACACTCATGTTGCCTTGCTTGAGATTAATGAACTCTTCAACTTTTACTTCACTCCTCACATGGGGAAAGTACTTTCCAAAGAAAGCCTCCTTGAATTCCTCCCAATATATAGGACCCGACTCAACTGACCTATTGCCTTTCCATTGTGTGTACCACACTTGAGCAACATCTTTCAATTGATACGAAGCCAACTTTGTTTACTCCCTAGAAGTCACTCCCATGGCATGCATTATCTTATACACCTCATCAAGAAAATCTTGGGGATCCTCTCCCACCTTAGAGCCAAGAAATATAGGAGGATTCATCGTCACAAAGTCTCTCAATCTAGATGTCATATTGCTTTCCACAACACACTCTAGGTGCAATACCCATATTCACATGGGTATTCAAAGCTCTGGCTATAGCAAGCAAAGCCTCTCTAATATCCCCATTAGTCATGTCCGGGGTAACCACCAGAACCTCATTAGCTTGACCTTCAATAGGGACTTCATCACCTTGAGAACCCTGAGCAATTTGCTCAATTTTAGGAGGAACTTCCTCTTCTTCCCTTCCTTCTTCCAACCTTCTAGAGGCCATCCTTCTAGTATTCATATCCTATAAACATAGGAGAAGAGATCAGGGATAGACTCTTACAACCTCAACTATATAGGCACGACACAAGATTGATGAAGAAAGTGAACTCTATCGTCCTATATCCTCTCACCCATAGATGTGTCGTGACTCACACCGATAGTCAAAACTCTACTAGATGTGTCTTTATGAGACTTTTTGATTCCTAAGAGCACTTTCATAACCTATGCTCTGATACCAAGCTTGTCACGACCCAGACCACACCCTAGAAGAAAGTGTCAGTATCAAATGGTGGACCGGCATACTTGACCTCTCGGAGGTCTTGTATTTTGTATCATTCATTGCATATACAACTATGAAAAGTAGTGCGGAATTAAAAAATTTCACACGAATATCTTAAAACGTCTTTTCATATTAAAATCATAGAAACGCTAACTCTCAATATGTGATTCTTAGACTCAAGAATACTTGGGACACGACCCATACAATACGAATATAGAAATACTTTGACTATTATAATACTTTGAAATAAAAGAAATATATATGCCCTCGAGTCAAACGAGGACATAATTCAACTTTGCTTCGACGACTCTAGAATCCAAGCTTTCCTTCATGATCCTTCTCATCTATCACCTACACCTTTAGATATAACAAAATGTATGCAATTAGTACAAACACTTGTTGTAAGTATGGCATTGTAACAACCCTACAGATGGAAATACTAAGTGATACTTAATTTGTCAAGAATGCCTATGATTACACCAGGGTTCATACAGATTGATGCGCGTAGATCCAGACTTCGGAACCCTTGCTACATACAAGCCAACTAACTTGGGGATTTAGTTGAGCTAGGAAAGGTTGGGTCCAACCATGTAGGTCTCTCGAAAACGAAGATTTACTCGAAGGAGCCTCTACCGGACATAAAAAGAGGAAATCTTAGGTTTGGAGGGTTTAGAGGTAAAATGGTCTTTTTCCAGGATAAGGGTAATATCGTAATTATCCTAAATATATAATTAATTATTTAATCAATAAGGTGGAGGGGCAATTTGAGGAGAGAGAGCCGAAATTGAGCTCTTGAAGTGAAGTCTTGCTTCTCCCGGGTTCGAACCTAGGTGGAACCAATGAATTAATGTGATTTTTATTTAAGCTATTGAATTAATAATTATTATTCATTATCTGATTTAAAATAAAATAAAAAACAGATTTTTAATGATTAAGTAAACCTTATTTGACTAAGTCCTAAACAAGACTCCTAAGCCCAATATAACTCCTACTCTCTCACGTTAATCTCTCCCTTCAAACGCTAAATATCTATTCCTCTTTCATAAAAAAAATTCTCTTCCAAAATAAGATACAAAATAAGAAAAATAAAACAAGTTCTTCACACTTGAAGAACTCAAACGAAATCACAAGAAAACAAACGTTAATCGCACACTAGGCTAAGGGAGGTTGTTATTAGAGTGGAGTTGACATTGAGGAGGCTTAGACGTGTTCTTGGGAGGAGTTTTTGGGCAAAAAGTAAATTTTTTAACGTCAAAAAGGTATGGGTTTTCTTATATATTGGTCCCTTTCCCAAGAGACCCCTTAAGGTTCAGGTTATACATATTAAAACTAGGATTGTTTCCCTTTTGCATGCCCCTATCACTAGCTCCCAATGAATCGTAGGTTGATTATGATTTCTGGTAGACTTAGGTGTATGTTATGTTTTCGTTATGAATATGATTATGTTTGTGTACTTGAAATCGTATGAAAGACAACCATGCATTCGAAATTATGTGCAAGTGTGTGGGTGTTCAAGTATGTTACTGTAAATGAGGTTCTTGGGTAAAGGCTTCAAATTTGATAATGTTTTGGTTGTCATTTTACGTGTATAAAGCTATGTAAATCGTGATGTTCATGAAAATGGAAGTGTGGCTGATTTGAGTATCAATATTTTGGCTAAAAGAATCTATCGAAATGCACCCAAAAAGTGTTAAATGATCTATGAATTTCCCTAAGATTTCAAGTGAAAATGTTGGTGAAAAATAAGCTAAAAAAATACGAAATTCCAGCAAACTTACAAGTTTGGTTTATGGTAAATAATGATGAATAAATCTGGAAATTTATTTGAATTTAAAGGGATGAGGCCACCAGGATTCGAACCTGTGACCTCACCCGTACACTGCCTTAAAATCGCAAAAAGGGAAATGGGGTCAAGGGGAATCGATATGGGGTATGCTGGCTGAAAATGTAGAGTACAAAAATTAATAAAATAAAATGGGAGGCGTGGGAATCGAACCCACGACCTCCAGGCAGCGAGTAAAGTAAAAGAAAAATAAAAGGAAGGAAATGTGAGGCGTGGGAATCGAACCCCATGACCTCAAGGCTGTGAACGAGAGTAAAGGAGAAAGGAAAAATAAAAGAAAATAAAGAGAGGTTGTAGGGCTTTGATCCCACAACTTCCTGGTTAATGCAAAATGGGCAACGAAAATAGATAGGAAAATAAAAGAGGGCTGTGGGGGTTAGAACCCACAACCCCTCGACCAAAGGAGAGAATTTCTAAAGAAAAGTAACTAAAAAGAAATGTTGATGTTGGGGCTCGATCTAAGGTCCCAATGTCATGAGGACTAAAAATAAAATCAAAGAAAAATGTAAGTGTTATCCAAGGGATTCAAACTTGGGTTCCCTTGCCCATATTTCCGTATTGATACATAAGTAATACATGAATTAAATGTTCAAGAATAATTCCACCTACTTAGATCTAAATTGAGATATTGGCATACATACGAGATGCATAGGTCTTGTACTTCATAATCTTAGGAAGATATAAATAACTTAAACGAACTATGAATGAAGCCTCATGGCTTGTATGTGTAGACCCATTACTCTAGCATACATTTAAAAATAAGTGAACCTAAGATGTATGCAATGAAATGATGAAACCCTAGAAGGGTTAAGTACGAGTGTAAAATGCACTAAATGGCCAAGTGCATTGGCATATGATGAAATGAACAATAAAATGATGAAATGAACAATGAATTGATTAAACCCTAGAAGGTTTAAGTAAGAGTGTGAAACACACCAAAAGGCCAAGTGCATTGGCATATGATGAAATGAACAATGAAATGATGAAACCCTAGAAGGGTAAGTAAGAGTGTGAAACACATCAAATGGCCAAGTGCATTGGCATATGATGAAATAAATATTCACGTAAAAAGGGGTGAGTAATTATGAAGAACAAATGTGCTAATGTTAATAAATGTGGTGACGACATGATATGAGGCTAATGTAAAAGATGAGAGAAATCTCAAATGAGCCTAAGTAAATATTACCAAAATGTACTCACCTATAGAGTGTAAAGTTAATGAAGAGACCAGTCTCTAAGAACACTCTAATGAAAGTATTGAGATTAACATACTTAATACTAATGATGAGATGAAAAATCATCTATTGAGCTATGATGTGCTCATACTAGAAGTCATCTTCCTTGACGTATGAGTTGAATGTAATGGAAATTTATACTGAGCACAGACAGAATAGCTATGAGCGGTGATGCCTACTTTCGGGAAGGGCGGAAGTTCACGTAACTCTCATGAGATGAGACTGTCCGGCATGCCGGGTATGGGTCTCCTTATATCTCCTAGTCTTCAAACCTATACTACCAATATAAGGATCTGGCGGGGTTCAATTCCCATGTACACTAGCATGTTTAGGGTCACTTTGGCCGGTGATACCACCTCTTTTCGGTGTGGGGTTTCATGACACTGGATTTCATGATGCTCACATGATCAATGTCGGTTAAAGTTAAAGTTCCCAATGAATGAATGAGGTCTGCCTCAAATGATGCACATAATGAAACGAATGATACCGAAGGTGTTAGGATAGGATAATCAAGAGGTAAGTTAGATTCAAGTAATGACATTAGGTCACTCTTGGTCATTGCACAACGATCCCGATGAAAGTCATAAACTACATCCTAGGTATAGCTGGTGTTTACACTGGCCCATGAATGAAATGAAATGAAGTACGTGCGAATGAATGAAGCAGACTATGTGTTTGCTAAAGCAGACTCCCTAGTTGATGTCCCATATGTTGAGCCCTCATTTTTGGGAAGTCTTAATGTCAAGTCCATGATTCCAAGGTCTCATGGCATACAAATGAATGATATGAACAACGTTATGTGTTATATGAATTATGATATGTGCTATGTGAAATATGTTATGTGTTGTTTGCAAAATGATAAGTTTGATGATGCATGTTACACTCATGGCATGACTTTCCAAATCTAAATTTGGCAAGTCCACTGACTTGACTTACCATAAATCATGTTGTTAGGAAAGAAATATTCTTTCTCATGCATGTCCTTGGTGTGTGCTTGCATATACCCATACTTAGTACAAGTATGTACTAATTCCATACAAATATCTACTTTTAGGTGCAGACACAAGTGGACGTTAGATCTTACAGTACGACGTTGTAGCTATCCGGACATGGAGCTTTCATCCGGACATGGTAGGCCCTCATGCTTTCAAGGCTATCTACTGTTATTATCTAGCTTAGATGTAGGCTTTAGCTAGTGGAGAATGTTCCAATAGTGTTTCATTTCCCATTTCATTTCAGACTTTGTATTGGCGCCATTTTAGCAAGTACACATATAATGCAGCTACGAACTATTTCTTTCATTTGATGATCTTAATGTAGATGGTTGGTGGTGAACAATTATATATGTAATAGAATGTTTACTAAGCATGTTAGGAAACAAAAAGTTTCAAATTTTCCGCTAAAATTAACCTAGATGAAGTAAGAATGACGTATGTAGGCTTGTCTGCGACCTTTGAGAGGTCAACGACACCGGTCTCGTCTGCGGTATAGATTCTGGTGATGAAAAAGTTGGTATCTGAGTGCTAGGTTAAATTTCGAGGATAATAAGTTCACATCAACCACATTGAGTCGTTTCTAAGTCATGCTAGTGAAGTGCACCACTATCCTGGATTAGAGTCTGCATGATGCATAGGAACAATTCCCCGTGCCTTCTCTAATGTCGGATTTCTTGGTGTTAAGAGTGTATCTAACATCAACTCTTGAAGTTCCCAAAAAATGAATTCAAGGAGAAAAGCAGGCGGAGAGATTGGAGGAGCAGCTGCTGGGGTAATTCAGGTTCCTTCCCAGGCTCCAGCTGCTGGAATAGAGATGCCTGTTAACCCAACTGGTTTGACAGATGGATAAGTAAGTACAATGTTGGTACAGATGGCCCAAACTAGCACTTTACAAGCTCAAGCTATTGGGTTTGATTGATGTGGAAAAGTCTGAGTTGGCATCCTACCAGCTAAAGGATGTAGCTCAATCCTGGTATAAAGTGTGGCAGGATAGCAGGGCCTTAGAAGGAGGTCGTATTACTTGGGATCTTTTCAAGATGGATTTTCTACAGCAGTTATTTCCCAGATATATGAAGGAGGCTAAGGTTGAGGAATTCATCAGCCTTAAGCAGGGCTCAATGTCAGTCAGTGATTACTCCCTGAAGTTCATAAAACTTTACAACTCAGGAGAGACCACCTTGTAGGAAGTGTGGCAAACTAAATAGAGGAGAGTGTATGATGGGCACTAACGCTTGTTATAGTTGTGGCAAACTGGGTCACATGGTGATGTCTCGGATGAGTATCCTTAATTAGTCCTTCATGTATTTGACTGTGTCTGGTGTTTATGCACTAGTATGTGGTTAATATGTTTGAGTCATCATGTTGGTTGCTGATTTGTATGACTTATATGTTTACATATATTGTATGCTTTGATGAGACTAGTTTAGGAAAGAGTTCCTTAGTCTATTAATGTGAAGCTACTAGTAGGTTTCAAAGATATGCACCATCATGTTAATATGTGAATCAGATATTCACTTATGGGGAGTATTGAATTACCTATGTATGCATACGTCCTATAGATGACATACTTATTGTTAGTAAAGAGTAGTGACATTCGGGGACGAATGTTCCTAGGGGGGATAATATAACAACCCTAAAAATGGATATACTAAGTGATATTTAATGTGTCAAGAATGCCTATGATTAGACCAGGGTTCACACGATTAGAGCAGGGTTCACACGGATTGATGCGCGTAGAACCAGACTTCGGAACCCTTGCTACATCCAAGACAACTAACTTGGGGAGTTAGTTGATCTAGGAAAGGTTGGGTCCAACCATGTAGGGCTCTCGAATACGAAGATTTACTCGAAGGAGTTTCTACCGGACTTAAAAAGAGGAAATCTTAGGTTTGGAGGGTCTAGGGGTAAAATGGTCTTTTTCCAAGCTAAGGATAGTATCATAATTACCCTAAATATATAATTAATTATTTAATTAATAAGGTGGAGGGGCAAATTGAGGAGAGAGAGAGCCAAAATTGAGCTCTTGAAGGGAAGTCTTGCTTCACCCGGGTTCGAACCTAGGTGGAACCAATGAATTAATGTGATTTTTATTTAAGCTATTGAATTAATATAATTAATTAATAATTATTATTCATTAGCTGATTTAAAATAAAATAAAAATCAGATTTTTAATAATTAAGTAAACCTTATTTGACTAAGTCTTAAACTAGACTCCTAAGCCTAATATAACTCCTACTCTCTCACATTTATCTCTCCCTTCACACGCTCAATCTCTCGTCCACTTTCATACAAAAATTCTCTTCCAAAATAAGATACAAAAGCAGAAAATAAACCAAGTTCTTCACATTTGAAGAACTCACATGAAATCACAAGAAAACAAACGTTAATCGCACACTAGGCTAAGGGAGATTGTCATTCGAGTGGAGTTGACATTGAGGAGGCTTAGACGTGTTCATGGGAGGGGTTTTTGGGCAGAAAGTCAAGGGTTTAACGTCAAAAAGGTATGGGTTTTCTTCTCTCTTGATCCCTTTCCCACGAGACCCCTTAAGGTTCAGGTTATTCAGTCGAAAACTAGGATTGTTTCCCTTTTGCATGCCTCTTTCACTAGCTCCCAATGAATCGTAGATTGGTTATGTTTGCTTGTAGATTTAGGTGTATGTTATGTTGTCGTGATGAATATGATTATGCTTGTGTACTTGAAATCGTATGAATACAACCATGCATTCGATAGTATGTGCAAGTGTGTGTGTGTGCAAGTGTGTGTGTGTGCAAGTATTTTACTGTAAATGAGGTTCTTGGGTAAAGGCTTCAAATTTGATAATGTTTTGGTTGTCATTTTACGTGTATAAAGCTATGTAAATCGTGATGTCCATGAAAATGGAAGTGTGGCTGATTTGAGTATCAATATTTTGGCTAAAAGAATCTATGGAAATGCACCCCAAAAAGTGTTAAATGATCTATGAACTCCCTAAGATTTCAAGTGAAAATGTTGGTGAAAAATGCGCTAAAAAAATGACTAAATTCCAGCAAACTTACAAGTTTGGTTTATGGTAAATAATGATGAATAAATCTGGAAATTTATTTGAATTTAAAGGGATGAAGCCACCAGGATTCGAACCTGTGACCTTACCCGTACACTGCCTTAAAATCGTAAAAAGGGAAATGGGGTCAAGGGGAATCGACATGGGGTATGCTGGTTGAAAATGTAGAGTAAAAAAATTGATAAAATAAAATGGGTGGTGTGGGAATCGAACCCACAACCTCCAGGCAGCGATTAAAGTGAAAGAAAAATAAAAGGAAGGAAATGTGAGGCGTGGGAATCGAACACGCGACGTCAAGGCTGTGAATTAGAGTAAAGGAGAAAGGAAGAATAAAAGAAAATAAAGAGAGGTTGTGGGGGTTTGATCCCACAACCTCCTGGTTAATGCGAAATGGGCAAGGAAAATAGATAGGAAAATAAAAGGGGGCTGTGGGGGTTCGAACCCACAACCCCTCGGCCAAAGGAGAGAATTTCTATATAAAATGAAATGTTGATGTTGGGGCTCGATCCTAATGTCATGAGGACTAAAAATAAAATCAAGGAAAAATGTAAGTGTTATCTAAGGGATTCGAACTTGGGTTCCCTTGCCCAAATTTCAGTATTGATACATAAGTCATACGTGAATTAAATGTTCAAGAATAATGCCACCTACTTATATCTAAATTGAGATATTGGCATACATACAAGATGCATAAGTCTTGTACTACATAATCTTAGGAAGATATGAATCACTTAAACGAACTATGAATGAAGCCTCATGGCTTGTATGTGTAGACCCATAACACTAGCATACGTTTAAAAATAAGTGAACCTAAGGTGTATGCAATGAAATGATGAAACCCTAGAAGGGTTAAGTACGAGTGTAAAATACACTAAATGGCTAAGTGCATTGGCATATGATAGATTAACAATGAAATGATGAAATCAACAATGAATTGATGAAACCCTAGAAGGGTTAAGTAAGAGTGTGAAACACACCAAATGGCCAAGTGCATTGGCATATGATGAAATGAACAATGAAAGGATGAAATGAACAATGAAATGATGAAAACCTAGAATGGTAAGTAAGAGTGTGAAACACACCAAATGGCCAAGTGCATTGGCATATGATGAAATAAATATTCACGTAAAATGGGGTGAGTAATTATGAAGAACAAATGTGCTTAGGTTAATGAATGTGGTGACAACACGATATGAGGCTAATGTAAAAGATGAGAGCAATCTCAAATGAGCCTAAGTAAATGTTACCAAAATGTACTCACCTATGAGAGTATAAAGTTATTGAAGAGACAAGTCTCTATGAACACTCTAATAAAAGTATTGCAATTAACACACTTAATACTAATAATGAAATGAGAAACCATCTATGGAGCTATGATGTCCTCATACTAGAAGACAACTTCCATGACGCATGAGTCGAATGTAATGGAACTTTATACTGAGAACCGATAGACTAGCTATGAGCGGTAATCCCTTCTTTCGGGAATGGCGGAGGTTCATGTAACTCGAATGAGATGAGAATGTCTGGCATGCCGGGTATGGGTCTCCGTATATCTCCTAGTCTTCGAACCTATACTACCAATATAGGGATCTGGCGGGGTTCAATTCCCATGTACGCTAGCATGTTTTGGGTCACTTTGGCTGGTGATTCCACCTCTTTTCAGGATGGGGTTTCATGACACTGGATTTCATAATGCTCACATGATCAATGTCGGTTAAAGTTAAAGTTCCTAATGAATGAATGAGGCTTAAAATGAAATGAAATGTTGGGGCTCGATCTAGGGTCCCAATGTCATAAAGACATAAAATAAAGTCAAGGAACAATGTAAGTATTGTCCAAGGGGTTATAACTTGGGTTCTCTTGCCCAAATTTCTGTATTGATACATAAATCATACGTGAATTAAATTTTCAAGAATAATGCCACCTACTTGGATTGAAATCGAGATCTTGGCATACATACAAGATACGTAAGTCTTGTGCTACATCATCTTAGGAAGATATGAGTCACTTAGCAAACTATGAATGAAGCCTCATGGATTGTATGTATAGACCCATAAGTCTAGCATACGATTAAAAATAACTGAACCTAAGATGTATGTAATGAAATTATGGAACCCTAGAAAGGTTAAGTACGAGTGTAAGATACACTAAATGGCCGAGTGCATTGACATATGACGAAATGAACAATGAAATGATGAAATGAACAATGAAATGCTGAAACCCTAGAAGGGTTAAGTAAGAGTGTGAAACACAATAAATGGCCAAGTGCATTGGCATATGATGAAATGAACATTCACGTAAAAAGGGGTGAGTAATTATGAAGAGCAAATGTGCTAATGTTAATGAATGTGGTGACAACTTGATATGAGGCTATTGTAAAAGATGAGAGCAATCTCAAATGAGCCTAAGTAAAATTTACTAAAATGTACTCACCTATGAGAGTGTAAAGTTAATGAAGAGACCAGTCTCTATGAACACTCTAATGAATGTATTGAGATTAACACACTTAATACTAATGATGAGATGAAAAATCATCTATTGAGCTAATGATGTCCTCATACTAGAAGCCAGCTTCCATGACGTATGAGTTGAATGTAATGGAACTTTATATTGTGCACTGATAGACTAGATATGAGCGGTGATGCCTTCTTTCGGGAAGGGCGAAGGTTCACGTAACTCTGATGAGATGAGACTGTCCGGCATGCCGGGTATGGGTCTCCTTATATCTCCTAGTCTTCGAACCTATACTGTCAATATAGGGATCTGACGGGGTTAAATTCTCATGTTTGCTAGCATGTTTTGGGTCACTTTGGCCTGTGATTCCACCTCTTTTCGATGTGGGGAGACACTGGACTTCATGATGCTCACATGATCTATGTCGGTTAAAGTTAAAGTTCCCAAAGAATGAATGAGGCCAGCCTCAAATGATGCACATAATGAAATGAACGATACCAAAGGTGTAAGGATAAGATAATCAAGAGGTGAGATAGATTTAAAGTAATGACGCTAGGTTATTCTTGGTCATTGCACAGCAAACCCGATGAGATTCTTAAACTACATCCCAGATATGACTGGTGATTTCACTAGTGTATGAAAGAATGAAAAATGAAGTACGTATGAATGAATGAAGAAGACTATGTGTTTGCTAAAGCAGACTCCCTAATTGACGTCCCTTATGTTGAGCCCTCATTTTTGGGAAGTCATAATGTCAAGTCCATGATTCCAAGGTCTCATGGCATACAAATGAATGATATTAACAACGTTATGTGTTATATGAATTATGATATGTGCTATGTGAAATATGTTATGTGTTGCTTGCAAAATGATAAGTTTGATGATGCATGTTACACTCACGGCATAACTTTCCAAATCCAAATTTGGCAAGTCCACTGACTTGACTTACCATAAATCATGTTGTTAGGAAAGAACTATTCTTTCTCATGCATGTCCTTGGTGTATGCTTGCATATACCCATACTTAGTACAAGTGTGTACTAATTCCATACAAACATCTATTTTTAGGTGCAGACACAAGTGGACGTTAGATCTTACAGTACGACGTTGTAGCTATCCGGACATGGAGATTTCATTCGGACTTGGTAGACCCTCATGCTTTCGAGGCTTTCTATTGTTATTATTTAGCTTAGATGTAGGATTTAGCTAATGGAGCATGTTCCAGTAGTGTTTCATTTCCCATTTCATTTCAGACTTTGTAATGGTGCCGTTTTGGCAAGTACACATTTAATGCAGCTACGAACTATTTCTTTCATTTGATAATCTTAATGTTAGATGCTTGATGGTGAACAATTACATATGTAATAGAATGTTTAGTAAGCATGTTAGGAAACAAAAACTTTCAAATTTTTCCGCTAAAATTAACCTAGATGAAGTAAGAATGACGTATGTAGGCTTGTCTGCAACCTCTGAGAGGTCATGACGCCGGTCTCGTCTGGGGTATAGATTCTGGTCGTGACAGGCATAATGTATATAAATACGAAAACATACATTTATTAGGAACATTCTCTTTTTGATTAAAACATCATATCATAATCATAAAAATAACATTTAACCCCTTAGAAACACATAAAATATCACATAAGCAATTATTCACATTTTTAATACCATTACAGTAAACCTAGCCAATTTACAATGAACTGCCTTAAGCTTTACAGTGAACTATTTTAATGTTACAGTGAACTCCCTTTGCATGTAACATTCTCAGTAAAAGCTATCCTTAGACTCACTTAAGTAAGACAAAGAGAGACTGCCCATACACCTCTCTAGGCACACCTAAATGATCCTTAAGAGCACCTATAATGAGATATACACAATTACAATACACCACACATATAAACACGATATTCTCCTACCAAAGGTGATTCTAAGTCTCACTTGAGTGAGTTGCGAAGCGACCGCCCATACAATCCCTTTCACACACACTTTAGATATCCTTTAGACTACTTAAGATAGAATCATTCTCACCTTAATACAACAACATACATAATATGACACTCTCCTCCAAAAGGTTATCAAAAGACTTACTTAAGTAAATCAAGAAGATAAAGTCTATTACTCTAGATCATGTCTACTTAATAAACCATCTTCCCTAACTAGAGTCATTCTTAAGACTTATATAGGTAAGATACGAAGTGACCATTCCTATTCCCCCTTCACAACTTAACTAGAAAACTTTTAATTACTCTAGATAAGTACTTATTTATTTAATATACTTTCTTAACTTAAGTCATTACATTCATTATTTCATTTAAGAGACATTCATCATATAAAGGACATTCAACTAATGGTCTTGGAGAATACCTATGGAATCTCACTAACATCTTCAAATCCTATTGTGCAATGTCTAGATAGCGTTCCATACCACCACCTAAACTTCATAGAACTTCTCCAATACTAGTAGGTATCTCATATGATGAGAATTGGCAATAACCGACATACACTATTATATATAAACATGGAATCAGAATACATAACCTATTCCGATGGAGGGTGTTCTACTTGCCAAGGGTAAAACTAGGACATATCCCATGTAGGCACATGGTTATGGAATATGAAGGACTTTTATATACTCTAGTCTCATTCTCAAGTAGCGATACATTGTACTGTAGTCTCCGTCTCAAGTAGATCTACTTCCCATAACATACTCACTCATTGCTAGCCTTTGTTCTCATAGAGTAATTCACATTAAAGGATCACATGAAGAGGTTCCATAGTTCATAACCCAATCACATACACCCTACCAAAGAGGTCCACTAAGGCTACCTTTCATTGGCGAAGAGGATAGTTTAATGACTTTTCTAAGGATGACATGATTCCGTTCCAGACAAAAAAACTTAAGTCCATCAACCATACAAGAAGAATACCCATTACGGCTCTAGACTTCAAGGTTCATAACCTTACCACTAGGTTTAAGGTTCCACGTACATGACCTTCATAATATCATTTACGGTCTCACATATCATTCATTCATACATGACAAGGGTGCACTAATCTAACCTAGTCAATACATCTCATATCCACATATCGTTCATACATGTATCAAGTAAGGGACACAAGTCTACCAAAACAAGACACAACATATTTTACTTTATTACATATAGCATATCATTCTTTGAAGCACATAGGAATGACCCTTATCATCTTTATGTAATCCTATACATTACTATAACATAATCAACATACCCATCATAGAATCATATAGTCAAGTAGGAATAATCATGCATCAACTCTAAGACTACCCACATAAGACATAGTCATTGTCTAACATGATTACCTAACAACATCAATAGAAGAACACATATTTTCACCTTCATCATATGTAGATATATATTATCATACTTCACATAAATCACTATGAAAAGCATCATAGAATATAAAGTAATTTGCTGACAAGGCCATGATCATCATGATACAAAAAGTAACGTCGACGAGGACACATCAATTGCAAGTAAAGCACATAGCACCGCCACCATGAGTGGACCATACCAATTGTAACATAATTCAATTCTAATTAACATAATATAATGAGAATTAGGGTACCTTAAAACCAATCCATTCTCACCACTTCAATCCATAGCTAAATCATCCAATTCAATACCATAAGGCCCTTACCCATGGCCATGAACATCAATTCAATATAATAATCATAATACTCAATGAATCTAAGTCAATTCAATATAGATTTATCAATATAAAAACAATTAGACATCAATTGAATACAATTATTACATCATTCAATAGCCCATAGAAAACTACACAAGAATTCATAAGCATTAAAACAATATCACTTAACCCATAAAATAGTCAAAACTAGGGTTCATCAATAACATGGGTCCATAGGTTAATTGAGTTAAATTCATCTAATTAAAAACAATTCAGTCAATATTCAATGATTTAAAACCTTAAATGCAATAACCCATGGATAGATTTCAATTTAGAAAACTCATCTTTTAAGAACTCTTTCAAAATCACTTTAAAGATTGGCTGATGAATAGAACTCTTTGAAAATCACTTTGAAGAACACATATTTTAACCTTAATCATATGTAGATAGATATTATCATACTTCACATAAATCACTATGCAAAGCATCATAGTATATAAAGTAATTTGCTGACAAGGCCATGATCATCATGATACATAAAGTAACGTCGATGAGGTCACATCAATTGCAAGTAAAGCAAATAGCACCGCCACCATAAGTGGACCATACCAATTGTAACATAATTCAATTCTAATTAACATAAAATAATGAGAATTATGTCACCTTACCACCAATCCATTCTCACCACTTCCATCCATAGGTAAATTATCCAATTCAATACCATAAGGCTCTTACCCATGGCCATGAAAATCAATTCAATATAATAATCACAATACTCAATGAATCTAAGTCAATTAAATATAGATTTATCAATATAAAACCAATTAGACATCAATTGAATACAATTATTACATCATTCAATAGCCCACAGAGAACTACACTAGAATTCATAAGCATTAAAACAATATCACTTAACCCATAAAATAGTCAAAAACTAGGGTTCATCAATTACATTGGTCCATAGGTTAATTGAGTTAAATTCATATAATTAACAACAATTCAGTCAATATTAAATGATTTAAAACCTTAAATGCAATAACCCATGGATAGATTTCAATTTAGAAAACTCATTTTTTAAGAACTCTTTGAAAATCACTTTGAAGATTGGCTGATGAATAGAGTTTCAAGGATAAAAAATCATACCTTATTGATACTAATCCACCAATTTTATGAAGAATCACCACTCCAATCTCCAATCCAAGCTTTTCCTTGAGTTTTGGCTTCAATGGAGTTCTAGAGAATTTCTTAGGGATTTTGGGTTTTGATTTTTAAGAATCAATCCTCTTAAGTATTTAAGATTTATAAATATGTTAAAAATACCCAAAGTACCCCTAAGTAAACTTCCAAAGTCTTAGTTGGATGTGGGATGAAATTACCATTTCACCCCTTGACATTACAGTGAACTGTGCAGGAACACAGATCTAACCACGCCTGGCCATCGATGGCCCATTTCCCAACCAACGAACCGTCCTGTTGGTCCGTGGTTTAGGACTGAGGCTAGTCCTTCGCTTCCTATACCCCCACGCCTATGTGTGAACCTACGACCCTCATCTACGGGGAGTCGATTGACCCAGGAGTCGTCGACTGCCATCCGTAGGTTGGGCTGGTTTTGACAGTTTTGGCTCTTGGGTTGGGTCCTTCCTCATGGATCCTTGGATGGTCCTTGGGGATATTTTCACGGACCTTTCCAACCCTAATCTGTTTGTATATGAGTTTAGGACCTCCCATATCAATTTCATCCAAAACAAATATGTAAAACTTTATTAAACATGCCAAGACACACAAGGTCGTCTCAAGGCAAACCTTTCGAACTCATGGACGTTCTTAGTCGTTTGACCTCCAAACCCCATGAAACTCAACACACTGCCTATAAAAATATAATAACTCATATAAGAACCTCATAATCTCATGAGACACACATATAGGAACATAACCACACATGAGGCACATAGGTTCCTTAGTCGTCGAACGTCTTAGTCGTCCCTTGACGTTGGACTTCCAATTCACCTAAAACTCTAGACACTGCCTCAACACAACATTATAGAACAATTAAGGACCTTATGCCCTCATGAAAACATGTTAGGATCTAGCTTCACCTAAGTCATTTTCGAGGTATACAATCTCCCCCACTTGGAAAACATCGTCCTCTAACGACACTTTGCCACTCTCCGAACACTTCCAAGAATAGATATTCAACTTAACAACTCATGACCATACCATACAAAACCGTATGCAATATAAACATCTAGGAAAACATCAATTTCAGAAAATCAAGAGAATCACAATACAACAAGAAGTTAGAAACAAAATCTTCAACTCATTATGCCATAAGATTCACATCCTTCATTCCAAATAACAAAAAATCTTTTTATATTCATTATCACATTCATATACATCAGTTCTAACAACATTATAACAATTTTCAACCAAAGATTGAATTAGTCAATTTTTGTAAAATCTTAGAGTGAGCAGATTTTCCTGGCAGTGAACAAACTTCAATTTTTCCAAAAATGCAACTTTTAGGAAATTCATGATGGGAACATGCTAATATGCAAGATAAAATCATATAAATAAACTTTACAACATAAATATAACTTCATAAAATGCACAATGTAAGGAATCAATGAAATTCAATTTCAACAAGACCCCTAAACACAACGCACATGCAATATACTTCTATGACTTTCTACTCTCAAATTTGAGTTGAATAGAAGAGACGAGACAATCAATCAAAACTCTACTACTCACCATACTCCCCCTTAGAAGTAACTCATACCACTAAAGAGAAATACAAGAACTTACGAACATCCTCATCATCATCCAACTTTGATCCTCTTGCCCGAAGTGCATAGAAACGAGCCTTCGCCTTTGGAACATCATTGACCTAAATACTAGGAGCAAATTTCTTACGCTCTCTTCCTCTATCCTCAATGGTAGGACAATCTCTCACCTTATGTCCATACTTACCACAACTAAAGAAACTCTCGTTACCCAATAGACATTCCCCATAATGCTTCTTTCCACAAGTAGCACAAGTAGGCTTTCCATCTTGAGAACCACCTCCTTTCTCAAGTTTAACCTAAGGAGCACTATGTCCATATTGATTTTGATCCCTCTTCTTGAACCTAGGTTGATCTTGCTCACTTGGTCCACTCTTCTTCAAATTTCTAGACATCCTATTATGTTTGGACTCCTCTTTGGATTGAGCATACACCATAAGTCTAGGTAAGGTCATGTAGCATGGCCGTACAACATTCTTCTTTCACAAGGTCGGCAACACCCATCACAAACCTATTAATCTCATCCCTAGGGTTAGACACCAAGGATGGAGCATATTTAGACAACATAGTGAACTTCAAAGAATACTCCTCCACACTCATGTTGCCTTGCTTGAGATTAATGAACTCTTCAAGTTTTACTTCCCTTCTCTCACTGGGAATGTACTTTCCCAAGAATGCCTCCTTGAATTCCTTCCACTCTATGGGACCCGACTCAACCGGCCTATTGCCTTTCCATTGTGTGTACCATACTTGAGCAACATCTTTCAATTGATACGAAGCCAACTTTGCATTCTACCTAGAAGTCACTCCCATGGAATGCACTATCTTATACACGTCATCAAGAAATTCTTGGGGATCCTCTCCCACCTTAGAGCCAAGAAAGATAGGAGGATTCATCCTCACAAAGTCTCTCATTCTAGATTTCATACTGCTCTCGACAATATTCACTCTAGGTGCAATACCCATATTCACATGGGTAGTCAAAGCTCGGTCTATAGCAAGAAAAGCCTCTAATCTCCCCATTATTCATGTCCGAGGGAACCATCAAAACCTAATTACCTTGACCTTCAATAGGGACTTGATCACCTTGAGCACCTTGAGCAACTTGCTCAACTTAAGGAGGAACTTTCTCTTCTACCCTTCCTTCTTCCAACCTTCTAGAGGCCATCCTTCTAGTATTAATATCCTATAAACACAAGAGAATAGATTAGGAATAGACTTTTAGAACCTCAACTCTATAGGCACGACACAAAATTGATGATGAAATTGAAACTCTATCATACTATAGCCTCTAGCCCATAGATGTATTGCGACTCACACCGATGGTCAATACTCTATTAGACGTGGTTTTATGAGACTTTTTGATTCCTAAGACCACTTTCATAACCTATGCTCTGATACCAAGATTGTCACGACCCGAGACCACACCCTAGAAGAAAGTGCCAATCTCGAATCGTGGACCGGCATATTTGACCTCTCAAAGGTCTTGTACAAGCCCTTTCTGTATCATTCGTTGCATATACAAGTATGAAAAGTTGTGCGGAATCAAAACTTTTTTCACGTATATCATATAACATCTTTTCATTTTAAAATCATAGAAACTCTGAGACTCAACATTTGTCATTCTTAAACTCAAAAATACTTTGGACACAGCCCATACATTATGAATATAGAAATACTTTATCTACTACAATACTCTGAAATAAAAGATATATATATATATATATGCCCTTGAGTCAAATGAGGACATACTTCAACTTTGCTTGAATGACTCTAGAATCAAAGCTTTCCTTCACGATCCTTCTCACCTTTCACCTACACCTTTATATATAACAAAATGTATGGAATTAGTACAAACATTTGTTATAAGTATGGCATAATGCATAAAATCATGGAAACAGACATTTATTAGAAACATGCTATTTTTTATTAAAACATCATATCATCATCATAAGAATAACATTTAACACCTTAGAAACACATAAGATATCACATAAACAATTATTCACATTTTTAATACCATTACAGTAAACTTAGCCAATTCACAGTGAACTACCTTAAGCTTTACAGTGAACTATTTTAATGTTACAGTGAACTCACTTTGCATGCAGCATTCTCACTAAAAGTTATTCTAAGACTCACTTAAGTAAGACAAAGAGAGACCGCTCACACACCCTCTCTAGGAACACCTAAATGATGCTTAAGAGCACCTATAATGAGATATACACACTTACAATACACCATACACATAAACATGAGATCCTCCTATCAAAGGTGATTTTAAGTCTCACTTGAGTGAGTTCTGAAGCGACCACCCATACAATCCCTTTCGCACACACTTAGGATATAATTCTCACCTTAATACAACAACATACATAATATGACACTCTCCTCCCGAAGGTTATCAAAACACTTACCTAAGTAAATCAAGATCATGTCTTCTTATATAATCCTCTTCAAGATTACCTAAATAATCCTTAAGACTACCTAAGGCTTAGATTATATCTACTTAATCAACCATCTTCCCTAACTAGAATCATTCTTAATACTTATCTAGGTAAGATACTAAGTAACCATTCCTATGCCCCCTTCACACCTTAACTAGACAACCCTTAACTACTCTAGATAAGTGTAATACTTCAAAAATCCAAGACGTGTTCTAGAGCCTAACATAAGTTTCAAAAGGTTTAGACACTATTTTAAGGTCCATTTTAATGAATATAAGTCATTGAGGAAGTCTAGAAACCAAAACGTCCAAGAACGTCCAGAAATTAGTTGAAGTAGGTACTAGCGTGCCTCAGCCCTAGCTTTTAGGGGTCGAAAATTTTTGAAATTCGGTGGAAGAGTGTATAACTTGTGTTAGGGTTGATTCATGGTATAATATTCCGGGTAAGACTCCCCAAGGACCAACCAAGGTCCCTTGAGGAGGACCCTTTCATTTTGGGGTCAAAAACACTGCCTGAGCAGTGTGCACCTATGAGGGGAGTCGACGAGGCGTGATTGGATCGAAGGGGCGTCGATGCCATACGTCGACCAACACTTAGCCATTTTGGCTATTTTCCATTTTTACCAGCCTCTGAACTCATTGACGAAGTGTAGCAAAGAAATGGGCAGGAGTCGTCGACTCACAGACGGACCGTTGGTCGAGGTCTCATCTGTGAGGGCCTGACTTTGCTGCACGTTTTTACTTTGTTCCAATTAATTAATTAATGGGTTAGGTAGTTATTTGAGGATTAAGTGAAGTATAATTAAGTTAATTAACACCCCATATAAAGACCCCAACCCCATTAGACTAATCTAAGCTCTAATAACTCACAAATCCAAACTCTCTTCCTTCTCTCTTCTTTCTCTCTTCTGAAGAACTCCATTGAAGACCAAGCTAGGGGAGGGTTTAAGGGATGAAAAGAGTCAAGTTTATCCATAAATATTAATCAATTAGTAAGGTATGGTATCTCTTTCACCTTTGAGACCTATTTCCTCAAAGGGTTCCATCAAATTGATTTCAAATGTTGGGTTTTAAAGTGAGTTTTCATCCAATACGAATTTGATATAGTAAATTGATTTTTTATGAATTGTATAGGATATTGTAAATAAATTAATTTTTATATTAACTTATTTATGATATATCTTGATGGATTGGTCTAGTTTTTAGAAGATGACCCTTACCCCTTAACCCTAGGTGAAAATCTTGATATGAATTATGTAATGTTGATTCAATTTACTATGTTATTGGTTGAATCACTACTAAATGATGTTATTGTAGCAATCATGAATGAATTATGGTGAATTATATTCCAATCATGCTATTTCTTGAGTAATGAATTAGATTATGACTTTGATCTATGTCTCTTGTCTTAAGCTATGAACTAGTATTGAATTATGATGTAGTGATTCTTTTAGCCTTGTTATAATGTTGGTCATTGAATTATGGGATTACGGTAAGACCTTAATGAAGAATTATGAAGGAGACTTGGTAAGTATTGTGATCCCTATCCTTTACTTCAAATTATTGTTCATTGTGATTAACTCATGATGTTGTATTGGAGTATGCCTTGTATTAGGATTGATAGGCCGGTATATGTTGAATTGAAATGTCTTGACTATGTTTTGTGTGGTGTTGGCTAAGATGTAAATGTTATAAGGATGGTGAATGCTTTACCAATGTGCCTTATTATGAAGTGCTATGTAAATGTGCTAACCTCACTTATACGAATTGTAATGAAAGGATTATACTCATGCAATTCTTATTGAGCTATGATGATGATGTGTATACAAGGGTTAGACCCTATGACCTACACTAAGTTATGATAATTAATAAAGACATTAACGACATTTCAAAAGGGACTTTAGCTTAGCACCGAGTGAACTAGAGTGAGGAGTGTCCCTTCCCAGTGAAGGAGTGTCCCTTCACACATAGAAAAGGTCAGATCACTAATGTACTCTTGACATTGGAGACTGTAATGCATGTAACGTAAAGAAGGTACCAACTACATCTCCTAGTTCTTGAACTATGTTTCCCCCATAAGAATACTAGCAAGTGGATCCATGTAGTTTCTATATATATATTTTGGTACTACCTTGCAAGTAGTCCTCCTTCTTTCGGTGTAGGGTTCCATGGCACCGGATTCCACATTAGCTCATGTGGTCTATGCCGGTTAGGGCAACATGTTATAAAAAGGTAAAATGAATTAAAAGAATGAACTCTAACTAGGATAACCTAAAGGATTTAGCTTAGTCTACGTAGGGGTGTGGGACTCTAGCTAAACATTACACTAGTTAGCCTTGAAGAGAGTCATAAGAGGATTTTCTTATGTATGAATATGCTTATGTTATAATGATATCTTATTCATGCTTGTTGATTTGATAGGGGTTGTGGGTAATTGTCTTACTTTGGTTATGTTATAATGATATCTTATTCATGCTTGTTGAGGTTATGACTTGATGGTAGAGTTACTTTGACTATATGTCTAATTATGTGATATGCATGTTTACTTGACTAGGCTTAGCATTGTTAGTCTTGTTATGTACATGCCTATGACTGAATGAATGTGTCTTATGTATTAGTGTGGTCTTGTTGAATGTGCATAAAGGTTTTCAAAGTAAATTGCATACTTATTGAAATGTCCCCTTTCTTAACAAGATTTCAAAGTATGTGTGCATATGGTCTCATAGTTAGTACAAATGGTGTACTAACCCCATTTTTTTCTTTTCCCCAATATTTTAGGTTCCGATCGTTGAAGGATTTTTGGAGATGACTTAAAGAAGACTTGGATTTCTTAATCATCCAAGTAGGGTAGGTCCTCACTTTTCGAGGGCGATGCCACTATCAAGCCTATGCTGTTGCTTTATTTGTAAGACTCTTATGTTTCTTTCCTTTTCATTTGGATATCAAACGTTGTATTACCTATATCTTGTATTGTTTTCATTGATGTATGGGCTAGGCCCAATTTTATATACTCAATTTATATGTTTATGAGATGAGACAACTATTTTGAGACTATGTTATGTTCTGTATAAATTATGTTCTATAAAAGTAGAAGACTAAGTAATCTTCCTATACGAAGGGTCTATGTATACTCAATATAAATCAATTATGTGTATGTAGAGATCTATGTAAACCTCAATATGAAATTAGTAAAAAGTTTTAAATTTCATCTAAATTAGACTATAAATGTAGTGATGTAAGGTAAGAGGCTAGTCTTAGTCCTCAAAGAGGACGACGACACCGGTTACGTCTAAGGGGTATTCCCGGATGTGAAAAACTTAGTTTAAGAGCATGAGGTTGAATATCTTTGAGTCGATGTCTCTCTCAACCACGTCTATGTAGGTTCATATTCATAATTGTAAAGTGCGCCACACTTATGAGTAGGAATCTATATGATGCTTAGGAAACTCTTACTTTATTGGAAGTCCAATATCGTGCCTCGAAGAGTTTAGCTCTATGTGCTTTTGCTTCTAATCCTCTTGTTCTGATTAAAGGCAATGAATACTAGATGGAATGCGGCACGAAGACTAGAGGAAGAGATTACCAATGCGGGAGCTCCTCCCCGTGGTGATCAAGTCCCTCTTTTTGATGGAGATATGAATGATGACCAAGATCCGGTCGATACCCCTTGGACGGATGGTGCCGTAAGGGTTGCACTCTTCCAAATGGACCAAGCCATTACTACCCTAGAACAAGCCTCCACTACTCAAGCCCAAGCCATGACGGCCCAAGCTAATCGGGAGGTTGTACCCCGAGCAAACCAACAATTTGCTAACAGATTTCACTAGGATGAATCCCCCTACTTTCTCTGGGTCCAAGGTTGAAGAATACCCCCAAGATTTCATTGATTAAATCTAAAAGATTCTCTATGCTATGGGGTTGTCTACTAGTGAGAAGGCCGAGTTAGCCACTTACCAACTCAAAGATGTGGCCCTAACTTAGTATGTCCAATGGAGGGACAATAGGCCGTTAAGGGGTGGACTGGTGACTAGGGAGGTGTTCAAGAAGGTTTTTCTTGATAGGTTCTTTCATAGGGAGAAGAGGGAAGCCAAGGTGATGGAGTTAATCAACCTTCACCGAGGAGGTATGAGTTTTCTTAAATACTCTTTGAAATTCACTCGATTGTCAAAATATGCTCCTTTTTTGGTTTCCGACCTTATATGAATGAACTTCTTTGTGATGGAAGTGTAGGATGACTTGCAAAAGGAGTGTCATTTATCTAAGCTACATGACAATATGAACATTTCTCATGGTTAATGCTCAACAAGTGGAAGAGGCAAGGTCTAAGAGGAAGAGTAAAGATTCCTAGAGGGTAAGATCTTTTGATAGTGGTTCTTCAAAGGGTAGGCTTGAGATTCTAGACAAGCCTAGTTTCAAGAAGAGTGCTTCAAGTCAAGTTCCTTCTAAGTTCCCTAAGGATAGGGATGATAGGATGTCTAACCCTAAGCCTAAAAAGGGAAGGGATACTAATTCACCAACCAAGAAGCCAACTTGTGGAAAGTGTGGCAAAAAGCAGTATTGTGATTGTCTTAAGGCAACGAACAATTGTTTTGGTTTTGGTAAAAGTGGGCACAAAGTTAGGGATTTCTATAATGTATGGGTAAAGACAAAGGTAGTGGTCAAGCTCAAGCAAGTGGTTCAAATGAGGCTCTGAAAAAGAATCGCTTTTATGCTCTCCGATCTAGGGGTGAGCAAGAGACTTCTCCCGACGTGATGACCGGTATGTTGAAAATCTTCTCTACTGATGTATATGCCTTACTTTATCCTGGTGCTACCTTATCATTTGTTACATCTCTGGTAGCTAAAAAGTTTGACATTTTACCCGATATATTGCATGAACCTTTTATAGTGTCTACCCTGGTAGGGGAGTCGGTTGTTGCAAAAAGGGTGTACAGAAATTTTCTATAATGTTGCCCAGTTGAGTTTCTTATGTTGAACTATTAAAACTTGATATGCTAGATCTTGATGTCATATTGGGTATGGATTGGTTGCAGGCTTGCGTTGCCTCTATAGATTATAGAAAAATGGTGGTGAAGTTTAACTTTCCAGAGCCCAGTTTAGAGTGGAAGGGGGGAAATTCCATTCCTAAAGGTCGTATCATCTCTTGTTTGAAAGCTTGTAGAATGATCTCTAAAAATGGTGGTTATACTATATAGTAAGAGTCCAAGATTTAGACTCCGAATTCCTCCCATTGAGTCGGTCCTCATAGTGAGGGAATTTCCGGAGGTATTTCCTAATAACCTTCCTGTATTCCTCCCGAATGGGAAATTAATTTTGGTATCGACTTGTTACCAGATAAAAATCCCATTTCAATTCCTCCTTATCGGATGGTTGAAGTCTCAACTCAACGACATACTAGACAAAGGCTTCATTAGACCTAGAATTTCTCCATGGGTTGCTCCGGTTTTATTTGTGAAGAAGAAGGATGGGTCCCTTAGAATGTGCATTGATTATCGCCAACTCAATAAAGTCGCTATTAAGAACAAGTATCCTCTCCCTCGGATTGATGACTTGTTTGATCAACTCCAAGGAGCAAGCTACTTTTCTAAGGTTGACATAAGGTCGGGGTATCATCAACATAGGGTGAGAGGTGAGGATATACCAAAGACGGCATTTCGGACTAGATATGGTCACTATGAGTTCTTAGTAATGTCCTTTGGTCTCACAAATGCCCCGGCGGCGTTTAAGGATCTCATGAATAGAGTTTTTCAAAGTTACTTAGATTCATTTGTCATTGTCTTCATTGACGACATCTTGGTATATTCGAAAAATGAGGGTGACCAACCACATGAACCATTTGAGGGTGGTGTTACAAGTGCTTAAGGAGAACCAATTATTTGCCAAGTATAGCAAATGTGAGTTTTGGTTGAGGTCGGTGGCGTTTCTTGGCCAAATCATCTCTAATGAGGGATTTGAGGTTGATCCAAGGAAAACCGAGGCGGTCAAGAATTGGAATTGACCATTGACTCCAATCAACATTAGGAGTTTTCTTGGGTCTAGTGGGTTATTATCGGAGGTTTGTGGATGGTTTTGCGTCCATTGCATCTCCCTTGACTACTTTGACCCAAAAGAGTGAGAATTTTGAGTGGTCGGAGGCATGTGAGAGAAGCTTCTGAATCTTGAAAGATAGGCTTACTTCCACTCTGGTGTTGACTTCACCGGAGGGTACAAAGGGTTTCGGTGTATATTGTGATGCATCCTGAGTGGGTTTAGGATGTGTGCTTATGTAACATGGGAAAGTGGTAGCCTACGCTTCTAGAAAACTTAAGGTGCATGAGAAAAACTATCTAACTCATGATCTTGAATTAGTGGCCGTAGTAGTTGCCTCGAAAATATGGAGGCATTACTTGTATGGTTTTCATGTTGATGTGTATACCGACCACAATAGTCTCCAATATGTGTTTACTCAAAAGGATTTGAATCTCCAACAAAAAAGGTGGTTGGAAATTTTGAAGGAATACGACATGAGTGTTCTCTATCACCCCGGCAAGGCCAATATGGTTGCGGATGCTCTAAGTCGGTTATTCATGGGTAGTGTGTCTCATGTAGATGAAGCCAAGAAAGACCTAGTGAAATATGTTCATAGGTTGGCTAGATTGGGTGTAAGGTTGGAAGATTCTCCGAATGTTGGTTTCATGGTCCATCATAACTCCGAGTCATCTTTGGTAGTTGAGGTGAAGTCCAAAAAACACCTCGATCAATCATTTATGGAGTTGAGGGAATCGGTTCTTGGTAAGATTAATGAGTTATTCTCTTTGGGGGGGAGGGGATGGTGTCTTTAGGTATGAAGGAAGGTTGTGTATTCCCAATGTAGATGGTTTAAGGAACTGGATTCTTGAGGAAGCTTATGGGTCCCGTTACTCCATTCATCCGGGTTCGACAAAGATGTAAGATGACCTTTGGGAAGTGTTTGAGTGGGAAGGTTTGAAAAAAGACTTAGCGAAATTTGTTGCTAAGTGTCCAAATTGCAAACAAGTGAAAGTCGAACACCAAAAATCGGGTGGTTTACTTCAATAAATCCAAGTTCCAACTTGGAAGTTGGAAAACATCAATATGGATTTTATGGTAGGTTTGCCTTGGACACAAAAGCAATATGACTCTATATGGGTGCTTGTGGGTAGGTGGACCAAGTCCTCTCATTTCTTTCCCATCAAGTCTACTTATTCGGCGGAAGATTATGCAAGGATCTTCATAGATGAGATTGTATGTTGCCATGGTATTACGTCATCCATCATATCAGATCGGGGTGCAAAATTCACGTCTAGGTTTTGGAGGTCATTCCAAGAAGGGTTGGATACTACGGTGAAACTAAGCACCATTTTTCATCCCCAAACGGATGGTCAAGCGGAATGTATTATTCAAACCCTTGAGGATATGCTTAGAGCTTGTATTATTTATTTCAAGGGAAATTGGGATAAGCATTTGACTTTTGTGGAGTTTTCTTACAATAATAGTTTCCATTCATCCATATTCATGGCTCCTTTTGAAGCCTTGTATGGTAGGATGTGTAGGTCTCCTATTGGATGGTTTGAATTGGGTGAGGCTTCGCTTCTTGGTCCCGATTTGATTTATAAGACTTTGGAGAAATTTCTTATTATAAGGAACCAGTTGCAAACGGCCTATAGTCGGAAAAAGTCTTATGCCTATAAAAGGAGAAGGGACGTAGAGTTTGAAGAAGGTGATAAAATGTATTTGAAATATCGCCCAAGAAAAGGGTGGTTAGATTTGGCAAGAAAGTGAAGTTGAGTCCTTGTTATGTGGGTCCCTATGAAATCTTGCAAAGGGTTGGTAAGGTTGCCTATGAGTTGAGATTGCCTAGTGAATTGCCTTTGGTTCATCTAGTTTTCCATGTTTCTATGCTTAAGAAGTGTATCGGTGATCCCGAGTCTATTCTTCCTATTGAAGGTCTTGGTGTGAAAGATAACCTCTTTTATGAGGAGGTTCTGGTTCAAATCCTTGATAGGCAAGTAAAGAAGTTAAGGAATAAAGAGGTGGCTTCCGTAAAGGTGTTATGGAAGAATCACCGAGTTGAGGGTGCAACATGGGAGGCCGAGGCCAACATGAAGTCCCATTACCCTTATCTATTTGATAACTAAGGTTAGTAGTTCTTTCTAATAATAAAAATAATGAATAATATTGAAGTTGCTTTGATTTTTAGTGAAGTTTTACAAAAGGTGCATTTTTGATGATATGACAGTGACTTACAGTGAAGTGTGCTAATAATTTTCAATTTTGCTTGCTTTGATTCATGTTGTGTATTTTGATATGGTGAGTCTTTATGAAATGATATGTAGCATGTTGATAAGTTAATATACGGGATAATTTGACTCATATATGATATGTTGAGCTCATGTAGTTGTTGTGAGAAGGAATAATATGATTTTGAGCCTTATGTGTGGTAATTGATGTTTTGAATTGCCTTGTGTAAATAATATGATTGATGTTGTTAATGTCTTGTTGTTTGTTTTGCTGGCTAGTCTTGTGTCTATTCCTTCCTTTCTAAAGATTTTAGTGTCATTCGGGGATGAATCTTCCTAAGGGGGGGATAATGTAACACTTCGTAAATCCAAGACGTGTTCTAGAGCCTAACATATGTGTCAAAAGGCTTAGGAACTGTTTTAAGGTCCATCTTAATGAATATAAGTCATTTAGGAAGTCTAGAAACAAAAACGTCCAAGAACGTCCATGACATTCGGAAACTAGTTCAACGAGGTGTTAGCGTGCCTTAGCCTATTTGACTAGCTTTTAGGGGTCAGAAATTTATGAAATTTGGTGGAAGGGTGTATAACTTGTTAGGTTTTATTCATGGTCAAAACTTCTGAGTACGAATCCCCAAGGACCAACCAAGGGCCCTTGAAAAGGATCCTTTCGTTTTGGGGTCAAAAACACTTCCTGGGCAGTATGAACCCACGAGGGGAGTCGAGGGGGCGTGTGTGGATTGAAGGGGCATCGATGCCATCCGTAGACCAAGACTTATACATTTTTTCTAATGGTCCATTCGTACCATCTTCTGAACTCATTGACAAAGTGCAGCACAGAAGGGGCAGGAGTCGTCGACTCACAGACGGACCGTTGGTCGCGGTCTCGTCTGTGAGGGCCAGACTTTGTTGCACGTTTTTAGTTGGTTCCAATTAATTAATTAAGGGGTTAGGTCATTAGTTTGGGATTAACGGAAGTCTAATTAAGTTAATTAACACCCCATATAAATACCCCAACCCTATTAGACTAATCTAAGCTCTCATAACTCACAAACCCAAACTCTCTTCCTTCTCTCTTCTTTCTCTCTCTCTAGTGATGAACTGTATTGAGGACCAAGCTAGGGGAGGGTTTATGGGATGCAAAGAGACAAGTTTCTCCATCAATATTCATAAATTAGTAAGGTATGGGATCTGTTTCACCTTTGAGACCTCTTTCCTCAAAGGGTTCCATCAATTTGATTTCAAATGTTGGGCTTTCAAGTGGGTTTTCATCCAATACAAATCTGATATTGTAAATTGATTTGTTAATGATTTATTTTGGATATTATGAATAGATTAATTTTTATTCTAACTTAATTATGATATATCTTTGATGGATTGATCTAGTTTGTAGAAGATGACCCTTACCCCTCAACCCTAGGTGATGATCTTGATATGAATTGTGTAATGTTGATTCAATTGACTTAATTATTGGTTCAACCACTACTAGATGATGTTAATTTAGAAATAATGAACTAACTAGGGTGAATTATAGTCCTATCATGCAAGTTCTTTAGTAATTGAATTAGATTATGACTTTGATCTATGTCTCTGGTTTTAAGCTACGAACTAGTATTGAATAATGATGTAGTGATTCTTTTAGACTTGTTATCATGTTGGTCATTGAAATATGATGATTTCATACCCTAATTGGGTTTAAATAAGGGTTGATGGTAAGACCTTGATGATGAATTATGAAGGAGACTTGGTAAGTCTTGTGATCCCTATCCTTTACTTCAAATAATGTTTAATTGTGATTAAGTCATGATGTTGTATTGGAGTATGACTTGATTAGGATTTATAGGGTGGTAAGATGTTGAATTGAAATGTCTTGACTATGGTTTGTGAGGTGTTGGATAAGATATAAATGTTATAAGGATGGTGAATGATTTACCAATGTTCCTTATTAAGAAGTGCTATGTAAATGTGCTAACCTCACTTATATGAATTGTAATGAAAGGATTATACTCATGCAATTCTTTTTGATCTATGATGATGGTGATGTTTATACAAAGGTTAGACCCTATGACCTACACTAAGTTATGATGATTGATAAAGACATTTCAAAAGGGACTCTAGCTTAGCACCGAGTGAACTAGAGAGAGGAGTGTCCCTTTCCACATAGGGAAGGTAGGATAACTAATGTATTCTTGAGATTGGAGACTATAATGCATGTAGCATAAAGAGGGTCCCAACTACATCTCCTAGTTCTTTAACTCTGTTACCCCGATAGGAATACTAGCTAATGGATCCATGTAGTTTCTATGTTCATGTTTTGGTACTACCTTGGCAAGTAGTCTGTCTTCTTTTGGTTTAGGGTTCCATGACACGTATTCCACATTAGCTCATGTGGTCTATGTCGGTTAGGACAAGATGTTACCAAAAGGTAAAATGAATAAAAGGAATGAACTCTAACTAGGATAACCTAAGGGGTTTAGTTTAGTTTAGGTAGGGGTATGGGACTCTAGCTAAACATTGCACTAGTTAGCCTTGAAGGGAGTCTTAGGAGGATTTTTTTATGTATGAATATACTTATAATGGTACATGATATGTATATGATGAACTTGGACATTGTTGATACTATATGTTGATTGGTGTCACTTATGAATATGTGTTGGTCTATATTGTTAAAGTATGATGATATGTACTCTTAAATGTCATTCTATGTGAAGTGGGATGTTGGTCATGATTTTTGTTGAGTTACTTGATTGAGTAAGGTTATGGGGCTTTGCTTGGTCATTGAACTCGTTGACTTGATGTGGGTAATTGTCTTACTTTGGTTATGTTATAATGAACTCTTATTTATGCTTGTTGAGGTTATGACTTGATGGTAGAGTTTCTTTGACTATATGTCTAATCATGTGATATGCATATTTACTTGACTAAGCTTACCATTGTTGGTCTTGTTATGTACATGCTTATGACTCAATGAATGTGTCTTATGGATTGGTGTGGTCTTGTTGAATGTGCATAAAGGTTTTCAAAGTAATTTGCATACTTATTGAAATATTTCTTTTCTTAGCATGATTTCAAACTATGTGTGCATATGGTCTCATACTTAGTGCAAGTGGTGTACTAACCCCATTTCTTCCTTTTCGTTAATATTTTAGGTTCCGGTTGTTGAAGGGCTTTGTAGACGAATTAAAGAAGACTTGGGTTTCTTAATCATCCAAATAGGGTAGGTCCTCACTTTCTGAGGGTGATGCCACAATCAAGCCTATGATGTTGCTTTAGTTTTAAGACTCTTATGTTTCTTTCCTTTTCATTTGGATATTAAACGTTGTATGTCCTATATGTGGTCTTGTTTTCATTGATGTATGGGCTAGGCTCAGTTTGATATACTTAATGTAGATGGTTATGAGATGAGACGACTATGTTGAGACTATGTTATGTACTATATATATTATGTTCTATAAAAGTAGAAGACTAAGTAATCTTCTTATACGAAGGGTCTATGTATACTCGATATATATCTATTATATGTATGTAGAGGTCTATGTAAACCTCAATGTAGAAATAGTAAAAAGTTTTAAATTTCTGCTAAATTTGACCTATGAATGTAATGATGTAAGCTAAGAGGCTATTCTTAGTCCTCAAAGAGGACGACGACACCGGTTACATCTAGGGGGTATTCCCAAATGTGATAATAAGTACTTATTCATTTAAAATACTTTTTTAACTTAAGTCATTACATTCATTACTTCATTTAAGAAATATTCATCACATAAAGGACATTCAACTAATGGTCTTGGAGAAGACCTAGGGACTCTCACTAACATCTTCAAAGCCTATTGTGCAATGTCTAGATAGCGTCTCATACCACAATATAAACTTCATAGAACTTCTCCAATACTAGTAGGTATTCCATATGATGAGAATGGGCAATGCTCGATATAGACCATGATAGCTAAACATGGAATCTGGAGTTATAACCTACTCCGATGAAGGGTTTTCTACTTGCCAAGGGTAGAACTAGGACACATCCCATGTAGGCACATGGTTATGGAATATGAAGGGCTTTTATGTACTCTAGTCTCATTCTCAAGTAGAGATACATTATACTCTAGTCTACGTCTCAAGTAGAGCTACTTTCCATAACATACTCACTCAGTGCTAGCCTTTGTTCTCATAGAGTAATTCACATTAAAGGATCACATTAAGAGGTTCCATATCTAGTACATAACCCAAGCACATTCACCCTACCAAACAGGTCCACTAGGGCTACCTTTCAATGGCGAAGAGGATAGCATAATGACTTTACTAAGGATGATATGATGTCGCTCCAGCCAACCAACCTTAAGTTCATCACTCATACAAGAAGGATACCATTACGGATCTCGACTTCAATGTTGATAACCTTTACCACAAGGTTTAACGATCCACATATATGACCTTCTTAATATCATTTAAGGTCTCACGTATCATTCATTCATACATGACAAGGGTGCACTAATCTTACCTAGTCAAGACATCACATATCCACATATCATTCGTATATGTATCAAGTAAGGGACACAAGTCTACCAAAACAAGACACAACATACTTACTTTATTACATATAGCATATCATTCTTTGAAGCACATAGGAATGACCCTTATCATCTTATGTCATCCTATACATAACTATATCATCATCAATATACCCATCATAGACTCATATAGTCAAGTAGGAATAATCATGCATCAACTCTAAGGCTACACACATAAGACATAGTCATAGTCTAACATGATTACCTATCAACATCAACAGAAGAACAAATACCTTTACCTTAATCACATGTAGATAGATATGACCGTACTTCACATAAATCACTACACAAAGAATCATAGTATATAAAGTAATTTGTCAATAAGTCCATGATCATCATGATACATAAAGTAACGCCGACGAGGCCATATCAATTGCAAGTAAAGCACATAGCTCCGCCACCATAAGTGGACCATACCAATCATAACATAATTCAAGTCTAATTAACATAAAATAAAGATAATTACTGCAGCGTACCACCAATCCATTCTCACTACTTCAATCCATAGCTAAATCATCCAATTCAATACCATAAGGCCCTTGCTCATGGTCATGAACATCAATTCAATACAATAATCACAATACTCAATGAATCTAAGTCAATTCAATATAGATTTATCAATCTAATACAAATTAGATATCAATTGAATATATTGTTACATCATTCAATAGCCCATAGAGAACTACACTAGAATTCATAAGCATTAAGACAATATCACTTAACCCATAAAATAGTCAAATACTAGGGTTCATCAATTACATGGGTTCATAGGTTAATTGAGTTAAAATCATATTACTAAAAACAATTCAATCAATATTCAATGATTTAAAACCTTTAATGCAAGAACCCATGGATAGATTTCAATTTAGAAAACTCATCTTTTAAGAACTCTTTCAAAATCACTTTGAAGATTGGCTCCTTGATGAATAGAGTTTCAAGGATCAAAAATCATACCTTATTAACACTAATACACCAATTTTATGGAGAATCACCACTCAAATCTCCAATCCAAGATCTTCCTAGAGTTTTGGCTTCAATGGAGTTCTAGAGAATTTCTTAGGGATTTTGGGTTTTGATTATTATGAATCAATTCTCCTAAGTATTTAAGACTTATAAACATGTTTAAAATAAACAAAGTACCCCTAAGTAACCTCCCAAAGTCTTATTTTTATGTTGGATGAAATTACTATTTCACCCCTTGAAATTACAATGAACTTCGTTGGAACACAGACGAAACCACGTCTGGCTATCGACGACCCGTTTCCCAACGAACTGACCATCCTGTTCGTCCGTGGTTTGTGACTGAGGCTGGTCATTGGATGCCTCTCCTCCCACGACTAAGTGTCAACCTACACCCCTCACCTACGAGGCGTCAATTGACCCATGAGTCGTCGACTACCATCCGTAGGTTGGGCTGGTTTTGACAAGCTTTGTCTCTTGTGTTAGGTCCTTCCTCAAGGACCCTTGGATGGTCCTTGGGGATGTTTGATTGGAAGTTTTCAAACCTAATAAGTTAGTATACGTTAATAGGACCTCCCACATCAATTTAATCCAAAACGAACACGTAAAATTTTACGAAACATGCCAAGACACACAAGGTCGTTTCAAGGCAAATCTTTCGAACGTCAAAGACGTTCTTGGATGTTTGACCTCCAAACATCGTGAAAATAAACACACTGCACATAAACGCTATAATAACACATATAAGAACCTCATAATCTCATGAAACACACATATAGTCCCATAACCTACATGAGGCACATAGGTGACTTAGTCATCGAACGTCTTAGTCGTCCCTTGACGTTTGACTTCAAATGCACCTAAAACTCTAGACACTGTCTCAATACCACATTATAGAACAATTTAGGACCTTATACCCTCATAAAATCATGTTAGTATCTAGCTTCACCTAAGTCATTTTCGAGGTAATACAATGGAACCCTTTTATGAAGCCCTAAATGGGTCGTGTAGGGGACCACAGTCTATTTGGGTGCTTATAGTATGTTCCAAAACCTATCCCAAGTAGGTTTCCGTCCATAGATGCATAGACGGCCCGTGGTAAGGTTGAGAGACAACTCAAGGGGTCATCAAGTGGCCCACTCGGAAAGGGCTTCTCCCGTAGTCATTGGTCAAGGACCTCAGACGTCTAAAATGGCTTGTGAATCCCAACATGGACTATGAAGGGTGTTTATCAAACTTAGAGTATAGTTTCAACTTCAAACAATCATACCTTTAAAACAAAATGAGTTAAGTGACCTATGACCTATCGAAGTAAAGATATTTGAGTCCCTATTCCAATGCCACCAAGCTTGCCTAATTCCAAGCTCGGAGTAACGAGTTATGCCTGATATAGTGAAGCCACATTAGGTAGAGTTTCTTCATGACCCGTTACACAGGTTGTGGTGGTGTTAGACGGCCCGTGAAAGCTTTCTTCAAGTCATTTCCTCAACTTTTAAGTCAAGGGTTTTGGGTTTTTTTACCAATTATTTTGACATAATATTACATTTTTTTACCTTTTACCCAAACCCCTACATGAGGATATTAACCCCCAAAATAACAAAATCAATTTGTTCTCTTAAATTCCCAAGAGCAAATAAAATATTTCTCTCTCTAAGGAAGAAGAAGAAGTCAAGTTAGGGTTTCAAGATCAAGTCTCCAATTCACCAATTTCTTAAGGGATTTGAACTCCAAGGTATGACAGTGTTCACCTATGGAGATTTTTCCTCCTTAGGGTTCTTAAAATTTCCAATTTACAAGTTATATATCTCCAATTGAAGTTACGGTTTTCTTCTATGTCATGGATTTCTTTCAATGTTGATTCAATTAATTATTTTATGAACTATTATGCATGAATTGAGATAATTCCATGTTTTTAAGATGAAACCCCAGGAACCTTGCATAATTTATGTTTTCTAAGTTGTGATGATATAATGTAGGTTCTGAAAAATGAAGATGAGTTTATAAAGGTATGCATGCTCTTTATGATGTTGAAGAAAATGATTTAAGTTGCTTTGAGAGTAAGACACAAATGTTGTTGTTGTTTTGAAGAAAAAATTTCTCACATATTACTCTGTACATGAATGTGATGGAAATTTCTCACAAAGGATTCTTACTGTTGAAAGATTTTCTCAACTAGCCCATGAATCAAGATTTATGAGCTATTCTAAAGAAACCAAAATTGGATTGTCTATTTGATGTGCCTTCCACGAAAGATAAGTCAAGTTACCATTTTGTGGATGTTCCATGGGATTTATGCTAAGCATCGAGCGGATATTCAGATGGAGGCTCTCTGGTAGCTAGAGGACAATTTTGTAGTACCAATCTCCTTATCTCATACTTATCTTCCACAATAGGATTATTATCTTAGATAAACAATGAATGTCTTAGATAGATATTAGCCAGTTGATCCACATAAGCTAGAAGTTAATGTTCTTGGTTTGACAAGTAAAGATACTCAGTTTCCATGTGGGGTAGATACTGGACTCCATATTATATCTCACATGGTCACTATGTCAGTTAAGGCTTCTTCCCACAATAATGACGAACTAAGGTTACTTCGAGAAGTATCTCATAAGTGTTCAAATATGAGTGTTCCTTGCATTAACCATGATTACGATTATGTTCTCCAACTTATTATCGTATGTTTTATGAAAAGGTCCTTTTTAGCATGATTTTATAACTCTATGCAATGTTATCATACTTGGTACATTTTTGCACTAACGCATACTCTTACCTACATTATTTCCCAAATGTAAGGTTCAACATTCCAGTTTCCCAACTCTGTGGCTAGGGATCACTTAGTAGATATTGAAGATTTGTGAGTCTTGATGTTTTGAGGACTGAGCATTTGTTTCTTATTATCTGTACTTTTTAGTATTGATTGTGATGTAGGGGTTACGTCCCGATCACTATTGATGTAATAGATAACTTTTGAGAGTATGTAGACTTCTGCTTCATTTTTACAGAACTCTTTATGATATGAATTGTCATATAAAATCTCTTCATTTTCAATGATCTTGTTTATGCATGCTAAGTGGATTGTGTAGGGCCTCTCAGGGTTCTATACGCCATGTTACTCCTAGGGTATACTTTGGGTCGTAAAAAATTGGTATTCAGAGCACAAGATTTAGAAAGGTCCTAGGATGCCTCATAAGACACATAGAGTATAGCTTGCTCATGAGTGTGAAGCGCGTCATATTTATGAATAGAATCTAAAGGATGATTATGAAACTCCGCTTCTTTCATTACTCTAAGTCGTGCAAAAAAGGGTAAATCTATATATCCTTTATCCTAATCCATATTCGATGCTTTACAGGAAATGGCCCCTCTAAGAGCATATGTTAGGAAGAATGTGAATGAGAATGTAGAACAAGAGGCTCCTCCTTAAGATCCTCAAGTTCCAGTAGATCCTTTAGGAAAGATCTTATGTAATTCTTTAATCACATATATAGGAGGAGTGCTAGCAAATAATACATATATAGGAATACTTTGCAAAACACTAGAAAGTAGAACTTCTTTACCATCAAAGGATAACATCATTCCTTTCCATACATGTAGTTTATGTTTAACTCTTTCAATCAGCTCTGCATAATGTCCTTTTCTTTCTTCGTGATAGGACATACCAAATACTACATTGGAAAAGAACCGTTGTTCATTCCAACTCATTGATCTACTAAGGTTGGAATTCATGCTACTACATTTTGATGCAAATAAAAGAAACTCTTGTCTTTTGTTAACTTTTTAACCAGATTGATGCTCATATTCTTATAAAAACAACCACTATTCTTCCTAAAGAGTACTCATTAGTTGATGTAAATATAATGGTATCATTTGCATAAAATAAATGATTTAAGTTTGAGTTCCATTTAGGCAAACCATAAACCACATACTGAGCATCATTAAATAATGAACTAAGAGCTCCATGAAGAACTTCAGCTGCTAGAATAAATAGCGTCGGAGGGAGAGGGTCTCCTTGTTTCACACCCCTTGTAGAATGAAAGAAATCATATGATTGTCCATTAAGAAATTAGTAGTAATTGTAAGCAATAAGTACCCATATTATATTTGTAAATCTTGAACAAAATCCCATCTTCCTCATGACCTTCATCAGACAAACCCATGACAATCTATCATATGATTTAACTATGTCCAATTTAATGACAACATTAGTAGGGTTCCCTCTTTTAGTAATGTCAGTTACTATCTCTTGATCTAGTAGAACATTTTCAATAATACTCTTCCTTTAATAAATTCAAAATGATTTAAAAAATTCAGTTTTGGTAACATATCTTCCAGCCTGCCATGAATAATCCTAAACAAGATCTTGTTCACAAAATTACTCAAACTAATAGGTCTCGTATCATATAAGGTTTGTACATATGACTTTTTTGGTATGAGAACCAAATTAGTATGTGTAATGGATTTGGAAGCGCATTTACCACAAAAAAAATCATGCACCATTCTTAAAATATCACCACTAACTATATTCTAACACTCCTGAAAAAATCTATCTACCACTAGCACAATCTGCACTGAGCTTAAAGCTATTTTTTCCACATCTTCTACAACTGGACTAGTATACAAATTTGCATTCTCTTCCTTAGTAACTAATTCAGAAATGTGAAACAATAAAGGGAACTTAGTAACATCACCTTTCTGTCAAAAATGTCTATGGAAATGCTCTTTTGCTTTGTTAGCAATAGCACATTCTTCTTCTTCTTCTAACCACTCATCCTGTGAATTTTGAATTTTATTTACTCTCCCATGTCTTCTTGTTTTCACATGATTGTGGAAGAAGATGGTATTCCTATCCCCATTCTCAAACCAATCATATCCAGTTTTTTATTGCCAAAAAAGCTCTTCAAAGTGTGGATATCTATTATATTTGGTTTTTGCTCTTTGCATAACAAATTTATTTTCAGTAGAGGGGTCTTCTTTAAATATTTTTTTGTTAATTTTAGAAATCTCCTCTTTTATGATAAGTTGCAGAAAAATATCTCCATAAGTCTCCCTACTCCACATAGTTAGTGTCATTTTAATTTTCTTGATCTCTCATTTAAAGTCTAAAAGGGGGTTAAATGAACTATTTGAATCCAATTCAATCTAACAAGTTCTTTAAAAGATCCATGCTCAATACAAAAAATCAATAATCTCAAAGGTTTCTTTTTATTTGCACCTCCATCTGCATAAGACACTAACATTGGAGTATGGTCTGAGCCTATTTTGAGCAAGTGATAAATCGCTAAGTGAGCAAAAGTATTTTGCACCTCTGTATTTATCAGTATTCTATCAAATCTTTCAGAAATAAATCATCGCCTACTCGACTATTCCACCAAATAAAAGAACTTCCATTAAATGGTATTTATGACCGATCACAAGATTCAATACATGTCTTGAAGTCATCAACATCTACAGCAACTACTGGTACTCCTCCAATCTTCTCTTCTCCATTAAAAACAACATTAAAATCCCCACCTATCAACCAAGGTCTGTCCATTCCAGTAAAAATAAAATATTGTTCATCCCATAGATTCAACCTCATATTGCTATCACACTTAGCATATAGTATAGTAGCATAAAAGCTTAAAGTTGTGAAGTGGTTTTTGAGCAATACAGTGAGTTGCTGATTCAAATTACTCACCACTAAAAGATCAAAGACGTGATAACTAAATAACCCAATCTTTTCATTATTATTATGAGTTCCCAATAACATTTTAATCTTGTTTATACTTGTTGATGTGTCTAACTGCTTAAAAAGGCTCTAATAATGCAACAAAAGCAAACTTGTGATGATTCAGTAATATTTTAACCCTTTAACAGGCATTATATGTCCTCACTGATCTTACATTCCAAATGAGTGAATTCATTGTCATTTTGCAAAAAAGGATGAGACATGTCTCATTGGTTGCACCCTTACTGGTTGTGATGTATCTCCATGTCCCTGTTTTTTCTTTTCCTTGTAGACTTAATAGCTTTAATATCTCTTAGTGGAAGATCTCAATCATTTAAAACCACTCATCATTAGAATCAGAGCAAAAAATTTCAATCACCTTAACCTCCTCCAAGTATTACAAGTTTGAGTCTCATTATTTGTGAGTAAGTATATCACGTAGAACTTTATTTGGAAATTCTATATTAACTATAACCATAACGGATTCTTCATTTGTCTTGTTCAATGCATTTGAACTATTGCTTTATTGTTGTTGTCGTTGTTCATGCTCACTTTTCTGCAATTGTAACGCTCAATCAAACTTTTACTTCGATGTATTACTTACAATATTCAAGTTGGACTCCTTCTCATTATTGATTTCATCTACATGCAATCATTCTCCACTAAATATGTCACTATCATGGCTAATTTCCAAGGTTGAATCCGTAAAAGATTGATTCTCAGGTTTTTCTTTGTCTCATGCATCAAGACTCTACTAATTATTGTGTTTTATCTAAACATTGTTGTTTTATAGAGCCACATGTACCCAAACAGTCCTAGGTGAATTTTTTATCCTCCTCCTCATAGTCACAATTTACTATATCTTTCTGATAATTATCTCGGTCAGATTTCTCTTCAATGTATACTTCTTTGTCCACCCCTTCTTTCTCTTTGTTTTGATCATCTTGATCTAAAACATGATGATTTACAGGAATTGCTGATCATGAGTTGGTAATATTGTTTCAAAGGATTTTGTAACCTTCTTCTTTGAAATTATCTTTCCGTCATCTTTGTCTTTTTTATTAGCTTCTACATTAATTATCTGTTTTACTTTACCATTTGTTACTATTGCTTGTATCTCCTCTTCTAGATTAAGTGCTTGAAATTTATTTGCCATATTAATGGGGAGTGTGTTGTCCCTGTTGACTAGTATGTGATTGTCTCGCATAACATTTCAGTTCCCTAGATCACTACTATTTTTCCACTAGAAAGGACCCTAGTTTTTCCATTCTAAATTGTATGCACCTATTGCTTCTGCGCTTCTTGCGAATGGTTAGGTTCTATTGGCTTTCATATACTTTTTACTTGCTTAATCATCCTACAATTTTATTTGTCGTGACGTTGCATTTTGAAATCACCAAAATACTTGGGTAATAATCATATTGAATGTCAACTATATTTGTCTTTATCTCTCCAGAATCTTCATCCTCAATGTTTGTATGTATTGATTTGGGAAAAGTTCCTTTTTGATCAACTAGTACCTTCACCCGAGCACAACTCGGTCTTGTTTTGTTAATGGTATCTTGATCCAATTGAATAGGTTCTCCTACGGTTGATGTCAAAGAGAACAGACACTCTTTAACAAATAAAGTAGACAAAAGATTAGGAAAAGAGATACATGCCATGGCCATAGACGTTTCCTCATTCACTTTGAATTTTGAATCATAGATAAGTGTACCGATGAGATGGGAATGCCCGTCTTTAAATGTGTGATAAAAAGCATCTCTCGGTATCAGATTAACAAAATCTTCTTCTTTGAAAAATTGAATCAATATATGCTTACTACGGAATAATCCAATTTGATAACTTTCTTTATTGCTAGATTCTACAACATGTATTCAAGATTTGGAAAAGATGTATGATGAGATATATATGCTTCTAAATAAAATCTCACAAGATAGCTCAGATTGAAAAAGATGATAGTTTGATAGCTATGGTTTAACTTATCGCAGATATGCCAGATGCTTATGAAATAATCGCAATAGCAACATAGTTATCAATCCTTGAAATCATTAAAAAGATATACGTAAAGAAAGAAAGGTCCAATATATTAGAAATAAAGAGAAAAATGATGAGAGTGGATCCAACACATGTATAAAAACACATGTATATATTTGGTTAATGAAAAAAGTTCAGCATTTAAGGGTTACAAAATATAAAAAATAAAAGGTTCAACATTATAATGTGACCCCGTAAAGTATTGGTGCGTAGTTGAGAATTGATTAATAGATTGAGACCGGGGGACATTTGCTTCACTACGAGAAATTCGTTGTTTGCCGATTACAAATTGGTCAAAATAGTCGGAAAATGAGGTTTGTCGATGACCTTCCGACTATTTATAGTAGTCGGTATCCTGAAGGTCGGAAATTCTTTGCCGATACAGTAGTCGGCATTTTTTGACTACGGTAATCAGCACATATAAAATAAGAAGTGACAATTAATTACCTAAATTGTCGACTACTGTAGTCGAAAACTATTAAAATAATAATTTAATAACTAAAACAATGCCAAGTATTGTAGTCGGCAACCATAAAAATAATAATTTAATAACTAAAACAATGCCGACTACTGTAGTCGGTAACTAATAAAATAATAAATAAATAATTAAAACAATGCCGAGTACAATAGTCGTAATAGTCCATCCTAGCCTTCAGATTATCTTTTGTCTTGTTCTTGATATCCATCACAGTATTTAATATGTTATCAAAAAAGTTTTTTTCAATATGCATGACATCTAAATTATGACGAAGAAGGTTATTTTCCAATAGGGTAACTCCCAAAATATGCTTTGTTTTGTTCAATTATGTGTAACACCATAACTAGGTATCTTAAATGATGGAGAGTCTGTTACCTTAGGTAAATCCCTAACTCTATGCAACATTTCCTCATGCGATAAAGTTGCAGGTGGATCTTTAAAATCAGTTTGGTTCTTCATAAATACACTAGTATTTCTCCTAAATTCATGATCCTTTGGCAAGAATCGACGGTGACAATTAAACCATGAGTTCTTACCTCCATGTTTTAAATAGAATGCTTTTGTGTCTTCCATACAACATGGGCAATCTAACTTACCAGGAATTGACCACCCAAACAACATTCCATAAGCAGGAAAATCATTTATAGTCCACATCAGAGCATCATGCATTATGAAGTTTTGTTTATGGAATACATCATATGTTTCCAAACCTTGATTCCTCAATATTTTAACCCATCGATCAAAGGATGCAAATATATGTCAATCAAATTTTTTGGATTGCTTGGACCTGGAATAACGTAAGTTAAGAACAAATATGGACTTGTCATACATAACTAAGGGGGAGATTATATGGCGTAACAAATACTGGCCAACATGACTATGGTGCCGGAGAGACCGCAAAAAGGATTGAATCCATCACTGCATAATCCCAACCTAATGTTTCTAGGTTCGCTAGCAAAGTCAGCAAAAACTTTATCAAAATTCTTCCATGCTTCTCCATCTGATGGATGACATAGAACACCAGGTGGCCTTTTATGCTCATAATATCATCTCATATGAGGAGCATAACTCATTGATGTGTATAACCTCTTTAACCTAGGTTTAAGGGGTAAGTAATGAATTGACTTAACTGGAACCTTCTTCCTTTTGACATTTGTGACTTCCTTATAACGAGCTTGATTACAAAATTTTCAATTCTCTAAATTGCATCATCTTTGTAAAATAACATGCAACCTTTCCACAACAGTCAATCCTTTCTGATGGAAGTCCTAACTTAGAACCCATCTTCTTTGTCGTGTAGAAATCTTTATGTAAGTCAATTTTACTCGGATTAAGCTAATTCATAAGTCCAAGGATAGAATCCATTCCCTCTTGAGAAATTGAATGATATGATTTTATAATTAGCAATCAAACAACAACAGGCAACTTAGAATGCATTGAACCTTCATATAATGGTCGACTAGCTTCAGTTAACTCTTCATAGAAGCGCTTAGCCTCATCATTTGGTTCTGATTGAACCCCTAGGAACATCCCCTCAACATTTCATTGAATCGAGAATTTTCAACATTATTATTCTCTACAGGATTATCCACATCATCAAACGCATTCTGAAAATCAACAGTAGCTACATTGGCGTCATTTTCTCCATGAACAGTCCACACATAATAACTGTCCATAAATCCATTTTTCAAAATATGAAATTCAATTTTATTTGGTTTCATTAAATTTATACACTTGCATTTCGCACGAGGACACCTAATTGAGCCTTCTGTAAGAAAATTATTTCTAGTTTTTGCCTTTGCAATAAATTCTTTAACCCCATTTATAAATTCCACCCTCAATCCCGCACGAATAGGATGAGTTCTATCATACATCCATTTACGATGTGCAAATTTCATCTACACGAATTAAAAAAGTTAAGATTTAACTGAACAAACTAGCAATCCGGTTCTGTAGAGAAAATTAAGCATATATTAACTCTAATTTGTTAATCGAATAAAAAACAAATAGAAGGAGGAAAAGAAATTCAAAGTTTTCTTATTTTATAATCCATTACATATCTTCACAACTGGTAGTTTGTGTGTTTTCTTTACTCCCTTTAGCCCATTCCGTTCTACGAAGTTTCCTATTTAAAGAAAAAGGCGGGCGTAGCTCGTTGCTAAATTTTTAAAGCAGTTTATTCTTTATTGATCATCATCTAAAGGATGATAAAATACACTAGGTAAATATGACTATAATATGATGAAACAAACCAGGAAGACTAGTTGTGATATGGGTTTGGATGATAGATAAGATTCCAAAGAGAAAATCATTTCGCTGGATTATTGTGACCAAGACTAATCTGATATTTGATAAATCTTAAAGCTTTCTTCAAATTGCTTCGTATACCTAATTAAATTTAGTCTTCTTTCCCTTTAATCTTCTCTCCCTTCATATTTGAACTTGGAACTTCGAGATGAATTTTGAATCCTCTTAACCACTAAGTCAACCTCTAGAATTGTTTTTATAATGTTCAAAATCGATATATATACATAAAGAGTATTCTATAGAGTATTAGTTAAGGAAGATATAGTTGAACTCTATCACCTCAACTCAAACAAAGGGATTATTCACACAAAGGAAGATATAGTTGAACTCTATAAATGCACTCTATTAGAGATTAGTTAAGGAAAAAAATGAGTATTGCTTAAAGGGACAAGAGCCCTGCAACTTTCTTCGAATTTATCAGGCGTGATGATCCCCCAATTCCTAGACACCCTATCACTTGTATACACATAAGAAACAAAAATATGTAGGTGAGAACTCAGAAATAACTGAGAAAAACATTGCAGTACATTCACCAACTATCCTATAACAAACTAAGACATGTAATCAAATAACAAATAAATAATCAGTATGTAAGGCTACAACCACCACATTTTCAGATTAAATACTCCTACGAGCTGCATGACATATTAAATAATTATTTTTAGATCAATTTTTACCACCTAATGCGAAGCAAAAAATAAGCTAAGTAACGTAAGCAACAGATCGTATGAGTTGTACAAGTCATTTCCTCCCCACCGCAACTCCAATCTTTCTTGAATTTCACTGAGAAACTTGCTCAGTTTCCTATGCTCAAAATATAATAATCACTAATACTAAAAACCACAAAAAAAAAACTCATTTGCCCCCTATCCCATGGAACATATAGAATACTACACTCAAAATTAAGACTTAGGAGACAGATATGCAACCTCTATCTGTCTTCTTTTCATGCTTCTGCTTCAAGTGTTTTTTTCTCACTACTACTCTTCTTTCTTTTGTAAAATTGAATATTAATTTACTCTTCCTATACTAATGTTTTACTCCTAAGATCAAAACATGAATGTATGGTGAGAGCTGCACTAGAACTATTGCTCTTTTACAATTTCTGGTATTTATGTGTTACAAGTAATAAACTAATGTCTGCAATTACATTTTGATTTCAAATAAGAAAAAACAAGAAGAAACAGAGAACATGATATATACTCTATATATTTATCACCTTTATATCTAATATACTCTAGAGCAAAGGCAGCAAAAAGAACTCCAATACCCAATATATTTTTTTCAAAAAAAAAAAGAGGTCTAGCTTTTGCTAAAGCAAAAAGGGGGCAACAAAGATTATCCCACTATCGCGTAAAGTGACTAATTTTCATAAATCTCAGAGACATACTTTAAGAAAGTGAAACAACATTTTACCATAATACATGGGCATCAGGTCCAAAGAAAGAGCAACAAATGTATTTTTGAAACAATTTTATAATTCAAACAACCCTTGGAAGGTTCCTCGGGAAAAATTTCACACTATAGAGTAATAGAGTTTACAGAACCTTACTCAAATATAAAACCCTAAAGAAGAAGATCGACTTTACAATATCTCAACCAAATTGAAACCCGAAAAAGGAGAAGAGTTTACATTACCTCTTTCAAACGATTCTGGAAACGATTTTCTTTAGAATCTGGAACGATTTGTCCTCAACCAAAGTGAAACGAATGTTGTGAGAAGAGGCTACACAGTAGCTTTAGAGAGACAGTAGTTTTTCTTTAGTGAAAAAAGGGTCAGAATACTAACTTTACCTTTAGAGTAATTTTCTCTCTTTTAATTAAGTTTTTCTTTTTTAATTAATGTTAGTGAAAATGGGTCGGAATACTAGTCAGTTTTAACTTTTTTAAACAATTTTGCAATATATAGGTTCGAATCTACTGACTAAAAAAATATTTATAAAGTAAAATGCCGATGCCTAGGATTGAAGTAGGGACCTTCACTATTGCTTTACTTTAGACGAAAAAATAAATAAATATTTAATTAAAAATATAGTAAAACTGCCGACTAGAGTAGTCGCCAAACAAAAGAAATTTTTAATTATTTTTACAAATTCCCGACTACTGTAATCAGAAAAATAGTCAATTATTTTGTTAACTTTAATGCATAAACCGTACGACTTCAGTAGTCGAAATCATTGTCGAAATTTTTTTAAACAATAAAATAATATAAATTTTGATGTACCGATCAAAGTAGTCAGAAAATTTTCCAGATTTCTAATTACATATTTTTAGTCGAGATTTGTAGTCGATGTATAGCTTATTTCTAGTAGTGGTTATTTTCTCATTATAATTATATTTTAAAACATTCAGATGAGCTAATAGAAAGACCTTAGATAAATAAAACCAAAAATATTTTATTTAATATGTGAGAAACAAACTGAATCATGGGAAAACACATAATGACCCCATTAAAGTAAGAGCTATTTTTGGAAAAGACACTCAAACTTTGTGGGGGTCCTAATACACCCCTTTACTAGATTATTCTGAAATTATTGAATCATTTCTCGATATTTTATAGAGAGAGTGTATATCACTTACCTGAAGAGCGTGGAAACCAAAAACTAAGTAAGATTAAACTTGCTCTTTGAAATATTTTTTATTAAATATATAAATAAACTTCTATTTTACTATTAATTTTTTTCTTTCTTCTCCTTCCCAAGCTTCACTGTAACACCCCGGAAATTTTTTGAGATAAGACTTTAACCATCCTTCATAGTGAGTAATTTTTTGCCAAGGAATTAAAAATTTCTTAAGTATTAAGGTCAGACCACTAGATGTAGCACCTTGAGTTCTAAAATAACTTGATTGGAAATAACAAAAATTTGAAATTTGGAAAGTTAAGCTAAGTATGAATTTGGGGTTAACTTCAAATGACCATAACTCCTAGCACAAGATGATGTAGGAGTTATAAAAGATACTTTACGAAAGATCTTTGAATTAACTTTCAAATTCCACCGAGTTTACTAAGTTCTGAGTTTGGATGAGTGAGATATGACCTTTTGAAGTTAGGTTGTCCAATTAAGGAAATATAGCCGAAAATAGTGAGGGGTATTTTAGTCTTTTCCTTACCCAATCAGATTTAATTCATTTTTAGTAATATTTTAAGGTTATAATCCTATTATGTTGTGTTTTATAATCCTAATATACGCCTAGAGTTTTAGTTGAGAGTTCAAGAAGAGAAAATAAGAGAAAAGAGGAGAGGATCAAGCGTTCGTCGAGATTCTTGCGTATTGTTGCAGATTTTCGCCATGGTTTTGATATCTAAGAGGTATGTAAGCTTTCATAGTGTTGGATTTTTTCACCGAATCGCCAAATATGTTATTTTCAGTGCAAATTTCATTCTTGAAGCTGAAAGATTAGTGTTCTTGATAGATGTTCTTAATGTTCATTCTAAATCTTCTTGTGTTGGGCTTTGATGATTTATTGAGATGTAAGTGAGTATCTTGTGGGTTGTAATGAGTAGATTGGAGTGAACTTATGCTAAGTAATCAAATCCAAGTGATTGAGGAAGAAACTATTCGATTATAGGCGAGTTAGGGTGAGAAAATGAGCAAGGAAATTCGTCCAATATACTGGGTCCTGGCCCGATGCGCCAGCCAGAGCGCCCCAAACCCTCCTTTGAAGTTTAGGGTTTGGCGCCCCGCCCCACTCAGTGTGTCGAGGTCGTCTTCCCCATCCAGTTTGTCTTTTGTTGCTCCGTTTGAGTTCGTTTAAAGTACACCTCCACTCCCTTTCGGTTCTAACTACTCTAAGCTACTTCTAAATACCTAAAATCATTCCTTACATGATCATAACCTTGAATTCATAATTCAAATTCAAGTTCAAGGTAGAGTTGAGAGTTAAGTTTTGAGAATTCTCTCGGGCATTCTAAGAAATTCCCTTTGAGTCATTTTGTGGAGTCTTCTAACACTTCTAGTAACTTGTTTCAAGACTTGAGAAAGTGAGTATGAGAATGAAGAGAATGTACTCATGAGTCTACTTTGTCATCATGAGATTCTCCATGTCATGAACCAAAACTCTTAAATGCATAATTCACATTCAAGAGAAAGTAGAGTTCAAGAAAGTCTTTAAGTTCAATTGTGGATCCTTTGAGATCAAATATTGATTTGAGTTATGATTTGTGGAAGTAAGTAAGAGAATGAGAAGAGTTGTATATACAAGGGCTGACCCACCCTATACAAAGGGGGGTCACCCGACACGGGTTCGTTGAGAATTTTCAGTATATAAACATATACAAAAATTTGGAAAAAAAATTAAAGGCGTACAAATATTATTAATGACACTTCTTGAGGACGAAAACTTCTTGGCTCGTTGGTTTGCACAGTGAGTGAAATTGTTGTTGCAGTTACAGTGCGCGAGTTCGAACCCAGTAGCAGAAGCTTTTACTTTCATTTTATTAGGCATTTTAGAAAAGTTTGTCAAAATGATTTGAACCTCCAACATCATCATTCCTATTTAAATTACCTTATGATAAACCAATTGAACTAGAATACAACTTATTACCTATTATAGAAATTTTATTACATGCCATTGCGATTTTCTCTTAATTGTAAGTTCACTTTTTTTTAATCTTCCATCGTTATAGTTTTAGTTCAAATTTCTCGAATATTCATCAACCTTTTATAGATTTAATTTCTTGTATTTTTCTAGAGTTATTTATTTTATTTAAATTTATAATTCATATCAATTCAATGGATAGATATTATTTTTGAAGCTTTAAAAATCAAGATTGATTAACGAAATCAAATGGATGATGATTTTTGAGTGGTTGTTTGGTGCCTTATATAGAGAAAGAAATATTATGTTACTATCTTCAATGAGGCTATTATGAATACATTTCAAAATATCAAAACTCATTGAGGAGAGTAGTTGTAGTTTACTTGATTTATATTTTATTAGTACGCTTTAAATAATTTTTTATATTAATATGATACTTTTATATCAATTATTTATGATTTATTTATTTTTAAATATTGACACCACTTACAAAAATCCTGTGTACGCCATTGTGTATATATGAGTTCCATGTAGTTATTTAAACCTTCGAGTTAGTTATTTAAACCTTCGAGTTGAGTCGTTCATGCCCATAAATTGCACATGGACTCCTTAAATTTGAGTATCATGGGGAGGAGTAGTATCTTCAAGTTCTAACTCTTGAGTATTGAGTTTATAACCCTTTTGAGATTATATTTTTAATTATGGAACCACTATATGTTCCCGTGAAGCCCTTGAGTTGAGCAGTTCATGTCCATAATTCCGCATAAACCCAATGAGTGGAGCAGTCTTGAGATGTGAGTATCTTTGAGTCCTTGAATTGAGTAGTTCATGCTCATAATTCTGCATGAACCCTCCGAGTTGAACATTCTTGAAAGGAGTAGTATCATCGAAGTTCTTGAGTTCCAAATATTGAGTTATAGAACTATGGTTATTGCAAACCTTGAATTGAGTCATTCACGTCCATAATTCATCATGAACCATATTTTAAGAAGTCTTTGACAAATGCTTTAATTTTGTTTTAAGACTTAAGCTTTAAAATCGAGCAAAGAGTAAGATTAAAGTTCATTTTCTTTAAAATAATATATGAGAACTAAGTATTCCCAAGAGTAAATGTTTTCACATTTTAGATGAGGGGAAACAGAAATTTCTAAAATAGATTTGAATAAGAAAGGAAACTGAGATTTCCAAAAGAGACTTTAAGCTTGTTTTTCAATAAAGAGGAAACTACAATTTCCAAGAGAGATTTTAAGCTAAGTTTTGAGTAATTATCTCAAAGCAAAGAAAGAATTTGTTTTAAAAACATATGAGCTAAGTTTACTTTTTGGAGTATTATTGATCACGATATGGGGATGCGAGTTCATATTAACTAAGTCTTCATAAACCATCTAACCATCATGGGTAAAAAAAAGGTCATACTTTTTAATGATTCCTTACTGATTTTTAGCATGGACTAGTGGATCCACTTAGTAGTTCAGTATCTATACTGATGGCAAGGTACAGGATGGTCCTTGGCAGCGTGAGGTAAAATGTTGTACCATCACTTAGGCTCATAGTGGTGGTTGTCGGTTTGGAATCTCCCACAGAAACTATATTACTTTATTATATAAGTAAAGTTGAATTTGTTATTGAATTTTCTTTAACGAACTAAGTTGTTTTTACAATTTTATAAAGCTTTCCATTTATTGCATCTTTTACTCGTGCATTATCCTTGAGTATCATGAGTTTAGTATTTAAGTAGAGTATCATATTTTTGAAGTTTAGTGTCTTATCCTTGAGTATTCTTTGATTTGAGTAAGTTTGAAAAGAGGTAAGTATGTTTCCATTTTTATCAAGTTCAAGTTTATGTTATGCTTTTGTAACACTTCGAAAGTCTAAGACGTGGTCTAGAGTCAAAGATGAGTGTCAGAAGGTTTAGACACTGTTTTAAGGTATATTTCAATGAATATGAGTTATTTAGGAAGTTTATAAATCAAAATGTCAAAGAACGTTCATGACGTCCGGAAACTAGTTCAATGAGGTGCTAGTGTGCCTTAGCCTATTTGACTAGCGTTTAGGAGTCGGAAAATGATGAAATTGGTGGAAGGGTGTCTAACACGTAATCGAGTTAGTTCATAGTAGAAACGTCTAGGCACGACTCCCTAAGTACCAACCATGGGCCATTGAGGAGGACCCTTGCATTTTGGCAAGAAGCTGCCAAAAGGCAGTGTGCACAGACGAGAGCAATCGACGAAGCGTGTGTCAATCGATGGGGCGTCAATGGAAACCGTCGATGAAAACTTATCCAAATCCATGAGGGGCCTATTTTACACAGTCTCTAAACTTAACGACGAACCAACAGGACGGTAGGTCCCTGGTCCGTCGATTGACAAACGAGGTGTGGACGGGGAGTCGTCTGTGAGGGTCTTTTTTGGGCTACTCGACTTTAAGTGACTTTAGTCAATTAATTATGAGGTTAATTAATAAGTTAGGGTTTTAGGGAAGCCTAATTAAGTTAATTAACAACCTATATAAAGACCCTAACCTAATTAGACTAACCTAAGCTCTCATAATTCACAAACCCAAACTCTCTCTTCCTTCTCTCTTCTTTCTCTCTCAAGTTGAAGAACTCCATCGAAGTCAAGGTCAAGGTGGATTCTAGGGATTCAATCACCAAGGTTTATCCATAAATCTTCATCAAACACTAAGGTATGGGATTCCTTTCACTTTTGGGACTTCTTTTCCCAAGGGGTTCCTTCAAATTGATTTCAAAAGATGGGTTTTCATATGGGTCTTTTCCAATCTCGAAATTGATCTTGTGAATTAATTTGTTTATAATTTCTTTTGGATATTATGAATATATTAACATGTACGTTAAATCAATTATGTTATTCCTTGATAGATTGGTCTAGTTTGTAGAAGATGAACTATTCCCCTTAACCCTAGGTTGTGATCTTGATATGAATTGTATAATGTTGGTTCAATTGACTTGGTTATTGGTTTAATTACTATCCTACGACGTTGTTGTATCAATTATGAATACATCAATATGAATTTTAGTCCTATCATGCTAGTTCTTGAGTAATTGATCTAGATTATGACTTTGATCTAAGTCTTTTATCTTAATCTATGAACTAGTTATGGATTGTGATGTAGTGATTCAATTGGCTTTATTATCAGGTTGGTTACTATTATGTGATGATATTACACCCTTGTTGGTTTGAGTTAAGGGTTGATGGTGACACCTTGATGATGGATTATGAAGAAGATTTGGTAAGTCTCGTGATCTCAACTCTTTACTTCAAATTATGGTTACTTGTGGTTAAGTGATGATGTTGTATTGACATATGACTTGTATAGGATTGATAGGCTCGGTATGATGTTGAATTAAAATCTCTTGACAATGGTTGTGAGGTGTTGGCTAAGACGTAAATGTTATAAGGGTGGTGATAATTGACCAATGTGCCTTATCATGATGTAAATGTGTAAATGTGCTAACTTCACTTATATAGATTGTAATGAAAGGGACAATACTCATGCAATCCTTATTGATCTATGATTATGATGTTTATACAAGGGATAGACCCTATGATCTACATTAAGCTATGATGATTAATAAATACATTTTAAAAGGGACTCTAGCTTAGCAACGACTGATCTAGAGTGAGGAGTGTCCCTTTCCACATAGGGAAGGTAGGATCACTAATGTACTCTTGAGATTGGAGACTTTAAATCATGTAGAATAAAGAGGGTACCAACTATATCTCCTAGTTCTTAAACTATGTTGCCCCGATAGAAATACTAGCTAGTGGTTTCACGTAGTTGCTATGTTCATATTTTGGTACTACCTTGGTAAGTAGTTCGCCTTCTTTCGATGTAGGGTTTCATAACACCGGACTCCACATTAACTAATGTGGTCTATGTCGATTAAGGAAAGATGTTCCCAAAAGGTAAAATGAACTAAAGGAATGAACTCTAACTAAGATGACCTAAGGGGTTTAGCTTAGTCTAGGTAGGGGTATGAGACTCTACCTAAACATTGCACTAGTTCGCCTTGAGGTAAGTATTAGGAGGATGTTCTTATACATGAATATACTATTGACTGTACATGCCATGTATATGATGATCTTGTATGTTAATGACACTATGTGATGTTGATTACTCTTATGAACATGTACTTGGTCTCTATTGCTAAAGTATGATATTATGTACTCTTAATGTTATGTTATGTGAAGTTGGACATTGGTTATGGTTATTGCTAGTTTTACTTTATTAAGTAAGATTATGGGGCTTTGCTTAGTCATTGCACAAGTGGACTTAAAGAGGGTCATGAGTTGTGGTCTTACTTAGGTTATGTTGAAATGTACTATTATATATGCTTATTGATGTTAGCACTTGATGATAGAGTTAATTTGATCATGTATTCAATTATATGATATGAATGTTGACTTGACTAGACTTAGCATTGTTGGTTTTGTGATGTACATTCCTATGAATTATGAATGTCTTATTGCTTGGTATGGTCTTCTTGTATGAGCATAAAGGTTTTCAAAGGAAATTGCATACTTTAATTAAGTGTCCCTTTTGATCATGATTTCATGATGCGTGTGCATATGGTCTCATACTTAATACAAGTGGTGTACTAACCCATTTTCTTCCTTTTCCCCAACATTTTAGGTTTCGGTCGTTGAGGGGCTCTGAGACGACTTTGAAGAAGACTTGGAATTCTCAATCATCGAAATTGGGTAGGTCCTCACTTTCCGAGGGAAATGTCACTATCAAGCTAATGAAGTTGTTTTAGTTTTAAGACTCTTATGTTCAATCCTTTTCATTTGAGTATGAAATATTGTATAGCCTATATGAGGCCTTATTGTATTGATATATGGGCTATGCCAAAATTGTTATATTCTTGCTAGATGGTTATGAGATGAGACGTCCATTTATGACTGTTATATCATATATATCTATGTGCATTAAAAGTAGATTACTAAGTAATCATCCTATTCGGAGGGTCTATGTTTACTTGATATAAATATTATGTGTATGTAGAGGTCTATGTAAACCTCAATGTAAAAGTAATGAAAAGTTTTAAATTTCCGCAAATTTTGACTTATGAATGTAATGATGTAAGCTAAGAGGCTAGTCTTATTTCTCAAAGAGGACGACGACGCCGGTTACGTCTAGGGGGGTCTCCTCAGATGTGACAAACTGGTATCAGATCATGCCGTCAAATATCTTTGAGTCAATGTCTCTCTCAACCACGTCTATGTATATTCTTACTCATAATTATGAAGCACGCCACACTTATGTATAGGAATCTATATGATGCTTAGGAAACTCTCACTTTCTTGGAAGTCCAATATCGTACGTCTAGAGTTTTGACTCTATGTGTTTTTAGCATATAATACTTTTATTGTATTATAGGCAATGAATAATCGAATGAACGCAGAACGAAGACTTGAGAAAGAGATTGCCAATGCAGTAGTTCCTCCCCGTGGTGATCAAGTCCCTCCTCATGAATAAGAAGCTAATGATGATCAAGCTCCGGTCAATCCTCCTCCTTTGACGGATGGTGACATAAGGGCTGCTTCTCTACATGGCCCAAGTCATTACTACTCAAGCACAAGCCATCACTACCCAAGCTCATTCCATGACGGCCCAAGCAAATCGGGAGGTTGTACCCCGAGCAAACCAACAAGTTAGCACCATGGCCTCTCGCTTGAGGGATTTCACTAGGATGAATCCCATTACTTTCTATGGGTCAAAAGTTGAGAAAGACCCCCAAGAGTTCATTGATGAAATCTACCAGATCCTCTGTGCTATGGGGTTGACTACTGGTGAGAAGGCCGAGTTATATACTTACCAAGTCAACAATGTGGCCCAAACTTGGTACGTCCAATGGAGGGACAATAGGCCTTTAAAAGGAGGACCTGTGACTTGGGAGATTTTGAATAAATCTTTTCTTGATAGACTCTTTCCTAGGGAGAAGCGGGAAGCTAAGGTGGTGGAGTTCATCAACCTTCTTCATGGAGGTATGAGTGTACTTGAATAATCTTTGAAATTAATTAAATTGTCAAAGTATGATCCTTCTTTGGTTTCCGATCCTAGAGATGAAATGAACCACTTTGTGACAAGAGTGTCGGATGATTTGCAAGAGAAATTTTATTCGTCTATGCTACATGACAATATGAACATTTCTCGTCTCATGGTTCATGCTTAACAAGTGGAAAAGGCAAGGGCTAAGAGGAAGAGTAGGGATGCCAAGAGGGCAAAGTCTTTTGATTGTGGTTCTTCAAAAGGTAGGCTTGATATCCAAGACAAACCTAGGTTCAAAAAGAGATTTTCTAATCAAGTTCCTTCCAAGTTCCCTAAGGCTAGTGATGATAGGATGTCTAAACCTAAGCCATAAATGGGAAGGGGTACTAGCTCACCAAACAAGAATCCAACTTGTGAAAAGTCTTGCAAGAAGCATTTTGGTGAATGTCTTAAGGGAACGAATAATTGTTTTGGTTGTGGTAAAAGTGAACACAAAGTTTGAGATTACACAATTGTGAAGGGGAAAACCAAGGAGAGTGGGAAAGCAAGTGGTTCTAATGATTCTCAGAAGAAGAACCGCTTCTATGCTCTCCGCTTTAGGGGTGAGCAAGAGACTTCTCCCGACATGGTGACTGGTATGTTGAAAGTCTCTCTATCGATGTATATGCCATACTTGATCCCGGTGCTACATTATCATTTGTTACTCCTCTAGTAGCTAAAAAGTTTGACATTTTCCCCGATATTTTGCATGAACTTTTTATAGTGTCTACCCCGGTGGGTTAGTCGGTTATTGCAAAAAGGGTGAATAAAAATTGTCCAATAATGTTGCCCAATAGAGTTTCTTATATTGAACTAGAAGATCTTGATATGCTTGATTTTGATGTCATTTTGGGTATGGATTGGTTGCATGCTTGCTTTGCCTCTATTGATTGTAGAACGAGAGTGGTGAAGTTTAACTTTCCAAATATGCCCGTTGTAGAGTGAAAGGGGGGAAATTCTGTTCCTAGAGGGCGTATCATCTCTTGTTTGAAAGCATGCAAAATTATCTCCTAAGGGTGTTTATACCATATAGTAAGAGTCCAAGATTTAGACTCCGAAATTCTTCCCATTGAGTCGGTCCCCATACTGAAGGAATTTCTGGAGATCTTTCCTAACGATGTTCCCGATATTCCTTTCAAACGGAAAATTGATTTTGGTATCGACTTGTTACCAGATACAAATCCCATTTCAATTCTTCCTTATCGGATGGCTCCAGCCAAATTGAAAGAGTTGAAGGCTCAAATCAAAGATTTACTAGACAAAGGCTTCACTAGACCTAGTATTTCTCCATGGGGTGCTCCGATTTTGTTCGTAAAGAAGAAGGATGGGTCCCTTAGAATGTGCATTGATTATCGCCAACTCAATAAAGTCACTATTAAGAAAAAGTATCCTCTCCCTCGGGTTGAAAACTTGTTTGATCAATTTCAAGGGGCAAGCTACTTTTCAAAGATTTACTTGAGGTCGGGGTATCACCAACTTAGGGTGAGAGGTGAGGATATACCAAAAAATGGTATTTTGGACTAGATATGGTCACTATGAGTTCTTAGTGATGTCCTTTGGTCTCACAAGTTCCCCCGCGGCATTTATGGATCTCATGAATAGGGTGTTTCGAAGTTACTTCATTTGTCATCTTCATTGACGACATCTTGGTATATTCGAAAAATAGGGTGATCACATGGACCATTTGAGGGTGGTGTTACAAGTGCTTAAGGAGAACCAATTATTTGCCAAGTATAGCAGATGTGAGTGTTGGTTGAGGTCGGTGGCGTTTCTTGGTCATATCATCTCTAGAGAGGGAGTTGAGGTTGATCCAAGGAAAACAGAGGCGGTGAAAAATTGGCCTAGACCATTGACTCCAACTGACATTAGGAGTTTCTTGGGTCTAGCGGGTTATTATCGGAGGTTTGAGGATAGTTTTGCGTCCATTGCATCTCTGTTGACTACTTTGACCCAAAAGAGTAAGAAATTTGAGTGGTCGGAGGCATGTGAGAGAAGCTTCCAAATCTTGAAAGATAGGCTTACTTCCGCTCCGGTGTTGACTATACCGGAGGGCACAAAGGGCTTCGTTGTATATTATGATGCATCCCGAGTGGGTTTAGGGTGTGTTATTATGCAACATGGGAAAGTAGTAGCCTATGCTTCTAGACAACTTAAGGTGCATGAGAGAAACTATCCAACTCATGATCTTGAGTTAGCGACCGTAGTATTTGCCTTGAAGATATGGAGGCATTATTTGTATGGTGTCCATGTACCTGTGTATACCGACTATAAGAGTCTCCAATATGTATATACTCAAAAGGAGTTAAATCTCCGACAAAGAAGATGGTTGGAATTGTTGAAGGATTACGACATGAGTGTTCTCTATCACCCCGGCAAGGCCAATGTGGTTGCGGATGCTCTAAGAGTATGACCATGGGTAGTGTGTCTCATGTAGAGGAAGTCAAGAAAGACCTAGTGAAAGATGTTCATAGGTTGGCTAGATTGGATGTTAGGTTGGAAGATTTTCCAAATGGTGGTTTTATGGTCCATAATAACTCCGAGTCATTATTGTTGGTTGATGTGAAATCCAAACAACACCTTGATCAACCACTGATGGAGTTGAAGGAATCGATTCTTGGTAAGCTTAAAGAGTCATTCTCCTTATGGGGGATGGTGTCTTGAGGTATCAAGGAAGGTTGTGTGTTCCCAATGTAGATGGTTTGAGGAACCGGATTCTTGAGGAAGCTCATGGGTCCCATTACTCCATTCATCCGGGTTCGACAAAGATGTATCATGACCTTAGGGAAGTGTTTTGGTGGGAATGCTTGAAGAAGGACATAGCGGAAATTGTAGCAAAGTGTCCAAATTGCCGACAAGTGAAAGCCGAACACCAAAAGCCAGGTGGTTTACTTCAAGAAATCCAAGTTCCTACTTGGAAGTGGGAAGACATCAATATGGATTTTGTGGTAGGATTACCTCGGACAAAAAAGCAATATGACTCTATATGGGTGGTTTTGGATAGGTTGACCGAATCCGCTCATTTTATTCCCGTCAAGTCTACCTATTCGGGGAAGATTATGCAAAGATCTTCATAGATAAGATTGTGTGTTGCCATGGTATTCTGTTATCCATCATATCGGATAGGGGTGCACAATTCACATCTAGGTTTTGGAGATCATTCCAAAAAGGATTGGGTACCAAGGTGAAGTTAAGCACCGCTTTTCATCCTCAAATGGATGGTCAAGTGGAGCATACTATTCAAATGCTTGAGGATATGCTTAAAGATTGTATCGTTGATTTCAAGGGAAATTGGGATAAGCATTTGCCTTTGGTGGAGTTTGCTTACAACAATAGCTACCATTCATCTATATCTATGGCTCCTTATGAAAACTTGTATGGTAGGAGATGTACATCTCTAATTGGATGGTTTGAAGTGGGTGAGTCTTCACTTTTGGGTCCCGATTTTATCTATAAGATTTTGGAGAAGGTTCATATCATAAGGAACCGACTGCAAACAGCCTATAGCCGGCAAAACTCTTATATCGATCATATTAGAAGGGATTTAGAGTTTGAAGAAGGTGATAAGGTGTATTTGAAAATTTCACCCTTGAGAGGGGTGGTTAGATTTGGCAAGAAAGTAAAGTTGAGTCCTCGATATGTGGGTCCTTATGAAATTTTACAAAAGATTGGTAAAGTGTCATATGAGTTAAAGTTTCCTAGTAAATTGGCTTCGGTTCATCCAATGTTCCATGTTCCATGCATAAGAAGTATATCGGTGATCCCGAGTCCATTCTTCTGATTGAGGGTCTTGGTGTTCAAGATAACCTCTCTTATGAGGAGGTTCGATTCAAACCCTTGATAGGCAGGTGAAGAGGTAAAGGAACAAGGAGGTGGCTTCAGTAAAGGTGTTATGGAAGAATCACCTAGTTGAGGGTGCGAGATGGGAGGCCGAGGCTGACATAAAGTCCCGTTATCCTGATCTATTTGATAAGTAGGGTTAGTTATTCCTCTTAATAATGAAAATAATGACTAAAAATTTAAGTTGCTTGATTTTGGTGCAAAAATGTGTATTTTTGGTGTCATTACAGTGACATGCCTATTTAACTTGAAAATTGTCAATTTTGCTCTTTGGCTTATTTTGAGTTATGTTGTGCAATTTGATATTGTGAGTCTTTATGAAATGATATGGAGCATTTTGCTAAGTTGAACTTTGACATAATTAACTCATGTAAGGTATGTTGAGCTCATGTTGTTGTTGTGAGAAGGAAATTCCTCATAATGTGATTTTGAGCCTTATGTGTGGTAATTGAAGTTTTGAATTGCCTTGTGTAAAAGTCATGATTGAAATTGTAACTCATGTTGTTGTATATTGTTTATTGGTTGGGCTCCTAGTCTTGATTCTTTCCTTCCTTTCAAGAGATTTTAGTGTCACTCGGAGACGAATGTTCCTAAAAGGGGGATAATGTAACACTTCAAAATTCTAAGATGTGTTCTAGAGCCTAAAATGAATGTCAGAAGGTTTAGACACTGTTTTAAGGTCTATTTTAATGAATATCATTTATTTAGGAAGTTTAGAAATCAAAACGTCAAAGAACGTCCATGACGTCCGAAAACTAGTTCAATGAGGTGCTAGTGTGCCTTAACCTATTTGACTAGCTTTTAGGAGTCGAAAAATGATGAAAATTGGTGGAAGGGTGTCTAACACATATTACAGTTAGTTCATAGTTGAAACGTCCGGGCACGACTCCCCAAGGACCAATAAAAGGATCTTGAGAAGGACCCTTGCATTTTGGCAAGAAGCTGCCAAAAGGTAGTGTGCACAGACGAGTGAAATCGACAAAGCGTGTCTCAATCGACGGGGTGTCGATGTCCACCGTCGATGAACACTTAGCCAAATCCATGAGAGGCCTTCTTTGCACAGTCTCTAAACTCAACGACGGACCAACAGGACGGTTGGTCCTTGGTCTGTCGATTCACAAACGGGGCGTGGACGGGGAGTCGTCTGTGAGGGTCTGTTTTGGGATGCTCGATTTCAATTGACTTGAGTTAATTGATTATGTGTTTTATTAATTACTTAGGGGTTTAGCGAAGCCTAATTAAGTTAATTAACAACCTATATAAAGACCCTAACCTAATTAGACTAACCTAAGCTCTCATAATTCACAAACCTAAACTCTCTTCCATCTCTCTTCTTTCTCACTCAAGTTGAAGAACTCCATCGAAGTCAAGGTCAAGGTGGGTTATAGAGCTTAAATCACCAAGTTTTATCCATAAATCCTCATCAAACACTAAGGTTTGGGATTCCTTTCACCTTTGGACTTCTTTCCCCAAGGGGTTCCTTCAAATTGATTTCAAAAGATGGGTTTTCATGTGGTTCTTTTCCAATCTCGAAATTAATATTGTGAATTGTTTTTTTTATGATTTCTTTTGGATATTATGAATAGAGTAACATGTGTTTTAACTTAATTATGTTAGTTCTTGATGGATTGGTCTAGTTTGTAGAAGATGACCTATTCCCCTTAACCCTAGGTTGTGATCTTGATATGAATTGTGTAATGTTGGTTCAATTGACTTGGTTATTGGTTGAATTACTATCCTACGATGTTATTGTATCAATTATGAATACATCAAGATGAATTTTAGTCCTATCATGCTAGTTCTTGAGTAATTGATCTAGATTATGACTTTGATCTAAGTCTTTTATCTTAATCTATGAACTAGTTATGGATTGTGATGTAGTGATTCAATTGGCTTTATTATCAGGTTGGTTACTATTATGTGATAATATTACACCCTTGTTGGTTTGAGTTAAGGGTTGATGGTGACACCTTGATGATGGATTATGAAGAAGATTTGGTAAGTCTCGTGATCTCAACTCTTTACTTCAATTATGGTTACTTGTGGTTAAGTGATGATGTTGTATTGACATATGACTTGTATAGGATTGATAGGCTTGGTATGATGTTGAATTTAAATCTCTTGACTATGGTTGTGAGGTGTTGGCTAAGATGTAAATGTTATAAGGATGGTGATAATTGACCAATGTGCCTTATCATGAAGTGAATGTGTGTAATGTGCTAACCTCATATATGGATTGTAATCATAGGACAATACTCATTCAATCCTTATTGAGATATGATTATGATGTTTATACAAGGGAAAGACCCTATGACCTACATTAAGTTATGATCATTAATAAAGGAATTTCAAAAGGGACTCTAGCTTAGCACCGACTGAAATAGAGTGAGAAGTATCTCTTCGCACATAGGAAAGGTAGGATCACTAATGTACTCTTGCTATTGAGACTCCAATGCATGTAGCATAACAAGGGTCCCAATTATATCTCCTGGTTCTTGAACTATGTTGCCCCGATAGGAATACTAGCTAGTAGATCCACGTAGTTGCTATGTTCATGTTTTTGTACTACCTTGGCAAGAAGTCTGCCTTCTTTTGATGTAGGGTTTCATGACACCGGATTCCACATTAGCTGATGTGGTCTATGTTGATTAAGTCAAGATGTTCCCAAAAGGTAAAATGAACTAAAGGAATGAACTCTAACTAAGATGACCTAAGGGGTTTAGCTTAGTCTAGGTAGGGGTATGGGACTCTACCTAGACATTGCACTAGTTAGCCTTGAGGGAAGTCTTAGGAGGATGTTCTTATACATGAATATGTTATTAATTATACATGTCATGTATATGCTGATCTTATATGTTAATGACACTATGTGATGTTGATTACTCTTATGAACATGTACTTGGTCTTTATTGCTAAAGTATGATATTATGTACTCTTAATGTTATGTTATGTGAAGTTGGACTTTGGTTATGGTTCTTGCTTGGTTTACTTGATTAAGTAAGGTTATGGGGCTTTGCTTAGTCATTACATAAGTTGACTTAAAGAGGGTCATGTGTAATGGTCTTACTTTGGATATGTTGAAATGTGCTCTTGTTCATACTTGTTGATGTTAGCACTTGATGATAGAGTTACTTTGACCATGTATTCAATTATATGATATGAATTTTTGACTTGACTAGACTTAACATTGTTGGTCTTGTGATGACATGCCTATGACTTAATGAATACGTCTTATTGCTTAGTATGATCTTCTTGTATGAGCATAAAGATTTTCAAAGGGAATTGCATACTTTAATGATATGTCCATTTTGAGCGTAATTTCATGATGCGTGTGCATATGGTCTTATACTTAGTACAATTGGTGTACTAACCGCATTTTCTTCCTTTTTCTCAACATTTTAGGTTCCGGTCGTTGAGGGGCTTTGAGACGACTTTGGAGAAGAATTGGAATTCTTAATCATCCAAGTTTGGTAGGTCATCACTATTTTTGAGGGCAATGTCACTATCAAGCTAATGAAGTTGTTTTAGTTTTAAGACTCTTATATTCTTTCCTTTTCATTTGAGTACGAAACATTGTAAGCCTTTATAAGGCCTTATTTTATTGATGTATGGTCCAAGCCCAAATTGTCATCTCTATTTATGACTATGTTATATCTTATATATCTATGTGCAATAAAAGTAGAAGACTAAGTGATATTCCTATACAAAGGGTCTATGTATACTCGATATAAATATTATGTGTATGTAGAGGTCTATGTAAACCTCAATGTAAAAGTAATGAAAAGTTTTAAATTTCCACAAGTTTTGACCTATGAATGTAATGATGTAAGCTAAGAGGCTAGTCTTAGTTCTCAAACAGGATGACGAAGCCGGTTACGTCTAGGGGGTGCTCCTCGGATGTGACATCTTTAGAATTTCCTTTACATACTCATACATTCCACGTACTGAGACATTTGTCCTACATCTTCTCATGATGCAGACACGGGTATTTAGGATAATCAACAGGAGCTTCTTTGATACATCCGAGAGTGAGAGTTAGCTATGATGAGCCTACTTGCATCTGGAGGATGTCATTCACCTTTGAGTTATATCAGTTGTTAGGATGTCGTGGTTCTTATCTCGACTTCCATTGTTATCAGTTATAGGCTCCATAGATAGTCAGTATAGTTGAGAAGTCTATATTATTCATTTATTTTATTAAATGTTTTACACACTTGAGTTGCATGTTTTATGGCGAGTTGAATATATTATTTTTATTCAGAGTTTTTCATTTAAGTTGAAGTTTTGTATTTTAGTTTCATGATTTTTATAATTTTTTAAGCTTGAATTTGAGATGACTGTCATGATTAAAAGAATGGAAACATGAGGGTGACGATGTTAGTCTTGAGATGTGATCTAAGAGACTTGACATAGAGCATGTGAGAAATTGAGGTAATTAGTTGCAATAAATATGAGTGGTACACGTTAGAGACCCTAACCTTAAGATAGGGGCAGTGAAGTGTGGCTAAGTCACAAGAGTAAAATAGAGCATTAAGAGTTGTACCGAGAGCGTATGTAATCAGAAGATATTAAGAGAAGCACCTTAGAAAGAGGTCTTGGTACCAACTTATAGAGTGTTTGGAGATCATGAGATAAGCTTCTCCCGAGTGTTAGAGTAAAAGAGGATGTAGACCAGTTAGAGTTGTTTGAATATGTCCATAACTTTCAAGTGTTAGCTTTAGAACTAAGGGGGAGATGATAGGATGAGAAATCAAGTCAACTTAAAGATTTGGGATAAGCTTGAATATAGTGAGAGCGTGCCATTAGACTCAGACCTTAGTAAAAGTAACCTCATTCCATACCCAGTCAAACCGTCATTCGAGGGCAAATGATCCCAAGGGGGAGATAATGTAACACCCCGGAAATTTTTTGAGCCAACACTTTAACCATCCTTCGTAGTGACTAAGTTTTTGCCAAGGAATTAAAAATTTTGTTAAGTATTAAGGCTATATCGCTAGATGTAGCACCTTGAATTCTAAAGAACTAAATTGGAAATAACAAAAATCTGAAATTTGGAGAGTCAAGCTAAATATGAGTCTTGGGCAAACTTCAAACTACCATAACTCCTAGCACATGATGATTTTGGTGTGATACAAGATATGTTAGGAAAGATCTTTGAATTATCTTTCCAACGCCACCAAGTTTGCTAAGTTTTGAGTTCAGATGAGTGAGCTATGACCTTTTGAAGTTAGGGATGTCCAGTCAAGGAAAGTTAGCCAAAAATACTGAGGGATATTTTGGTCTATTCCTTACCCAAACAGATTTAATTCGTTTTTAGTAATATTTTAGGGTTATAATCTATTAGGTTCAAAAAATGCCTTTTCACTAACTAAAAAATTCCATTGATAACGGAAGCAACAACAAATTTGTTGTTTCATCCTCATATTTCTTCTCCTCCTTCTTGAATGGCTGGCATGAAAAGTTTCGGCAAGATGATGGCGACTTCGAAGATAGAATCGCTGGCTTTATTTCAATTAACCCCTAATCAATTTGTGAGGGCTGAAATCTTGTTAAAACCAAGCAAAAATAATCTCATATGCGTCTGGAGAGAGATTTTTTGTTCTTTTCAAATACAACCCAGGTTGATTTAGAGCAAAAATCAAAGGCAAAACACACAAGACGAAGACTTTGATAGAAATCTTAATTTGGAAAAATTAATTTTGAAAGCGGATTTGATTTTCTAGTTTTAATTTTGATTTAATATTGTAAATGGTGTTGTAGCAATGGGGGCCACTCCACAAGGACAAAGAACGGAAGAAGACCAACAGATGGATTAAGCATAATTGAAGAAGAAAGAAAAAAATAAAGAATTAAAATTTAAAAAAAACATAAATAAAAACAAAGAATAGGAAATTATATAAAAAATGATAGGTGGCAAACAATAATTGGTGCATGCTTACACCTTCTTTTTTATAAGCGAGATTAACTGAAAAATGAGATATTTTTATCACTTTTAAATTATTAGTGGGGTACTAGGACCCTTATAAAGTTTGAGTGTCTTTTTTTTTTTTTTAGAAAGTGTCATAGTTGAATGGGGCAATTATATTTTCTCTTAAATCATTGAATAGACTGTTAGCAAATTATCACAATTCAATTCTTTTCATAATTTTACGATATAAGTAAAACAATTTAATTTGTCAAGCTGAAAAGACTCCTTAAGTATGATATAGTATTTTCGTAAGAAGAGCACTAACGATGAAAGTAATAAAAAATAAAGCAAAGTCGATAAATATAATACTCACTCTGTCCCAATTTATATGACTTGCTTTCATTTTTAGTCAGCACATATTTCTATATTGAGTATCAATTTAACTTTAAAATATTTATTTTTTTAACTTTAAAATATTTATTTTATCCTTAATGAAATTATTTATAGCCAAACAAATTTCTATCACTCATTTTAAGAGATCGTTTGGTGTGATGGATAAGGATAGTTAACCCGGGATAAGTTTAAAGTACCTTTTATTTCCTTGCTTGGTTGCAACCGAGATAAGTTATCCCTCCCATTAATGGTATACTAATCCCGGAATAGACTAGAAAATGACAACTATATCCCTTTAAACCCTTGTATATGTATTTTTCATGTTTATGTATATTTACATTATTTTTAGCACCATACATAATAATATTCACTACTCCTTATTTTTATGATATTATTTATATTTTTCTATTAAAAAATTAGACTATGTAAATATGGTTTTTATTTATTAATTTATTTGACTAATTCTTATATTTGTTTATATTTTGATTTCTCAAAATCTTCTTTAACTTTGACAAACTTAATAGGGAAATTCTATTTTAAAGCAAAAATAAGAAAAAAAAATACTTTTAAATATAAAACAAGAAATATTTAAGCTAAAATCAAATGAAAGTTTTACTGTTATAAATGAGTAATTAAAGTGGAAAGAAAATATTAAAAAACTAAATAAAGTGAATGATAATTTTGTAAACAAACAACTTGTTTTTTGTTATAAATCCATTGAATTGTGTGGATTGTCCTTTAGATATACTCAAGACTTAATTGTATTCATGTATACATGTTTCCAAGGTGATAAGAACCATTTGGATAACTATGTACCTACTAATTGGGCATTTATCATGGGGGCCTTTGGGGTGATATCTCAACTCTATAAATAGAGATATCATTCACCTTTTGTTATATACGCTTGAATAAGAAGAAAGTCTTATCTTCCATCTTACTTCTCTTGTCTTCATCTCTTTATATTTATATTGCCATGAGCTTGATTTTATAACACGTTATCAGCACGAGTCTCTATCTAATTGAGAGTGAGTTCTTGTTTTTCTTTAGCTCATATTTTGGTTGATCTCGTTATGGAGATCAAAGTATTATATGCATAAAATCAGGTATGTATTTTCTAAAATATTTTATGATTTAGAATAAAATAGTATTCAGTCACTAACAATTATCAGGAACCGAAGACATATACTACTATTGGTTGAATATGACATGCTATACAAAACTTCTTAAATGGAAGAAGGTATAAAATTTTAATAGCATGAGTTTGAATATTATTTTGATTGTTTTGAAAGACTCAAAGAATAAATCATGTTGTACTTCGGTTTATTATACCGTTGGTTAAGGGTAAGACGATGGATTCAAGTTTCATCACACCAAAAGGGTAAGACATCAGGTTAAAGTCCGGATGCACCATAATGAAAAATATTTGAGGATAAGACGATAGATTCAAGTTCTATCGCACCAAAAGGGTAAGACATCAATTAGAGTTTTGATGCACTGTAATTGGGTTCAAGTCCCATAGAATTATGGTGTAACACGCCTTATATGGGTAAGACATTGAGTTTGAGCCAATGCACCATAGCAATGATAAAATGATGACTAAGAAAAATAATATATTTTTGATGAAATGTCTTCAAATTCATCATATTGAATTTGCTCCAATCCTTGAAAAGAATGTGGTAGCAACATGTGATAACTCTGAAATCCGCCTGTTGACTTGCTCCATTCAATCATATGAATGTGGTAGCAGTGAATAATTAGTCTGAAAGATGACAAATAATTAATGATATGAATAAGGGCGTGGAGGGACAGAATTATAATAGTCATCATTGTGGTAATGATAAAAGGAAGAACAATATGAGTTCTTCAAATTGTTCTTCAAAATGTGAAGGCAATTTTTATTATCAAAATGGTATGAAAGGTCATTAGACTTGTGAATGTTGTCAACCCAATAATTTGACAAGTTTATAAATCCTCTATCATGATACAAGAAGATAAAGTGATGGTACACTTGATCTTTCAAAGTGATGTTGAGGTGTGTCATGGAAATATGATGAATTTCAAAGTCATAACAATGTGCTTATAATGCAAATTTATGAAGTACATATAAATAATTAGTCCATTCCTTGAAGAGAATGTGACTTGTGATGAGTATCGTGAATGCTCGACCATTCTATAAGAGAATGGGTCCAGATGTGATAAAATCATTATGGGTTGGATATATGTCACAACTCACCTCTATGGAGGTTTGACAAAAAATGATATATGCCACAACTCACCTCCAGGAGGTTTGAGAAAAAATGATATATGTCAAAACTCACCTCTACGGAAGGTTTGAGAGGAAACAAACTTTATTTGGCAGAAATGGCTAATCGTATTGTACGTTTATACGTCATTATGGTATGTTTATTGTGAACTACCGAAAGGGCAAAAGAAAGAAATAGTTCTTGCCTATAAGGGTTGTGGTCATTATTGTGTGGCAATACAAATTTGTCATTGGTTGTGTACCTATGGTACAACAAAAGTAAAGCTAAAAACATGTCTTGCTCGTAATGTTTTGACCATGACAATAATGATATAATTTCTCCTTGAAGGAGATGTTCACCATAGGGATGGTGTCATGCAATATGTGATAGTACACAAAATTAATTGCAAACTCTAACGAGTTGTGCTATTATCAGAGTAATAATATTGGGGTTGTAGTAAGTCTCAAAAGAAACTTTTTAAGTTTCGGATGAGTTGAAAATAAATATTGAGACTATAAATCACTACAACCGAAGAGGGTTATAAATATTTATGTAAAAGATTACCCCACTTTTCCTCTTGTTTGTTGCAGACAAACATGAACATGCTGATAAAATCACGTGCAAAAGTAAATTATTAGTGTACTGAAATAAAGATTAGTTGGCATGACCAGTTGACCATTCTGGTTTAAATGTGATGCAAATGTAATTGAGAATTCATGTGAATTACATGATGAAGAAATAAAAGATTCTTCAAGAATTCTCATGTGTTGCTTGTTCTCTTCATAAAATGATCATTGTACCAGTTAAGGTTGGGATTGTCATTCCATAAAATTTTTGGAACATATAAAAAGGTGAATATGGGCCCGTTCACCTATCATGTGGATCATTTGCAACTATATGATTGATGCATCTATGCGATGGTCACATGTATTTTGTTGTCAACTTACAAATTGGTTTTTGTAAGGTTGTTTGCTCGAATTGTTAAAATTAAGAGCATAGTTCCAAATTATGAAATTATATTGATAATGCTGGTTGATTTAGCAGAAATTGTATGCCTCCAATTATAGCTAAATCATGGTTATGAGAACAAAACTCCCAAATAAGATTTGGTATGAGATAATTTTATTTAACATGTAGCAACACATGTATGCATCAAACCAACAAGGTTTCCCCATTAAAATTGGTTCAGGGTCAGGAACCATATAATTTTCATCTAAAATGTTGAATGTGCGGTTATGATTTTAATTGCTCCACCACGCACAAAGATGAACTTCCAAATAAGGTTGGAATGAATGTTAGATTTTCTAACATTAGGGGGAGAGATGATTGACAGCTGAAAATTATGTGTGAGGTTAATTATGAATTATCTAGATCCTCGTTAAATAAATATGTGAACTTAAAGTTCAAGGGATAATTCAGTTGCATAATGTTGCAAATCAGTTGCCAGATGAATGCACTGACCCTATGATATAATTCAGCTGCAAATGCTCCAATGTGAAGTCCTTGAAGGACAGAGTCTATGATACGCCGGAAGCGTAATAGACCAATCGATTCCAAATATAAAATTCCTTGAAGAAGGAAGGAGCAAATGATCAATATGGTCATGATAATGAGGCAAGTGCTATAAAAGAGCACATTGACATAACACTTCATAAAATCTTGAAAAAGGTTCAGGTACCTGAAATAATGAAAAATGAAGAGATCTCGATAAGTTATGTCTTGTTGGAATCGATATCAAATAACCGTCGACGGTATCTTTGATATGAGGTAGCGCTCAATGATATAAATTGTGACGAGGATCTTGAATTCAAATCTGTCATATAGTGTGGACAGATAAATGGTTGGCCAAGTAAAATGCACAATTCAAGTATATTTTGTTTCACTTAGAAAAGTGACATTTTGGACTAGTAGTCCATAAATCAAGGTATAATGTCAGTGGGGTACAAATAAATTATTATGTGATAGTATAACCGTAAGATATCAAATACGGTTTGTGCCTTGGGGCATAAAGGTTTATCGCAAAAATCCTGACATTATTGGAGATGTTTTCTCCTTTGGTGGATGCAATGAGGTTTGTTTTGATCTGGCAACATATGAAAAACTGAATGCATGTAAATGAATAATTGTAATGTCTAGCTAGACAATGAAGGTTATATGAAAATCCTTGAAACAATCGAGGTGTCTGAAGCATATAAGAGTTTGAAAGAAACTTTTTCAATAAAGCTTCAAGAATCCTTATATGGATTGAAATAGTCAAGGAAGAAAAAGGGTACAAAAGAATGACCCTAATTGTCCTTGTATTTTTATGAAAAGGTCTTGGTAAGACAAAATTTTGTATTGACCTACAGATTGATAATTTGACAAATGAAATATTTGTCTAACAGTGCACATACACTGAAAAGTTTTGATGCAATTTTATATGGATAAATCGCATTCATTGAGTACCCCAATGATTATGAGATCACTTGACATAAATGATGATTCAGTTTGATCTCAAAAGAAGGATGATGAACTTCTTGGTGATGAAACTCTATGTCTAGGGCACTAGTGCATCTTACTAACAATATTTGACCAGATATTTGTTTTGCAGTAAATTTTCTGGCAAGATTCAGTTTCTCCCCGATAAAAGGACATTGAAATGGTGTTGAGCACATGATTGAATATCCTCGAAGGACCATAGTTATGGGATTATTCTATTCCGAGGAATCCAAGTCAAAATTGTTTGGTTAAGCAGATGCAGAATATTTATCTGATCCGCATAAAGCTCTATCTCAAGCGCTCTATGTGTTTGCATGTGGAGGCACAATAATATCCTGTCGATCAATGAAGCAAATGTTGCTATGCAGAAATAAAAGTCCTCTATGAAGCAAGTCGAAAGTGCGTCTAGTTGAGATAAATGACACACCATATTCAGGAAATGTGTGGTTTTACTTTGAAAAAGAATATGTCAACCACAATGTACGAAGATTGGAGACATCATCACAAGAAATTAAGTGATGTATTAATCAGGGGGAGTATAATACGCGTTGCACTCTTTTTCCCTTGACCGAGGTTTTTTTCCACTGGGTTTTCCTGGCAAGGTTTTTAATGAGGCAACAAATAGCGCGTATCAAAAGATATGTGTACTCTTTTTCCTTCACTAGAATTTTTTCCCACAGGGTTTTTCCTAGTAGGGTTTTAACGAGGCACATTATCTATGGACATCCAAGGGGGAGTGTTATAAATCCATTGAATTGTGTGGATTGTCCTTTAGATATACTCAAGACTTAATTGTATTCATGTATACATGTTTCCAAGGTGATAAGAACCATTTGGATAACTATGTACCTACTAATTGGGCATTTATCATGGGGGCCTTTGGGGTGATATCTCAACTCTATAAATAGAGATATCATTCACCTTTTGTTATATACGCTTGAATAAGAAGAAAGTCTTATCTTCCATCTTACTTCTCTTGTCTTCATCTCTTTATATTTATATTGCCATGAGCTTGATTT
>NC_028637.1:70590506-70600851 GCF_001406875.1 Solanum pennellii | reverse complement strand
TGTTATAAATCCATTGAATTGTGTGGATTGTCCTTTAGATATACTCAAGACTTAATTGTATTCATGTATACATGTTTCCAAGGTGATAAGAACCATTTGGATAACTATGTACCTACTAATTGGGCATTTATCATGGGGGCCTTTGGGGTGATATCTCAACTCTATAAATAGAGATATCATTCACCTTTTGTTATATACGCTTGAATAAGAAGAAAGTCTTATCTTCCATCTTACTTCTCTTGTCTTCATCTCTTTATATTTATATTGCCATGAGCTTGATTTTATAACATTTTTAATATTTATGTAATATATATTATTTTGAATATAACTAACCAAACACTCAATAAAAAATAATCTCAACATAATTTATCCTATCATAATTAATATTAACATAATTTATCCTATCAGAGTCCATATTCAACCCTTTTAAGTTTAGACTTTACACATTGTTGATGTCAAATTTGTAAGACATATGAGCCAATCTTTTCATTTTCGGGTCTTTAAAGGTTAAAAGATTCCTTTTCATGATGTTTTCTTTTAACTTTTCCTTTTTTAACTTTTTTAAAAAAAAGTTATTTAATTAACTAAAATACAACATCTAATAATATTAACATAAATAATCAGACGAATAAAGCGATAAACTCAAGTTTTTTCCTTTTTAATTAATATGGATTATGATGCATGTTGACAGATTTTCTTCGTTAATTAAAAATCTCGATTCGAACCCTCAAATAATATGAATTTCGAGCATTGAATAAAAAAAAACATTTTAAATGCCAAAGGTCATTCTAAATCCGTTTTGGCTTATTTATATAATTATTATATAAGAAATTCTCTTGAGTTGAACGAAAAGAACCTAAAGTAAAATATACACCCATTCCCGAGTCCTCCTTTTGTTGCTGCTACTATTTTAAGATCAATTCAACAAAATCTAGATTTATCAATCGTAAGAATTATTGTGATTTTTCAAGTATGTTTTTCTCCGGTGATCCTTCGACGAGAAAGCGAGTCGATTTGGGTGGCCGCAGCTCCAAGGAACGTGACCGACAGAAGCTTCTAGAGCAGACTCGTTTAGAGCGGAATCGTCGCCTCTGGTTGCGTCAGCAGAACTCTGCTGCCCTCAAAATTCAGGTTTCCTTTTTGCTTGCTATAATTCATGTTTCTTGCTCACAATGGTTTTACCCTTATTGGGTTAGAGAAAAGTTTTGTGGCAGCTAAAATTACTGTTTTACAACTAGTTCAGGATTGAAGCACAATTGATCAATTGATACTTAATTCCCAACTCAACTAATTCGGGACAGACGCTGATAACGTTGATAACCAATAAGTTTAGCCTTACTTAGGCTAGAATTTGAGTATTTATGAGGTGGCTTTGCAGAATTGAATGATGTATTATTTGATAAAAATCAGGTTAGGGATCTAAGAACTTGAGAAAGAAAATTCAAAAAAAATAAAGAAAAAAGTGCAAGCTAAAAAGAAACATACAACAACATATCTCGTGTAATACTACAAGTGGAATTTGGTGAGGGTTAGATATATGTAGACCTTACCCCTACCTTTGTGAGACAAAGCCTATTTCTGATACCAAAATAAACTGAAAATAAAGATAGAACAAATTTTAAAGAGTGATTCTTGAATTTAAAGAACATATAAACAAGTTCAAGAATGATAAAAAAAAAACTTGAAAATAAGTATATTCTTCAAATTGACTCCTACGACAACAAAACCAGTGCAATCCCTGAAGTCTATTCTTGCAATGACTTGTGTATCAATCCTCGCTTCCACATCTAGCTTGTGAACGTAATTGAAGTTGCACAATAAGTACTCAGTCTTGGTTATGCTCAACTTGAACCCTTTGAGTTCCAAGGTCCGTCTCCAAACCTCCGGTCTATCGTTAACTTTGTTGATAGTTTTGTCAATCAGTATCATATCATTTGCAAATACCATCCACTACGTTATCTTTCCTTGGATATGCAACATTAGTTCATTCATCACTAAGGCAAAAAGAGACAAGGTAAGAGTTGATCGCTGATGCAACTCCATCATGACTAAGAAGTGTTCTGGGTCGCCTCCCAGTGTCCTCACTCGAGTCTTGTCTCAATCATGCTTGTCCTTAATCGTCCTAATTTAAGCTACAAGTACCCCTCTAGCCTCTAAACTTGATCATATTGCACCCTAGAGACTTCTTCATATGCTTGTTTTATATCAATGGACAACCATATTCAAGTCCCTATTCTTCTCCCTATACTACTCGATCAATCTCACTAGATGGATGACTTATGTAGTTCAATGCCCGGATATGAATCCAAATTGGTTCTCAGTAATAGATGCACTCTTTCTTACCCTTATCTCCCCCGTCCTCTCCCAAACTTACATATTGTGACTCAACCACTTGATACCCTATATTTGTTACAATGTTGAATATCCCTCTTGTTTTGAACATTGGGATCATTGAACTCCATCTCCATGCTCTGGGCATTTTAGATGTCTTAAATGTAATGTCAAACAACTCAGTTAGCCTCTGTAGCTCTTCCAAAATTTTGTGAACATCCGTTCTAGACTAATCGCCCTCCCCATTCTCATCTTACAAATAACCTGCATAATCGCCTCAAACTTTATAACCCTCCAATACCCAAAATTTCAACTACTCTATGAGAAGGTCTAAATCATCCAACACAATAATTTTGTCCCCTTTCTCATTTAAGAGTTCATGGAAGTATGTCGGCCATCTTTGTCTAGCATGTGCCTCTACCACTAATACTTTGTCTTCCTTGTCTTTGATGCACTTCACTTGGTCCAGGCCTTGGACCCCCTCTCTCGCCTTGGCAAGCCTATACAACTTTATATCCTCGCTTTTGTCTTGAAGTTTTTCATATAGGTGTTCAAAGGTCGTTGTAACAACTAACTTATCTTCATTCTTTGCCACCATATACCTCTCTCTTTTGCCCTCTTTTTGTTCTCGTTTGTACTCTCCACCAAATCCTTAGACGCGACCTCTCTGGTCTTCACTTTTTGTTGGACTGCTCCATTCTACCACTAATCTCCTCAATGTCCACCAACGTTCCCCCTCAAGACCCTAATCCTCTCTAGCTACTTTTTTAATGCACTTAATTGTCATGTACCACATACAACTTGCATCCAGAACACTACCCCAAACCCCTATCACCATCAATTTCTCCCCTATCTCCTTAGTTTTGGCTGGGGTCAAGATTCAAATTGACTCCTAACAACAATTAACCAACAAGGAACTTATCGCCTTTGATCTAGAGTCATTCTCATTTTATTCGAAGCAATCTCAGGTTTAAACTTCAACTAGTTCAAAAGCTTCATCTACCCAACAATCAACCAACTAGGAAATAATCGCCTTTGATCGGAGTCATTCTCATCTTATTTGAAGCAATCATAGGTCTACACTTCAACTAGTTCAAAAGCTTCATCTACCCAATTAATGAGTTACCTTGGATTGCTAGTTTGGCCAACATCCATTTTGAAAATAATAGGAGTTGTCTACAATGTATCTTGGTCTGCCTCTAGGAGACAAGATCACATCAAAGGGTATCTGGAAAATGTATCGGAGAAATGAGAAGTCTTTTTCTATGACCGTGGTGTCCGAAGCCAGCTTTTTCGCACTTCAACTAATTCCACGGGGTGCATGCTACTGCCCAACAACACATGCCAGGTAACTTTGTCCTCCAAAGTTTGGACAAATGGGAAGAATCACCTAGTGTTTTGTCGTCTCTGTTGAGTTTTGAATCTAAGACCTCATGGTTCTCAACGAAATGTGAGAAGAATCTAGTCAAGTGAAAAAGTTCGTATCTATCCCTTGGTGGTATAGTTACACTCATAAACAATGTCTTAGATGCATTGCCTACCTACATGATGTCTTGTAACCTATGCCAACAATTGTGAGGGACATACTTATTAAGGAGGCAAAGTCAATTCTTACCAAGTATATCCCGTCAAACATTGCCAAAATATTGCATGTTTTTGTTCTAGATCCATCTTCAGTTACTTAGAAATTAGAGAAGCCACTAAGGGACCTTCTTTTTGAAGAAGGAGGTAGGTAGTTGGATGGTATAAGGTGTGGCCCCTAATGACTCGGGCAGATGAGAAACTGGTGGTTGTCAATTTTCATACAAATCCTCTTACAATAGCTGAGAGGATTTGTGAAAGAATTTAGTATAGAGGAGGCCGACTCCATACTAGAATTTTGGAAGCCTTGTGAAATGTACATAGGCTTCTTACTTTCTGTTCTACCGTGGCCAACACTACCTTTATGATGATACATAATATGCTACCATTATTAAAAAAAAGTCACTTGGAGTTTCTCCATTTCCCTTTTTGTTCTTTTATCTTCATATCTAATTGAGTTGAACTCCATGTTATTGCGTATGTTAGAGGTCATTAATGATGCACCTCGATACCTGGAAATAACTCTTGTTGTCATGCTGAAACGTACATACCAGAGTATCCTTTTGTTTAATATAATTGGCCTCCAATAATGAAGAACTATTGTATTTAGCATTTTCGACATTTTTGTCCCCTGTCGACACATAAAGTTTGCTCTCGGTTTCAGCATATCCGTCACTACAACATTTTCCGTGGTCATTTTAACCTCTCATGTTCCAGATTTTGATTTCCATTGGTATATTGGGGAAGTTTTACGTAAACTACATCCTCATCCTTCCCTGGATCCTTCCTTTTTCTTTACCTCCATAGCTTTAGAAAGGAGAGAATTTCAGACTCACAATTCAGGTTGAAGACTCCTCTCAGGTGAGTCTCCTTTCCCCCAGTTCGTGTCGTTGTATTTGAAATCATTATATACAATCACAAATTATAGAATTTATCCCTTTTTTCTCTTTTCTTTTGACAAAGATAATGTTGTATTCATCAGCATTAAGGATATGCTAGAGACCTCCAAAAATTGGTTTCCAACAAGAGAAAAAAAACAAAAAAGCTAATAGCTTACAAAGAGCCTATAAAATCCAAAATTTGTGCAGCTTCTTCTATCCATTCCTCGTTACACCAAAAACAAAAGTAGTCAAGCAGTTCCATTTGACTTTCTCTATTGAATTTGCTTTGTTATCATAGCATCTGCTATTTCTTTCTTTCCAAATACACCATCAAATGCATGATGGTATTATGCTCCACCACTTTTTCTTAGACTTTCTCCCCCCTTTGCTGATCCAACAATTAAGTAGATCTGCTGTATGTTCAGGCATAATCCATTCGATATGTGTTAGTCCCAAAAAAAGGTTCCACAATTGTGTTGTCACTTTGCAATGGAGGAACAGATGGTTGTTGGTTTCCTCAGTCTCATTACAGAGAGAGCACCAAGAGGCAATATAGAAACCCCTCCTTTTCAATTTTTCATGAGTGGAGCATGCGCTTCTGGTAACCAACCAAGAGAAACACTTTACCTTGGTTGGCACCTTGTTCCTCCAAATTTGCTTCCAGGGACCAAGCTTGCCACCTGGATGCTCCTTCACCTCCTTAATATATAGCTTGTTAACAGAAAGTCTTACATTTCTATAGTGTTTCCATATGATGGAATCTTTGTCTTATGATAACCCATTAAAACCATTGAGAACATGTAATAGCTCAGCCACTCTCCCAATCTCCCAGCCATTTAAGTGCCTTCTAAACACAATATTCCAACCATGAATAGACCATACCTCAACCACTGTTTCTTCCGGATTTGTACACAAGGAGAATAGGTCAGGAAATAAGACCATCAGAGCCTCATTTCCATTCCAATTCTCTTTCCAGAATAGGATTTTCGTCCCATTTCCCACCTTGTAGACTATGTTTCTACTTAGATCAGGCTACAAATTTCTTATTGTTCTCCAAGCTGACACCCCATAAGGGCTATTTGCAGAGTTGGAGACCAATTTCCATTCAAACCGTACTTGTTGATTATCATCTCCCTCCACAATGCTTCTTTCTCAGTGTTGAACCTCCATAGCCATTTTGACAAGAGACATCTATTCTGCAGCCGAACCTCCATAGCCATTTTGACAAGAGACATCTATTCTGCAGCCCCAAGTTTCTGATTCCAACTTTACCAGATTGTTTATGTAACTGTGCAGTCTGCCACTTGACTAAATGCAAACCCTTCCCTTCTTAATTCCCTTTCCACAAGAAATCTCTTCTCAGTTTGTCAAGTCTTTCTTCCACTTTAGCTGTCATAGGGGATAAAGACATAACATAAGTTGGAAGAGAGTCCAACACAGAGTTTATTAAAGTGACTCTCCCTTCCAAAGAGATATACTGAGCTTTCCAATTGGCCAATTTCTTCTCTGTCTTTTCAATTATGCCGTCCCAAATTCCTAGCTACTTATGATTCTGCCCCAATGGCATGCCCAAGTAAGTAGTGGGAAGATGTTCTACTTTACACCCTAATATTCTTACTATGCTCTGAAGTTGAGGGATGCTGCTTTTCCTCCAATATACTAATAAACTCTAGACTGCTTCAAAACCACCAAAGTCATTCTTATAAAGGCAACCTGTTCAGCCTTGGCTTCACATAAAATAATTGGTCATCTGCATTTCCCTTCCTGAAGAGTTGCGAACCTTGAAGCCTTTTAACCAATTGTTTTGGGTAGCTACTCTCATCATACTATTATAACCCTCCATGGCTAGGATGAAAAAAGGAAAGGAGAGAGTGAGTCTCCCTGCCTTAGACCCCTTTCTGATGGGAAAAAACCTACAGGTTCTCCATTAACTAAAATGGAGAACCTAACAGTTTTATGTAATAATCAATCCACTTCAGCCATTTATCCCCAAAACCCATTTGTTTTAGAATCATTATTAGGAAACTCCAATGGACATGATCATAAGCCTTCTCTATGTCCAGCTTGCACATCATTCCTGGATCATCTCCTTTGACTCTGGTGTCCACATACTCACTTGCTATAAGTGCTGCATCAATGATCTGCCTACCTTTTATGAAGGCCATCTGTTGTTTATTCACAAGCTTACTGATCACTTTCTTTAACCTTTATGCTAGTATCTTGGCAATGATCTTGTATATTCCACCTATCAAGCTTATAGGTCTGAAATCTCTTAGTTCCACAACTCCCACCTTCTTTGGGATCAATGCCATATAGGTTGCATTTAGGCTCTTCTCAAACATTTGGTGATCATGGAATTGCCTCAAGGTGCTCAGTATGTCTTCCTTAAGCATTTCCCAGAAGCTTTGATAAAAATTCATCGGGAAGCCATCCCGGCCTAGGGCCTTGTCACTGGAACACAACTTGAGTGTCTCAAGGACTTCATTTTCCTCAAATTGTCTTTGTAGCCACTCTTTTTCCTCCACGTTGATGCTTTCACTCCCTTGGAGATTAAAACGTGGCCTCCATTGTTCTGTTTCCTTGTAAAGCTTCTGGTAAAAGCTTACAACTTCGTTGTTTATCTCCTCTGGTTCGGAAATAATCACACCTTCCACTTCTAGCTTCTTGATTGTACTGAATCTTTTGTGTGATGTAGCCATTTTCTGAAAGTATTTGGTATTTTTATCCCCTTGCTTGAGCCATTGTACCCTGGACCTTTGTCTCCATGCTATTTCCTCATTCCTGGAAATTTCTGCAAACTCATTGAATAACCTAGCTTTGTGCAACCTCTCCCCCACATTTAGTGTTCTCTGCTCCTGGATAGTTTCAAGACTAGCAATTTGGTTCAATACATCCTCCTTTCTATGTTTTCAGTTGCCTCTATTTTCCAGCTCCCATTCCTTCAATCTCCCTTTGAGTAGCTTTAGCTTTGTTGCCAACCTAAAAGAAGCTGTTCCATTTACAATGAAGGATGCCCACCATTCTTTTACTTTTTCTCTGAACCCTTCCACAGTTCCACCCTCATCCACCATTGCTCAAACTTAAAATAAGTCTTCTTGAGATTTAGCTTTCCACAGTTTAGAGCTATTGGACTATGATCCGAGCCTCCTCTTGAGAGCACACTTTGTCTAATTTGCGGGAAAAATTCTTCCCAATGATTAGAGTAGAGGAATCTGTCAATTCTGGGGGCTGTTGTGTGGTTCTCACCCCTTCTCCAAGTATAAGATCCTCCAAATAAAGGAGGGTCAAATAACTCCATCTCGTTGATCCAGTTAGTGAACTCTGTCATTTCTCTAGACAGATAATGGCGGTCAGTTCTTTCGTTAGGGTATCTTGTAACATTGAAGTCGCCACACACCACCCATGGTCCTTCGGAGGTGTTTCTAATTGTTGTCAGCTCCCCCCACAGTTCCTTCCTTATCATTGGGTTGCAGTCAACATAAACTGCACTTAAAAACCAAGTGATATTTTGTACTTAGCCTTTTAGTTTGCATGTAAGCATCTGACCAGGAGTCCCTATTAGCTCCCCTTCCAATACCTTTTGTCCCACATTACTACAATCCCTCCACTTCTACCCACTGCATCTACATGGAACTCACCCATCCACCTATTAGCCCACACCTCTTTGAATAAAGCATTGTCAACTCCCCTCAACTTTGTCTCTACAAAGACATAGACGTCAGCCCCCCAATGTTTAGTTAACTCCTAATGAGACTCCTTCTGCCCCCACCCCCCCCAAATTCAGTCCCCTTACATTCCACGAAATAATATTTATCTTCATTTAAGTCTAAGAGGTGTTGTTCTCCCTCTACCTCTAGGTTCCCCGTCTTTAAAGTTCATATGAAATTCTAAATTTCTTAGCTCCTTTGGGATGCTATTCTGGTTGTATTCCTTCTTGGTAGCCTCTTCTTTTTTTTTTTTATCTAGGTAGCCTCTCTTTTGGTCTATCTTCATGAGTAGATCAAAGGCTATTTTATCACATCCCTCTAAAGTTGCTCCAAACCTCCTGCTGAATTCAAGAACATTAGACTGCACCCATATTGTGGCTCTATCTTTACACTTTGTTTGGGTCATTGTTACCCATTGTTTCATAATATATTGTATTGTATTGTACTCTATTATACTGTATTGTATGGTAGATACAATGTTTGGTTAGACTGTATTGTTTGTTGTTGTTAAATAACATTTTAATTGTTTGGTTTGATCCTATCCTACTGTATTGTAATTTATAAATTTACTAAAATATCCTAATTATTCTAGGGTAGGAGGTTTGACTAGATTCAAATAATTAAGATAAAGGGTAAAATAGTATTTTGAAATATTATGTAATTAAATAATTGAAAAAATAAATTAAGTAACAATTGGGATACACCAAATTGGTTGTTCCATAAATAGGAGCTTTCATTGTTACGTAACAACGAAATTTAACAATACAATACAATACATTTTAAGTAACAATCAAAACAAACATTGTAGGTATAGTAACAATACAATACAATACAATGGATAACAATGATCCAAACATAGTGTTAGTCTCCTTTTCTGAGAGTGGTTCTTCTAAATTAGACTGCCGTCTGTGTTTGACATGCATCATCTTTCTCCAGGACTACAAACTCTGTATCTACACAAGAACTTTCTCTTACACCAGACAAGTTGTGAAATGCATGAGGGCATGTCTGTTCTTTATGTTTTGGGTTCTTATTTTGATCAAATAAAAGTATTTTCACTCATAAGCATGGCCAAATTGGCTGTATACAAGTGATATACCAAAAAGTAAAGAATATACAAATTATGGTCTCTACAAATTCAATCTTATCCTCTATACAACAAGGAATTTTCTTATTACGAAGAAAATAAGGGAATGAAGACTACTCTTCAACCGAGAGAAACTCGACTCTACACCTGCAAAAGCTCTCTTATTTCTCTCTCGCTACCCACACTAACGCAAGTGAAACCACGTTCCAAGCCGTTCATTTCCTTCTCCCACTCTTCTTAGCTGAACATCAAGTATTTCACCATTTTTGGCATTGCCCAAAGAGTGCCCAACCACCTAAGCATATACATCATAGTCTCATAGTTAGCCCACAATGAAGTAAAAGATGATTCACATCCTCACCAACCTCCTTACCCATGTAACACCAACTGACACAAACAACCTTTTGCTTTCTAAGATTTTCCGCTATCAAGATCCACCCACCTAGTGGCTAAGCCAAGTGGAAAAACACACCTTTTTCTAAGGAACCCTTGGAACTCATATTGCTTTACATGGGAATTTTTTATCCTCCCAAACTAATAGTTTCTTATAAAAAGACTTCATGGAGAACACTCCATTATTTTCCAAGGCCCACCACTAAACATCGGATGATTTATCGGATTGACTTGCCTACAAATGAGGCTAACAATCTCTGCAGCTTTCTCACTTCTCAATCTTGAAAATCTCTTCTGAATCTCAAGTCCCAAAAGGTCTCTCCACCTTGTGCCCCCTAATTTGTTAAATTAGCATCTCTTTGACA
>NC_028637.1:70567649-70590001 GCF_001406875.1 Solanum pennellii | reverse complement strand
CCCCCCCCACCACCACCACACACACACACACTCTCACACTCAAAAAAGAATCTCCTCCATCTCTGACATTGAATGACATATTTTCCTCAAAATATGCCCGTCCCTTCATGATATTCCTCCACAAAGCATACCCAAAAGACAAAATGTTATATCTAGTTTTTCAACCCGCTTTCATGATCCCGTACCTATCAACTATTCCCCCATAAAGCTTGTATCTCCACCCCACAAAAAAAAAAAAAAAAAAACTCTCCTCCATCTCTGACCTTCAATGACATATTTTCCTCAGAATATGCCCATCCCTTCATGATATTCCTCAGCAATGCACACCCAAAAGACAAAATGTTACCTCCATAATCATTTGCCCAATCAAGCTTTATTAAAGACTTACGATTGTTTATTTTAAGGCCTCCATATTTTTGAGGAGATGTGACAACCTCCCACTGCTCCAAGTGAAATTTTCTTGCCCCATCCGCCGCATCCCAAAGAAAATCCCTCTGAATCTTTTCCAACTTTACAGTGACTACATTTGGAGCTTGAAACGAAGAAATTCAGTGACCTAATTTGGTTCTTATTTGCTCTTGCCAATAGAAACGAGAAAATATTTTTCAAGGACCATCTGACATGACATTTAGCAAGTTCACGTTGTGTCTTGCACTTCCCCTATCTTCCTATGCATGCCTCTTATATTGCTGCTTTATTTGAGTATATTTTTTTGGGGTTGTGTGGATCCTCTCATGCTAGAATCAGCTAGGACTCATTACTTTTTTCTTAACTTGAATAAGTACTGAATACAGAAATGCTTCAGAGGTAGAAAGGAGGTAGAAACTGAACGTTCTAAAGTTCGCGAGAATTTCTTGAGAACTCATGGGGAACGCTGCCACGCTGTTGACAGGTTTGCTTATATGGCTTCTATGTTCTCTTTAATAAGTTGCTTTAGATGCAATGCCCTCCACCCTGTTGGGTCATGTAATTGGGTGCTCTGATGGTGTTTCCTATTCTTTGCTCTTATCCCATGAAGTTGTATGAGATTCTTTCTAGAGTCTGTGATGATTAGCTTGTATTTTCTCTTTTTTCCCATGTGTATTCAGGCAGTGCTTCAGTCCAGATTCAGACTTTTTGCGTCACCTACTTTTCTTTTTCAATCCGACATACACTGCTGATGTTTCTGTCCTTGTGGAGACATGCCGATCGCTTCTAGAGTTTGTTCGAGATAACGGTTTGTTTCATCTCTTTGTCTAATTTTATGTGGAAAATTTATGTAGCGCATATGGAGTGCCTTCATCTGTTTGGAGTTGGTGGACCTGTGTATTTCTGTTTGATTTTGGTTTCGTCTACCAATAAAGATGATTAACGGTAACTTTATGCTAAGCAGAAAATATTATCTACGTTATATGGGTTAAGCTATCTACGGAACTCATGAATTGATGACTATCTCAAAACCCTTAGAAGTACAGCATGCGGCATCACGTCAAACAAATGCTTGCTTGAAAATGTTTTTAGGCTTTGATGGAGTGTTGAATCATGTCTCCTTGTGTTGTTGCCATGGTTTTAGTAGTCTGTGAAACTTAAGTTACTTTCCAATGGAAGTCCACTGAAATGACACTGTATTGTATTATTTGGTATCTCTGTGTATTCTTGATATCATTTGGGTGTTTCCTTCCTAAATAATTGATGTATTATTGTATGACAAAAATCAAGTGAATGTTTAATGGTTTAAGTTAATTTTTCTTTACCCAGCTTCTATAGAGTGTGGTGCCCTGTCTAAACTCATTATTTATGCTGATTATCACTTATCAGATACTTCTAAAATCTAAAATCCACAACTGACCTTGTTTCTTTAAGTGCATGTTTTGTGCATAGCATCTCCAAGTTCAAGTTTAACTGCGTCACAAAAACTAGTTCTTTGTTCTCTAATTCAATTTTTTTGCTCTTCCTTACATGTTATTACCTTGTTTCTCTGTTATTAGCCTTATGGGTTTGCATGCTAGAAGCTTTTCATTAGCATTAACAGTGTGCAGGAATTTTACAGGGGATGTTATTAGCCTCTTTGCTGGTACAGAATATGCTTCCAAAGCTGCCTTGGTGAGATACAGAGTGAAGAAATTTGCTCATGCTTGCATTCGGGCTGTTTATGGAAACAGGTTCAACTCAATACGTTACGTCATTTCTTCTTGATTTACTTTCCTATATGAAGCACCTGAACTTCATTTGGTTAGTGTTACTTTTTTCTCTGTTGAACACATAGAAAGAGATTTATATGACCTTATTATCTTAAAAGTTTAAAACCAAGCTATTTGTGCAGAGACCATATAATGTTCAAGAAAAAGGGGATAAATTTTTTCTTTTGGAAGGAGATGAACTGTAGAGCTTTTGAAGAAAAATAACATTTTGTGTAGAAAATCAAGATGAGCTGTATATTTTTTGTTTAATGTTTGGTGTAAAGAAAGCTATGCAATCACTAGTTGATATGATAGGATCCCTGTGAAGCAGTAGCCTAAGCTTGGTTGGGATTTTGTAAAGTCTTTTTGCACTATTATGGTGCAACTTTATATATATATACATATAATTGTTAATAGTTTCAAAAAGGAGATAAGTCTATTCTTTCATGTTTTTAGTCTTTTAATAAATTCTTTCCTTTTGCTTTTCTTGGATCGTATTGGACCTGAACTCCAGATCTTTATATTGCTATCATTCAGTCTTCAGTGTTTGCTTTTGTGCTATGGGTGTTCTATTGAAAGACCACTTGGAGCTTCACTTCATTACAAAACAACAACATAATACCAGTGAAATCTCACACAGTCAATTTCCAAAAAAAAAAAAGAAGTCATAACGTGGGATCTGGAGAAGGGGAGAGTGTACACGGACCTTACCTCACAATATAGCAACTTGGTACCCGTATAGTAGTTGCAATGATGAATATCACCCTTATTCTTGTACAACAGAACCATTGCACTCAACCTCCATTTCTTTGACATTTTAGCCGTCCTAAATATGACACTAATCAACCCAGCCAGCCACTCTAATTCAAACGAGGATCAAAACTCATTGACCGTTTCTCCTTGCTTAATGTGCGCTTCATAGTCGTCATCAATTTTCTAAGACATACTTTCTCTTGCCAATGACCTCTCTGAGGAGGCGAGACTAAACAATTGATATTTCATTTTATCATAATTCTTTTTTCATATATTTGTCATTCACGTTTATAATTATTAGTCTTGGACACTCTCTCTCTCTCTCTCTCTCTATATATATATATATATATATCTTTTGTGCCTTTTTTTATTTAAGTCCATGCTTTATTTTCGGTTTGCACTCATAGCCCCGACAGGCCTTTAGAGCTTTTTTGCGCTTTTTGCTTTTGATAACACTAAATTGACCTCACGTGTGTTCTTCCAAAAGTCCACCGGTCTCTTGTCTGGCCTGGTCTCTTGTCCCCTCCTCATCTTACAAATAGCCCCCTTAACCTCCGCAACCTTTATGCACCTATGATTCCCAAAATCTCGATGACCCTCAAAATGCTCTAACTCCCCCAACAAGATGTCCCAGTCCTCTTTTTCATTTAAGAATTATGGTCCCATTTGTACATGTATTATCTTGCAACTCTCTTCTTCCCCAACATAGGCAATAGCTATTATAGGAGGAAAGCTCTGATACACCACTGCTCTGATACATCACTTGTTTTATATAACTACATACTATGCTATTTCATCGTTCCATTATATCGACACTTCAATGACAAGCTTTATAACTGGTTGTTTAGAATTCTTTATAGGGAGAGCGGGTTGGGAGGAGGGAGGGGGGGGGGCAGAAGTCTTACTCTTCTAAAGCTTGAAATTTAATTAGCTTTGATGAAATTGCATGTGGTAGGCATTTATTTTGATGGTGCTGCTATACTAGTTATTGATCTATGTTTACTCATCTATAGTGTCAATTTCTGAAATAAGCTATTTTATTTGACATCTGTACGACACCAGTCTTTTAGGTCTTAAATCCAATTGGAATGCTAAACAAGTGCTTTCATGTCTTTATTTTACTTATATGAGCCATGCTCGTGCAGGAATAAGTTAAGAGATCAACTTTTTATGGAATCTGAGAAGTCCTGTACATCAGCAATCCTCTTGTTGGATGCAGTAACATTGTTGATTGATTTAGGGCTTCCTTGGGCTTGCAGCACTGTTACCTATCTTCTTCAAAGAAATATATATTCCTTATTTCGGGAAATTGTTCTGATTGGCAAGGTATAATATACATCAACATGAATTCAGCTGATACTTCCTTTCCTCTTTATGTATATTTTCTGACTGCTATTACAAGTACAAGAACTATATAGTTAAATTATTTTACTACTTGCCACAACACATGGAATCCTTAATGACGAGTTTTTAAGTATATTTTTCAGGGAGTCCAAGTAGTTTGTAGTTATGGATTAATTTCACATTTTTCTAGCTAGCTTAATTGCTTAAAGTGCTCTACTATTGGGAGCTGGAGAGTAGGTAGTAAAAGGTGATGGAATGTGTGACAAGCTTGTAATAATTTTATGGAGATTTCTAATAATCTGGACCAATGTTGAATTGCAGGGCTTTCATACAAGTCTATTCAATCCTATGTTTCCGATACACTTCTTAAGAATTAGTAAATTATTAATATGATAATATATTTATGTGTGTGTGTGTATACCAAAGGTTTAGAGTCCTTATAGTTGGGTTGTAAGAAAGAGGAATTACTTTCCTTCTCTTTTTAGTATTTTATTTTGATTGTTAAAAGTATTGATTAATCTCACCAAGAGATGTCGTAAATATTTAGAACAGGGGATACATTACTGAATATGTAATGATGTATATCATATATAGGGCTTTGCTAATCTACTACATTCAAGGTAGTAGATTAGCATGGTGCCAATTTTTTAATTTCCTTAAAAGTTCCTAGCCAACATATTATCAATGCCCAAACTGAGAGTGATATCTTTGTCTTGCCACCAAAAACTAAAGCCAATTCATGTTTTCCCCCTTTCTCTTACATTTTATTCTCTTCCTCTGTTAAGCTTGAGGCAGCTGCTTTGTTTTATTCTTTTTCTTTCTGCCATTCTCTTTCTCTTCTTAATTTTGATAGTGTCCCATGATCTCCTTTAAATTATTTATGAGTTGTTTGCATTCTTAAGATTTATTGTCAATATTGATGAGTATAAAAGAAATGTAACAAACCCAACATTTAATTTTTGTAATTAAAATTCAGGCGGAGGGGAATGGGTCTTCTTCTACCATTATTATCATAATGAAATGGTTTCATAAAGAAAACAGAGAAGATAGGTGGGTTAAGAACACATGTTAATTAGTGTGTGTAAAATGTCACTTTTCCCCAAAAATGGGACTAGAAATTGACAGAGATTGGGAAATACCAAGAATGGCAAATTTCATCAACAAGATTGAGCAATTCAGTAGGTGGGTGGAAGGGAGATGAGAAAGGCTGTACAAATTGAGCAAAATACAGGAAAATGAAGCACAACCAGCAGCCAAGCAGTTGGCCATGGAAGACCATTTGGAAAACCAAAATACCATATAAAGTGGCATGCTTTGTGTGGCTTCTGGGAAAGGAGGCAGTGCTTACCCAAGAGAAACTAATGAAAAGAGGGATAATTTTAAACCCCAGGTGCTTCTTGTGTGGGGAGCAGACAGAGACTGTGAATCATCTATTCACACATTGTAAAATCACAGGACAACTATGGAGATTGTTTTTGAACCTCAGAGTAAAAGCATGGAGCATGCCTGGGAAAGTTACAGAGGCCTTAACAAGCTGGGAACAAGCTGGGTTGTTGGGCAAGAATAGAGGCAGGTGGAGGATGGTCCCCGCAAGCATTTGGTGGACAATATGGAAGGAGAGGAATTCTAGGTGTTTTGAGAGCATAAAGAACAAATATGCAACAGATTAAGCTCAATTGCATCTTGCTACTGTGTTTTTAGTGTAGTCAGTTACTTTTAAATGATCCTGTCTCCATTATTGATGTTATAGACTCATTATAGACATAGGATCATAGAATCATACATGTAGGTAGTACTTTGTAAACATGGGACTATAACAACTCTTGTAAGATTCGGATTCTAACATATATAGACAAAGTTACCAGTTTTAAAAAAAATTGGCTAAAAGAATGGGGTTTGCTGAACCGAGATGATCCCTGATAGAATGAGAGGTGAAGTAGACGAAGAGGGCTGGCAAGATCTAGGTCATGCTGGTGTATCAAAAGATGAAACTGTCGTTACTGCTAAAGAAATATTTAGAATAGTAATAGGGATTCTTTTGGTAAACAAAAAGTGGGTGCAATGCTAACATACTACTTCATATAGTAGGTTAGCGAAACCCAGACATATATATTATTAAGGATTTACTTGTAAACACTATTTATACCTTCATATAGTAGGTTAGCAAAACCCAGACAGATATATGATTAAGGATTACTTGTAAACACTATTTAAACCCCAACATAGCTGAGGGAATAATTAATTAATTCATTCTCAATATTTCTCTTTGTTTTCTGATATTTTACATGGTATCGGAGCCTCAAATATCTTGGTAGAAATTCAAATAGCTTTCGCTAACGGCAGGCAATGCCGGCCACGCCAATGATTTTCTTCTTCCTTGTGTCTAGCACAACTCCTCTCTCCAGCAATCGGTGTTCCTCTCCCATTCTAGCGTCGTTCATCTCTTGGACGACCATTATGGTGCCACTCACTTTGGTGACCCGCACTGCTACTTTCTATGGGACCAACACCCTCCTCTGATCTTGAATTTCTATTAGAGCCAAGAGTTTGAGTCCCTATCTGAAAATGCTTTTACTCGAGGCAACTTTGAGTTCCTACTCTGAAATCAAAGCCAAGGGTTTTACTTTACTCTTAGATATCTTTCTACATATTTTTGAGAACTCTCTCTCTCTTTCTTCTAGTACTAATTTCTCTAATTCTTTTTCTGATTAAAAAATTTCTCTCATCCAAAAGTTCCTTCAATTTCTCTAGTTCAATTAAAACATAATAACTATTTCCTTCCAAAACAATCTTCTTTTTCTTCTTAATCTCACAAAAGCAAAGAAAAATTTCTTCTTATTATTCCTATATTAAAATGGTAGCTTAGACTAATGAAACCGGAATCCTACCTTCACGGGATGCAAGAGGGATCAAATACCTCATTCTTTTACCTTGATTTGTGGTGATTATGAGGACTATCTTCATCTTCGGTAGGTGAAAAGCAACAATTATCATCTCATCTACAGCTGCAAGCTCAACCTGGTACACAAAGTGTGGCTCATTGCCTGCTCTGACAACATCTACTGCTTCCATCAAAAACTCCTCAGATGAGGTTGAGTATATTTGGGGCAAGTTAGGAGAATATAATATGTGCGTTCCAACCTAAGGGCAAATGTTAAGAATTAGCAAATTATAAATGTGGCAAGATCTCATTCCATATATATATGTAGGAAAAGTTAGGGTTCTTATAATTTTGTAATTCAAAATAAAAATTACTTTCGTTTCCTCATTAAGGTTACTTTTCTTTTTAGAGTTACTTGTGAACACTATTTAAGCCCTAACGTGCTTGACGAAATAATCAAACAATTTATTCTCCAACATCTCTCTTCTTTTCTCATTCTGCACAACTTTTAAGCATTCTCTGCAAAAGATATATGCTACTTTTGGCACCTTCTTGGTTCGTTATTAGTTTTACTTGTTGAAAAAAAAAAAGCTGCCCAGTGGTAAACAGAAAAGACTTGAATATCTATCGAGATTGTAAACTTTGATATGATGTGAGAAATGAGTGAAGAGAAGATATTGGGGGAATGCTCTGGACAATTATCTTGTGCTTAGGACCTTCAACAACTGCTTTGGATAATATACATGAATTTAATATTTCTTCGGATGGGAAATAATATCAAACAAGACAAGTAGACAACCTTACTTTTATGCGTGAATTATTTATTTGTTTCAGTTTTGGTGTACTAGCATCTCAAGAATCCAAATTTCTTCTTGCCTAGGTGTTTGTTAAAGTTTGAAGAGTGACATGATGCAGCTTAATTTTTGCAGGATAGAAGCTTTCCAGCTTCCAACAGGGTTGTATCTTCATTTGAGCGTGTGCTGGGACTAATTACATCTCATATTGGTCAAGGCACTTGTACTTGCCCAACCGTTGATCCACAATGTTTCTTTCCCTCCCAGATTCTTACAATTCCATTTTTATGGCGGTTTTTCCCTCACCTGAAAGAGGTAATTGGTTACAATGTTCCACCAGAACATGGCTGTTTCAATGGAGGATCAGATTAAGGGATAATACTTTGCCAACCAAGTATCAAGTTGCTCTATGCTAGCTCATGTAAAATGATCTTTAGGATTATCTGCATGAATTATCAGCTCATGTCTCATATTCGTGCCATATAATTGATCATCTTCATGTATAAGTTCAGATTTATGCTTCTGTGAAATTTATGTTCATCTGGTTTCATTTCATTATGCAGATCTTGGCAAGTCCATCAGTGAGTCGTCATTATTTTCATCAGATGAAATTATGCATGAAAGACCATATTAATGTCCTCCCTCCTGATATAGCGATTGATCTTCCTGGTCATGCTTGCCTTCTTGGGAATCTATTGGAAGTTGCCGGGCTTGCTTTTGCTCAGCCAGAATCATTCACTATGGTAAAGACTGAAGACATACCATTAGCTTTACTCAAATAAAAGACATTTTTTTTTTGGTACAAGTTTTATAATTACTGTCATTTATGTTTGGGACTATGTTATAAGGACACGTATGAAGGAGTCATCACTAGCAAGCTAATAATAGTAGTAGATACAGAGAAGTTCCCCACAACCGTGATTTACGAGAGGTATTGACTTGAGCAGGTCCTTGTTTAACCTAATTATGAATGAGCTTACCAACACAACACAAAAAGAGGTTTCTTGGTGTATGCTATTTGCTAACAATATTATATTTATTAATGAAATAAACAAGGGTATCTACTATAAGCTTGAACAATGGAGAAACAATCTAGAGATTTAGTAGTTTCAGGATAAGTAGAAGGCTTTCTAAATGTATGACTCTGAATCTAGAACAGCAGTAGTAGTTGAGATTAAGATTAGATGAGATTATGGTGTCTTAATTTAAACAAACCAGATATATAGGCTCGTTGTTCCAAGATAATGAATGATAGATGATGATGTTAAATATAGAATCAAGATCCGATACTTTAAATAAAGAGTACTACTGGAGTGTTATATGACAAGAGAATGGCTACCAAAACAAAAGGTAAGTTTTTAAATCAAAGCACTATTAAGCTCTGAAGCTGGGTGAAGCAAAAGTTGTGTCCTTCACCTCGCTTCATCGGTGCTTTAGTGTGGGTGTCAAAAGCCGTGTGCCCCTTCACTGATGGATTCTACCTACGAGCACAGCAAAATTTTATTTTTTTGTGTGTGTATATAAAAAAAAATTCTTTCTTCTGTCCAAAAATTATTGTTTATGTTTATAGTTACACTTTTTGAATTAAATTTCTATCTTTTTTGTTTTCTCTTCATTGACTCTTCTCTTCGTTTGATGCACACAATTTAAATGTGCTTAAAATTCCAACAAAGTTCAGTGCTGTTTTGCGCTTTTCGTTTTTGACTACTCTGGTCATACAAAATTAGACACGATTAAAAAATGAAAACATTTGCCAAAAGGTGCAAGTAACACACATTAAAGATACAATGAGAAGGTCTCTTGAGAGGGTTTAGTCATGTCCTGCGTCAACCTTCACATGCACCTACCTGTACTCTGTAGTGAGTGAACATGTTTAAAAGGATTGAGTTAAACATAAATTTACATGGATGGAAGGTATCTCGAAAGACTTATAAGCTTTTGGATTCATTGCAGACTCGACAAAAGAGTGGGCACAATTGAAGAAAAACATTTATATAAGGTCATACCCATTAGTGAATATATTTCAGCCATGTTTGTAGTTTACTTTATGCCCTGACTTTCAAGGTGTCTCTTGACCTTATCAATGATTCTTATGCCAATAGAAAATATAGAACTTCTAGTACTTTTCATTCTTAATTTTAGTTTGTATTATGTCGGTCTGACTGAATTTAAATGGGAACATGGTCAGCAAGGATTCATATAGAGAACTCCTACATTTTTTATTTATTTTTAGATTCTCTACTTCAAACATACAAAGTAATGTCAAAGGTTGGGGTAGAGTAGCCTATTTGTAAAAGGTTGAGTTAGTGAAGTAGTAGTTCTAAGAAACATGGTAGTTTATCTGGAAAGGGAACGTGGTAATGTTTTAATTTTTAATTTTTGAGATGTTGGGGTTTGGGGATAAATTTCATGTCAAGGCTAAGTAAGGTGGACTGGTGAATGCGAAACTTCAGGTCAAGTAAATATTGTACACACTCAATCAAAGTGGTTCAATCTTCATCGAATGGATTTAAAGGGAAGATGGACAAATAAATTGTAACAGAGGGAGTATAGTGAAATTGCCGAGAGTTTTGATACGGGTCAACATTTCCATGTCAGTTCCAACTTCCAAGCCACATGCTACTGCAGACCGAGCATTTAACAAATCATTTTTGTTGTTCAGGGATGACTGAATGTTGTGTTCGTAAGAATCTCTATTTCCACGCTTAACTTTTGCAAATAAACTTAAGATTGCCTCAGAAGCTCACCATTCACTCCCATGAACTGTTCCTAGTTTGAAAGTAAGTTCTACAAAATGGTTGGCTGACTAACAATGACATATAGGATGGATGTGTAGTTATATTAACTTTGAAATGATCAAAAAGATTAAAAGTTTTCACAACATATTGAGTTGCAATATGGACGATAAAACAAGAGGGCCATGGAATGACTTAGAGATATCCTACAAAGATCTCTAAACACACCTTTTTCTGCATGCAAAATCGTGTTATTGAAGGTGCTAATAAGGGTAACTTAGACCTAAAATTAAATAGAAAGGATTTACTTCAAAAGACTTGCTATCTCAGATTCTCAAGGATTCAATGCAGATATAACTAAAAATAGAATATAATTTGAGCAAAAGATCCAAGTAAGCGATGTCAACTGGTTGGAATTAAGACTTAGTTATTGTTGTTACTCTTACTTTGAGTCTAAATAGGAACAAATGTGAGATTTATTGAACTTCAGTTTAGAGAAGTGCTAATTTGCCTTAAAATGCAAAAAACTTACAAATGTCTACTGAAATAGGCTTGAATTGAGCAAGATATATAAAGGAATGACATTGCCACTCGAACTAGTTTGAGATTGAGGCAGAGTATTAATTGTATTCTTGGAAAGAGAAAAAAAATAGTGTTCGTAGTTTATTTGTTGATAGTCGTGGTGTCCGGATCAACTTGCACGCACCTCAGCTAATTACACGGGCACCAACAACTGGTGTTAGATAATTCTGTCCACCAAGGCTAGAAAAGATGGGAAGAGATCACCTAATGTTTTGTCTCTGCTGGCCTTTGAACCGAGACCTCATGATGGTCAACCCACTTCATTGACCACTAGGCCACACCCTTGTTTGTAGTTGTTAGGTTTTCCACATTCATAAAGTGAATGAGTTGTCTTTTTATATGGTCTTGGACAATTCTCACCTCATAAGTGAATGAGTTGTCCTTTTACACGGTCTTGGACAATTCTCACCTCATAAGCTAAGTCTTGGGTTTAAGTTAGGTCCAAGTCCTATTTTCTTGCATGGTATAAGTGCCAAATTCATCTGTTTACCCGGTGTTGGCCCCCCAATGTGATGTTGTCCAAACTTTGGATGTCCATTTCTAGGCGTGTAAGAAGTGGATGTTAAGTGCCAACATTGGTTGAGAGAATGAGGAATGTGTCTCCTTTCTTTGGCAATACTCACATCATTGGCTAACTTTTGGGGTTGAGTTAGGCCGAAGGTTTCATTTAGTTAACCTTTAGTATTGTTATATCCTCCTTGTATTTTCATGCTGTTGTATGCAAATTGATGGCATAGTTTATTCCTGGTTGAAAGGATACAGATAACAGGGTATAAACTTGATTTTGGTTGATGTAATGCCACAAATAAGGAGGAGGGAATTTGGACTTTGCTCATTAGTTGTTCTATGAGGAATCTGATATTTTAAAAGAGAATGTTTCTTGTTATTTATAGATCCACGTTTTCTTCACGTATTTTCTTCCTTGATCACAGTAACATCCTCCTATACATGTTCGCAGGCCGTTGATTTTGCTACTGTTGCAACTTTTTTGTTGGAAGCACTCCCTTCTCTCCAATCATCAAAGATGGGAAGTATAGAAAGTACGTCCTTATATTGGATTTGTGTTATACCTACATGCAGTTACTTCAGTTGATGTTCTAATTCTCACACATGTTTGAGATTTCAGAAGGAAAAAAAATGTAAACAACATTTCCTTAATTATACTGCGAGCTGATTACACTTGCTTCAAATTCTTCAGTTTCTGAGGATGAAATGGTCATTGATGATGAACAAACAGAAAAAGCTCTGAATTTGGGTTTGGAGCAACAGATAACCAATGCTATAAATCCACGTTTTCTTCTACAGCTGGTATGTAGTCATAATTTTCACAGTACTGACTATGCTATGTAGTCATAATTTTCACAGTACTGACTATGGTTCACTGTAAGTTTAATCAAGGTATTATCCCTCTGAATGATGAATAATCTTTTATATTTAATGAACAGAGTACTGTGTTACTAGGTGGATTTTCACCTCTCAATGGTTTACATAGTGGCCAGCTTGAAGAAAATCATATAGCAGCTGTTACTGCAGTTTGTGCTTTCCTTCATACGACTTTCAACATTTTGCCGCTTGAACGTATTATGACTGTACTAGCCTATCGGACAGAACTAGTTCCTGTCCTTTGGAACTTCATGAAACATTGCCATGAAAATCAGAAATGGTCATCCTTGTCAGAACAATCACCATATTTTCCAGCAGATGCTCCTGGATGGCTGCTACCTTTATCTGTTTTCTGCCCTGTTTATAAGTAAGAGCCTATGGTTTTAAATATTTAGCCTGTATCATTTGGTGGAATATTCTAGGGCTTTCTTGTATCGTGTGACTGCACACGAGTAAATAACACATCTTCTTCTCTATGGTGAAACAGGCACATGCTTATGATTGTTGATAATGAGGAGTTCTATGAACAGGAGAAGCCGTTGTCTCTGAAGGATATCAGATGCTTAATTGTTATCCTTAGACAGGTATAGCCTTGTAAGGGATCAATAAACTGGTAACAACGGACTTTAAAAAATTGTGCTGATTGGAAAGAACTTTTAAAGTTGTTATTTCTTCATCCTGGCCTTGGAAAACACTGGTGATGGTTAGAGGAAGCATTACAGTGATAGGATTAGCTTCTGGCCGCAGCAGGTTGGCCAGTGTAAGAGTCACTGAGTGGAGATTGATTAGCATTGTCATTGATGAATACCTAAAAGAAGCCTCAATTGATACTGTGAAAAATGGTATTAGCTTGCAATCGTAGGCTGGTAATCTACCATCTGAACCAAGGACAATAACGGATGTTCTCCACAGTCCACTCGCCTTTATGTGTGGTAATGATCTGTAAAGCCTTGTGACTTAGAGGCATGATCATATGGGTGTTGGTTCAAGACCTCCACAAGAAGTTACTGATAATTAAAGTTACTCCTTGTATCCTTGGTTATGACTTGAGAAATGTTTGTTCATAAAGTAAAGAATCTGGAAGCAATAGATCAAAACATCTAGAGATTATCTGACGGTACCTTTTTTTTGTTTAGTGCTATACCTGGGTGTCAATGTAATGGGTGCCTAGGACAGCGTGGCCGAACTTATTCATTTCTATGATGATTCTTTACTATATTTTTGCTTCTTTATAAACGTAGTGCAATCCTTCTCCTTTATTTCGATTGTTGACCGGCTATTATCTGGAGTTAGTGAGTAGAAACTATTGTATAAACAAAATCTGGACAATCCACAGAACTGATATAAGACATAAGTGTAACTGGAAGTGCCCATAGTAGTTCTTGTGATTTTCTAAATATGCTCTCTATTTTTTGGATTAGTTGAACTATGTTCTGTGATGAACACAAGGGTATATAATGAAACAATTTCTCTGATCTGATCTAACAGGGGAGGTTCCTTAGCTACCATATAGTGATACATAGTTTCAAAAAATATATACATAGATACATGAAATTTCATTCCTTAAAGCTATCAGATGTATTGCTCTTTGGAGCAGATATTTAGCTTTTGAAGTCTTGCGTAAACCAAATATCCCACTTTTCATTTACTTGGGAAGTGCCAAGTGAAAGTTGCAAAAACCCAAAATCCCACTATGATGGCTTGTGTTATATTGTATCAGGACTTCTTTCATGCCTAATGCATTTATTCTTTGAATACTTAGGCCTTGTGGCAGCTCCTCTGGTTGAACCCTACAGTGCCTGCTAACTTTGGTAAATCAACAACTGCTATTGTTGCTATGAAGAAGCATCCGTTAGAGTTCCTTCAGCACAGGGTCTGTGTTGTAGCATCTGAACTCCTATCACAGGTATATACACAGTCCCTCTCCTTCAAACACAATTCTTGTAAGATCTTGTCTTGTAGTTGAATTATTTTAGAACTGAAGTTTGAGCTATAAAGATTATATTGAATTACTGTTCTAAGATAGGGTTATTGTAGTTACAAGATTGGAACAACAGACGGCAATTTACACCTCCTAGTGAATTTCATGCTGATGGTGTAAATGAATATTTCATATCTCAGGTAATAGCTGTCAATTGCAACTTATGTTTCTGTTAGTTTGATTTTGGTTTCATAAATGTGTCTCGGTAATTGGAAATCTCTTCTAGGCAATGATGGAGAATACTAGAGCCAACGATATACTAAAGCAAGCTCCATTCCTGGTGCCATTTACTAGCCGAGCCAAAATATTTACTGTGAGTAATGAAATCTGCACAACTTCTCTTTGTTTTTTTCTTTTAAGTCTTGGCAATTGGCATCTTAAAAACTTGGGGTGGGTTCTATGGTTGACAGACGAGAGTAGAGTCGAGTTCTCTCAGTTGATGAGTAGTCCCAGTTCCCTTATTTTCTTTTGGTGTAAATTGAAAGTTCATTGTTGTGTGAATGATTGGGCGGAGTTTGTAGAGAATTATATCTTCAAAAAAAAAAAAATTCCTTTTTGCCAATGTTTATGAATGAGAAAACCACATTTACATGTTAAAAGAAAGTCTTGGCATCTCATTTTTTTGCTTGCCCTTTTACTCCTTTCACTCTTTTCTTTCGGGCCTTTATATCCATTCCACAAAAATGAGTGGCTTCATTCCCCTTTTATTAATTTTGTGCTTTTGTTTGGTTTTGCTTAAGATATGAGTTTACACATTAAGCCACTACAGCCGGTCAGTTTCTTGTATAGCATGTCATTCAGCTACCACTAACCAATAGATTTTTAATCATTTGGCAGTCACAACTCGCTGAAGCAAGACAAAGGAATGGGAGCCAGGGTCTCTTTGCTAGGCATAGATTCAGAATTAGAAGAGACCATATTCTGGAAGATGCTTTTAACCAATTGAATGCATTGTCGGAGGAGGATCTACGTGGACTGGTGATACATTTGCTCTGTGTATTATGTTTGCTTTCTATTTTATTACATACATGCATGTATATGTACAACTATGTGTGTATGTGAGGACACTTCCCTCAGGAATAAAATGATTTTTACTCCTGTGGTTAACTTTGTGTAACCAGATACGTGTGACTTTTGTCAACGAACTTGGAGTTGAGGAAGCTGGTATAGATGGTGGTGGGATATTCAAGGATTTTATGGAGAATATCACTCGAGCAGCTTTTGATGTACAATATGGATTATTTAAGGTACTAATTTTACTAATGTTATTACTTATTATTGATTAGACCAACTTGCCCCATAATTAGTTGAGGTTCCAGTTATTTTAATATCCTGGAACTGTATATTTTGAGATATTTACTCTTGCAGCAGAGGGAACTGTTCATGAATCTAGCAGTTGATGAAGTACGTCTGGAGATGTCTGGAACTGTAGAAGGAAGTAGAGTACTTTTCACCTGATGAGAAATGGAACACAAAATGTAATAGGAAGAGTTACAATATTTAGTGCTAAAGATTCCTCAATATATGACAAAGAGCTTATGATTTGTTGCATGGAGTTGGGTAATGATGCACTTAATAGGAGTCTACGTCAGTAAATGATATGGGTATGCCAACTCTTTGTAATTTAGGACTTGCATTAAGTACCCATACCCATATGTTATACATTCAACCCAGATATGTCAAGGAAATTGAAGGGTGTATGTAACATAGCCTCCAATTGGTAGCAAACTTAGAACTGACTGAGACTTCTTAGCTGATCAATTTGGTGAGGCCATTAGTAGGATGTAAGGGGGCATTTTAAAATTTCAGAAGAGAAGATGAAGAGTTGAGAAAAGGCTCTAAGCAATTTTCACAATAACCTCAAGAATTTCTAAATTGGAAATAAGGCCCAAGGTAATAAATTATATCGAGTTCATTGGGGTTAAAAACTGGATTCTAGTGGTGAGGTTCACAATAATACTTGGATCTGCTGTCTGATTAAAAACAAAGATACATGCTATTTATTTAGTTGTATAGGAGACTACACATTGCTTAGTTAAACATACTGGAAAGTATAAACAGTAACAGAGATATAATGATTACAATAGAGAATGTTCTAGTAAGTTTCTAGCAGCTTGTAAATTGCAGAAGTCTCAGAAACTTTGTACCTAAAAGATGCAGAGCATGCTCCATATGTTATCACAACTGACTTCCTCTTCGTTGTAGATGCTTACTGCTTCACCTTCATCTTGGATTGTCGAAAGCCTATGGATATGGAAATTATGTAATGCTACCTGCTTTCTATAGGAGTTCTACTAAAGGAAGATGACATCTTATCGTACTAAGTAAACTACATTTATGTCAAAAAGCACAAACTAGTATTTCTCTTCCCATTCATGACAGTAATATGAGACCTATTTGCCCCCACCCTCCAAAAAAAACCTCAAAGAGTAATATGACCAAGATAAGGTCTATCTTCCATTTCTCGCTTGTGGTTGATTTATTTTGAGAACGTGAATGTTCATTTGATGTTTGCTGTAATTGAGTACCTTTTTGGTTGACAATTAGGGATTATACACTCAAATACTAATTTTTCTTTTATTTCTTAAAAAGAATTAGTGATTGAGCATATACTCCTATCTCTTATTAGGTTTTTTCTTCAGTCCATGTTATATGAAAGACCGCTTTCCTTACTTTTTCTGCTGTACAAGTGCAGAATCTCTCTTTCTGTTCCCCCTTCGAACTTCCTTATGTTATTCGTCTTTTTCTTTTGTCTATTCTCCTCTCTAAATAAATGAAATTGAAAAACCATTAAAATATTTCCAACAAAAAATAAAGATGGGGAGGAGAATAATGTGGCCATAGACGTGCGAGGTGCAAAACATGTTGAGCGCTTCGTCTGGCTTATTGGCTGCTTCAATGTTGCCACCAAGGCTCTAAAGCATTTCCTTGACGACAGGTGTAATCTTGAAGAGGCGACACTAAAGAATTGATATTTCACTTTATCATAATTATTTTTTAAAATTTTGTATCCATACATTTTTTGCTCATGCTTATAGTTTGTAGTTTTGTTTGCACTACACATACATGTTTGTATTTTTTTTCTCCATTTGTGCCTTTCTTCATTAAAGCCCACAATTTATTTGCGGTAAAAGCCTCAAAAGACCTTAAATCTTTTTGCCTTCAATAACACTGAGGAGGGAAGAGAGAGAGAGAGAGACCCCACTTGATTGTGGAGCTTGTCATCTAGCCTGATTGGGTGCTTGATAAATTTGGCTCTGGCCTGACCTTGTGTAATTGCAACAGTTACTTTCAGAAAAAGAAAATAAAGTGTAAGCCTATTTACTTTGGTTTCAATCCTTTTTTATTCTCTTTCTTAGTCGTAAAAGTGTTTGCTGCCAAGATTTTGTGTTTTGCTAAGGTCACGACCGTTTATTGTTATCATTTCACCTGATCCATCTTTTCCTTGATTTTTCGGTTTGTACGAAAAGACAACATGCGATTTCGTCCTACATAAATTGACGTAGAATTGTTTATCTTTTAGAGGGTTATTGAGAATCGGAGATACAGTTCATTGATGAGACCCCAATTTCTGCCTGCTGCAATAAATTTCTACTGCAGATACTTATCTGAAATTAAAATTTCTACTGCAGATATATCTTACCAATGATATGTAATACCTCCTAGAATAATCATTTGGAAGCATTTTACATGTTTTCTATTTATTTTTTCCGGAGTTTTTCTCGTCTCATGGAGAAGTTTGTTGAGCCTCATTATTGTCAGATTCATTTGGATTTTCCCATCCAACCACTTACAATCGCTGGCCTGTTTGTGGCATTAGAATGGGGAAGGGCAACTTTGCCATTCTCCATCTTCTTGCAAGTAGGACATCAGTTATTTTTAAACTTAGAAGGAATATTCATTTTATTATGATCTATCTGAGACTATCTGTTGTAGTAACCTACCTATTTTACCTATTATTGGTGGTCATTTGTTGCTCCCTCTCTCGATATTCCTGTTGAGCTAGGAAGGAATGAGTGATGAGTCAGAAAATCCGGCATCAGTCTCCTCAAATGTTCCTTGAGTTGATGTCACTGAAACATTTACCACTTGGATCCTCTAGTGTTAGTCATCTTAGAGCTAAAAGGAAGTCTTTAAGACATTCACGTTTGTTGGGAGGAATCAGATCAATCTTAGGGCTTTCAGTGTGTCAAAGACTCTAGCAAATCCATCTCGTCTTTCCTGATCAATAGCTCCAATTTCCATCATCTTAATACATGTCTTTAACTTAGGCTAGCCGCTAGCGTGGATAGCTGGGTGGTGAAATCTCGGGCTCACTATTTGAAATTTAAAAAGAAGGGGAGAATAAATCACTTAAAATTTGAGTTGACGATAAATCTTTGATTTACACTCATGTTATTGTTTTGTTCATTAACTTCCACTTATCTTGCCTTTCCTTGTGAATTTAGGAAACTGCGGATCATCTACTCTATCCGAATCCTGGGTCTGGGCTGATTCATGATCAACACCTCCAGTATTTTCATTTTCTGGGGACAGTTCTTGCAAAGGTATTGGCACTTCTGTAATGCTTGTTCAACATGACCTCTGAAGATCAGTGATTGACTAATCTTCTCACATGCTGTTGTATATTCGTTCTAAACTAAACAATGTACATGCATTGGTGAAAATTACTCCTAGGAGGTATTATTATCTTGAAATATATCTCATTATCAAGTCATTATCATCTTAATATAAATATGCATTTCATTAGTAAAGCTTCTCGTTTTGAACTGGAAACTGGTTGTGTGATTTAACGGATCAAAAGGAAGAAAAACAGCAGTAGTGTGATTTATCTGGGGAACTGTTTCTGACTTTCTGCGTGGATACCTTTCTTTGATGATGAAAGGGAAAATTTCTGCTTGTTTAGCACTTATTTTGAATTCTAAGTTTGTTGATGATGACATATGATAGTACATTTCTTCATTTAACATCATTAAACAAAGTTCAGCTCAACTTGCAGAACCAAAGGTAAAGTGTAACGTGCGCCTAGTGGATCAGCTTCAGCTCCGCATTATCTTTTACAATAAAGTTACCTAGATAATGTTTTGAGAAATATCAATGCACCTTATCAAGAGAGATCATTTTAAATGGAATGATCTATTAATTTCTTATTAGCAGCACTTATATACTATTATTTTTGAGCTTATGGGTTTTAAGCTAGGACATTGTTCTTTAGATCTACTCCTCTCAAGGTATTTCCATTTTGTGCCTTGAATATTTTATCTTGACAGTAAATGCTTTTCTTTTTCCTTTCGTGATGTTGTAGGCAATGTTTGAAGGCATCCTTGTTGATATTCCATTTGCAACATTCTTTTTGAGCAAGTTGAAGCAAAAGTAAGCTAATAGAAGAAGTCTTTTGCGATCTAATTTATTTTGTAGTTGTCTGGATTCTTATGATGTAGAGAACGCATGATGAAGGCTTTGTGCAAATTTTCCAGAAGAATTGACACATAAAACCTTACTAGAAAGATAACTGGAAACTCAAAAAGGAAGTAGATAATGACGCCTTATTTTTAAAGAGACCAGCTGCTTTCACCAGGAAGTAACTAAATGCATGCAACAGATCATGCAATTGACACAAAGTAATGTTTATGTTCTCTGTGGATCCGGAAAATTCTCTCTTTCAAAGATGCCATTTAATCATGGTTGTTCCGTAAATGGAACTAAGGAGTTGGTGTTTTATGAATATTTATTGTGTAACAATTCCCGACTGTAGTCGTAATTCAAAAATCGGTGATGAAGAGACCTTGAAGAACATTATAACATATCCTTCACTGTGTCACTTTGCTTGGCCTAATATCCAATAAGAAATAAATATATCATACTTTAATACAATAACTCATGTAAACTTAGTTTCTCTAAATCGCCGTGCTATTCAAATGAGGTTGCCTATTTTAACTGAGATAATATGTAGAAACTTTGTTTTATCAATATTTTATTACTGCCTTTTGTTTTATTGAACACTTAATCAATCTTTGGGTGTTGCAGAGTAGTAATTCGCTAAAAGAAAGCAATCACAAAATAGTATTACTAGCTAAAAGAAAGCAATCATTATATTGAGGATCTAAAAGCAACTGAGTTTTATAGTAGGTAATTCCATAATGCTCTTCTGGGTAAGAGTGACATGCAATATGCACATGCATATTAATAGACAATAGACACATGTTGAACAATATTTTTACTGAAAATACTGTAGGGTGTTGACAGTGTGGGCTGTGGAAGGGTGTGGAATTGAAAGATTTGATATATTGACCTAATTGGACAGAGATCTTTATGTCAACTTGGAGTGCATCTTTTGAAGGGCATTCTCATGTCTAACAGTTCAACATTTCTACCTTGTTGGTCACAAAAAGAAAAACCATATGTCATTTCTTCAATAACTCATTGTGACATGCATATTTGGCCTCACTCACTTGGTCCGTTCTCGTATTTTGCTCCTCAGGTATAACTATTTGAATGATCTTCCTTCCTTGGATCCAGAATTGTATCGCCATCTCATCTTCCTGAAGGTGATGTTTCTTAATATCCTTTATACCTCTTTATCACATTTGAGTTATTTATACTAGCGTCGGTTCTTATATTTATGTTTGATGCATTCTGTATGGTAAAGATGGTTAAATTTATTTCGGTTGTACTCCATGGATAAGTAGCAATGCAACTTATAATCTTGAGAAATGACAATTTTTCTGTGAAGTTCTTTTTTAAATTTTATTTCCCTCCCCCCTGTTTTTGTTTCTTTAGTTTTCTTATACTATGCAACTTGGAAAACCATGAGTGCTTTGTTTCAAGGCAAAAGTTTGCGAAGGAGGTTCTAATTGGGAGTGGTAATATCCCTGTAAGCTCACGGTGAAAATCAATTTTTATTTTGTTAAAAAACAGAGTGTTGCAGGCTCTTGCCAGTTCTTATCCCATATTTCCATCTTCTGTTTACACTTTTATAGTACATGCACCTTTTCCTTGAATTGGTAAACTAGAGTTATCAAGGAATCTCGTTATAAGATCTTACAATGTCTAAGAAAAAAAATCTTACCATGTCTGAGAGTGGTATTGACTGATAAAGATTTTGAGGTATTCATGTTCCTTTATTTTTTTCAGCCTTGATCCTTCCTCTGCTTTTTGCTTTTTTTGTTTGGTAAACTTTTTAAAGGGTCTTTTAGGCCCCCGGCTAAGCCTAAATAGTTAGAATAGATGGTAGAGATAATTCATTCTAGTCCAGATCACATGTGTATTGCAGGTTTGAAAATATGTTGGGATCCATAACTACATGAAAGACCACAAACAAATCGTTCGTGTAAGAAATTTGGAAGTTAACAGCCACAAATATTATGATCAAGGCCAAATTAGGTGGGGTCTACAAGAATCCTCAATATCCATTTCGTGCCAGTAAAACCATTACAGTCCAATATCCGTAATTTGTCTTTCAAGACTAACTAGGGGTTCACTAACACTAATGATTATTTTGTCCTTCGGAAATGAAAACTATGTTATTATCATCTGCGTTACTTGCTCAGGTATAAAATCAAACTGACATATCTTTCCTTCTGTAATGTTCTGAGCCTGTGAGGGATGAGGAATTTGAATATGCTCCTCGTTTCTTTTACTTCTCTTAGTCAAATTCTAATAGAGGGGAAAAATCCCAGGCCCTGCATAATAGTAGGCGAGCCTTATGAAGAAAATCTAGAGAAGAATATAGTTGGGGGG
>NC_028637.1:70560067-70567438 GCF_001406875.1 Solanum pennellii | reverse complement strand
GGCATACATGTTGATTTTTGATCATGTGCTACTGACATGGTGTCTTTTTCATCTCTTGAAAATCACTTTTCTCTTCTACCTATTACTCATTTTATTAGCTCATTCTTTGACTTTTTCTCAAATTTCAGCATTACGAAGGTGATGTTTCAGATCTTGAGTTGTACTTTGTCATTCTCAACAATGAATATGGAGAGCAAGCGGAAGAAGAGCTGCTTCCTGGTGGTAAAAGCACACGTGTTACTAATGAGAATGTCATCACCTTTATTCATCTTGTTGCTAACCATCGTTTAAACTTTCAGGTTATTTACCCTTCACTCTGTTCTTTTCCAACCTACTGCTCTTTGCAATATCACAATATTTCTGTCAAGAACTTTTTTGTGTGAGATGCATATCCATTTCATAGTTGTTGCTTAGTCTATCTTGTGATGATGTAGATCCGTCAACAAAGTTCTCATTTTCTGAGGGGTTTCCAACAGCTAATACAAAAGGAGTGGATTGACATGTTTAATGAACATGAACTTCAGGTGCTAGCATTTATACTTCTGTTACACTTTTTTACATTAGAAACTGTTGAATGCCTTGAATCGGACCCGTTACAAACAGAAAGGACGGGGGTCTCGCTGCCCGGTCAGCGAGTCGGGGGGTCCAGGGGGGCGACGCGCCCCCTAGCCTGGGGTCCGGGGGGGCGGAGACGCCCCCGGCCCGACGGTATACAATGTTGTTGTATTGGGCCCTTAATTATTTGTCAATTCTGTATGTTGGGCCCAAGCCTGTTAGGGCGTAGCTTAGCACTATATATAGACGCTATGGCAAACCCTATTCTGTAATTCTGTTCTTGCCTCTCCTTAATAAAACTGCTCTCCCTCTTCCCGTGGACGTAGCCAATTTATTGGTGAACCACGTAAATCTGTTGTCTTGTTTTTCGCGTTTATATTTTCTCGTATTATCTCGAATTCCGCACAACAGAAACATTGTTGGTTTACCTATTATACTCCCTCAGCCCCACTTTATGTGATGTTTGACTGGGAGTATAGTTTTAAGGAAAAAAGAAAGACTTGTGAAACTTGCTGTGAAAACATCCCATAGAGATTTCTGTGGCTATAAAATCATGTTATTAAAGGAAAATGGGAAAGTTCAAAGTTAAATTGTTTCCAAATATATAGAAGTGCCATTCTTTTTTAGGCAGAGGTAGTATCATTTTATTAGAAGAAAGCACTTGAAATTCAGGAAAGTTACCTATCCCTTGCATCTCAACTGCACATCTTAACAAAGTAAACCGAGTCACTCCCCTTACTTCTCTGAGGCATGATAGATTACTCCGGATGAAGCTACTTGTAGGGCTTGTTATCTGTAGTAAGTTATTGAGATCCGCCTAGCCATTTACAAAGAGCTAGTAGTGCCTTAATCTGTAAGATATTTTGCTGAGAATAAATCATTTGGATATAAAAACCTGAGCAATTATGAAAGAACAAAATTTGAGAGAGAAGGATTTGCATGAAGCCTGAATGACTTAAATTTCAAGCACCAACTTATTGAGAACTAGCTGTCGTATGCTGCCCAAAGAAGATGAAAAAGAGAAAACGATAATTGTGAAGAAGAAAGTCAATAGAAGCCTGGACAAGATAAAATTACTTGTACGCTGATATCATCCAATGGGCGAGAATTGTTTTGTGTTCTAGTCTAGTTATCTTATAAATGTTATGTTCTTAATTAGTAAGAGGTCTAGTTATCTGTGTCTTACTTTTTGGCCCTGTTTTCAGCTTCTTATTTCTGGATCACTTGATGGCATTGATATTGGTGACCTTCGAGCTCATACCAATTATACAGGAGGTTACCATAAGGTAACTGCTTCTGCAATTCTCTTCAGTTTCTTCTCTAAATGTTTCTCTTCAAAATGGTTTCCTGTTTGATAAATCGGACATGTCTGCAGAGGTTGTATTCCTCATTTTCGTGAGGGAATATCTCATGTTCCCACAAGATAAATTATATCGTGTGTGTTTCTCTAAAACTAATAACAGAAGTATATACCTTCAAGTTCATTTATTTTTAAAAAAACAAGTTATAGTAGAATGATAGAAAGTTTGGAGAAGAGTACAGCGTGCATCAGGTTAGAAATAATCTAAGAGAGTGTTTGTATTGGATTTTTATAAAAAGCTTATAAACTTATAGCTTTTAGCTTATTTATGGTTTTTTGGTCCAAAAGTAAGTGCTTAAAAGCACTTTTTATCTTTTTCCCAAACACCACAAAAAATAGAAAAGGAGCTTAAAAGCCAAATGCACTTAAAATAAGCCAATCCAAACACCCTCTAAGGGTAATGTTTGCTTTAAATCAAACATAATTTGATGACATCTTCTAAGGAGAGTTCAAAACTTATTTTGGGTGACTCTTTTACTGGCATAGTTGTTGTTTTCTTTTATTATATTATGATGGTGATACCAAGTTGATGTTTAAAAAAAAATTAATCCCAACAATCTTTCGTGGGTGTTACTGGAAAAAACTGCTTGTCTGATTGATTGATTCCTCAGTTTTTTCAAAAGATAACTGGAGGCCACACCAAAAATAAATATCACCTCCAAGATTTTTCTGAACCAAAAAAGTGTCTTCCATGTGGCCACACCCTGGAAATTCTACAGTTAGGAACTATTAGGTTCACACTTAGTATGTGGGCATTGTTATGTAGTGGATAATACTTAAGTTTGGTGCACACCAAATAAATAATACATAGATTGTTATGACTATGATACCAAAGTCGAGACTTGTCTTAATCCTAATGTTGTTAATACATGTATCTTATTTAATCTTCTGTCCCATATAAAATCATAGAAAGATTTCCTACAACAAGTTAAGCAGATATTAGTTATTCTGAGTTTTATTGCCGAAGCTATGCGCTCTATTAGGAACGCAAATAATGCAGAGTTTTATAATAGAAAGCAGTTGTAATATTAATAATGTAAAGCTATATGCTGGTATTATTTTGTCCTTGTACATCAAACAGAACGAATCCATAATGTTTTCAGTTTAACAATCTGCACACATTTTCTCTCTTCCCATATGCCTAAGCCTTGGTGAGAAAACTTATCCGGTAAATTTGCTGGTGGTTTTCAGTGGAATAGTCAAGATACACGCAAGCTGGTCTGGATCCCACCGTTTTAGAACGAAGTTTTCCTTTGACAAACGAACCCTATTAAAAATTATGGTTTGGTAACCAGTAAAAAGGTTTGTTTGTTTTAATCTGTGAATTTCATCCATATAAAAGCTTCTTTTTTTTTGAGAGAAGCTTTTATATGGATGAAATAGCTACACTGCTTCCTTTTAGAAAAAAACAAACCAAGACTATTTCCTAAAAAGTAAACTTGAAACACTCACCAATGTCACCATTCTGTTTGCAATAAAAATTCATAAGAAACATAAAACCTGTTCTCCCCAAACCAAACTAGACATGAAACATTTTCCAATCCAAAGGCAACGAAAGCCATAGTTTTTCCAACTTACTGTATAAGTGTAATCATGAAGTCTATAACCTAACACAACGTAGAGGATAAGAAAATTGTGTCCCATGTATTGTATTCTGAAAGAGAACAATCTTAAACATTCTACTGTAGCAAAACCAATAAAACCCTCCTGTAGAATGTTGCCATCATTGCCATGAGTCGGGAACAAAATCAATAAATGATGGTCAGAACTTAGAAACTCACCAGTTTCATATGGTGCAATAAAAATCACCTCAAAACAGTCCATATATTCGTTTGTGATAGATCACTTGCTGAAAAGTAATGCAAAAAATCTGATGTGGATCCTTCTCTTATTAAAGATGAAAAGTTGAAGCTTATGGATTAGTAGTAGGCCTTCTTGACTATAGTAATAGAGAATTTTTTTTTATATGTATAGTAGTCATGGGTATTAAACCGGCTCATGTACCTTGGATTAAAGCTAGACTTAAATTATCTAGAAGCTGAGCATATGTGAGTCATTTAGGTTAATGATCTACATTTTGGTTTCATCAATAAATGCTTTCTGCTTTTCTATTAGTTTGAATACGTCCTTTAACTGTGCATAACTAACTGAAGTACTTCTCACAGGAACACTATGTTATTGATACGTTTTGGGAGGTTGTGAAAAACTTTTCTTTGGAAAATCAGAGAAAATTTCTGAAGTAAGTTTTACCCTTCTCATATGTTTCTTGATACATTCTTGTTCAGAAACAGGAAACTGCTAAAGTTTTCTGGTTTAAATGGTCCATAGGATGTAATTTAAGTAACTTGATCTTAGGATGCAATAGGATGACTGAGACTTTGTGCTTCTTTTCTGCCATCTTTAAACATGATGTTCTGATAAATTATGCTTACACTACCTGATGAAAATGAGTTTGGGAAGTGATTTGGTATTTCTTTTCACCGAGTAAATTGCTTTCATTTTGCTTCATCTGATGGGTTCCTCACTCTGAGGTCTGAAAAGGTTTGTTCAACTTCTGTATTTTGGCAGTTCTTTGGTACATTTGAGTATTGTGTTTTTCAATCAATGGATCTTTAACTCAGAAGTTTGAAAAGATTTTGCCTATTTTTTTCTGAGATCAGCCACTGTATAGCCATTATTGTTTACTTTGGAACATCCTTAATTAATATAGCTTAAAATGTTAGCGGGAAAGGGGTGGAAGGGGAAATCTGAGGTTCTTTTGTTTTTTTTGTTTTTTCCCTCTTAAAATGTTCTCTCTGATTTTCTTGTTTTGGTTTTGTCTCAAGTAAACTGTCTGCAGTGTAATTTATTTTTTGTCTCCATATGTCCTGTCGAATAGCTATGTGCAGGTGCGGAAGTTTGATTTATTTAAGTTTTGAGGAGAAGTATTTCATAGGAAAAGCTGATTTTATTGTGTTAACAGTGAATCCATGGTTTTGAAAAATAATTTAGAAATATTTCTGCCAGTACCAAATGCTGGAAAGTTGACAAGAAAGCAACTTACTCTCATTGAGCACCTTTATTGAGTGAAAAACATTTAATCATCCAAAATTAAGTCCAAATCTTTATGTAATTAGTGCTAGGGGTTTCTGTCTGAGCTCTGTATAGAGATCCATGTGGATTTCTAGGTATCCTTTTCTTTTTGCTCACTCTTTGGGAGAAGTCTGTGGAAACTATTAATGCTTCAGCACTGAAGATACAGACTGTTTCCTGGACACTAGAATATGCCTGCAAACAAGTAGGGTTTTGTTCAAACAGAAAAAAGGAAGAGTAGTGGCATTTGGCAGAGTCCTAAGCTATAGCACTGTAAAAAAAAATGAGTTAAAGACACCACTATGTCATCCTCTATGAGATTCTCTTATTTCTCATCATATCTTATAAATTATCTTTTTTCTGAATTGCTTCCAAGGATTAAGCAACTGTTGTTACAGATAATATGGTGGTCAGTCTGGCATAAAATAACCTTCTTTAGTATTTGTTTTTTTCCATCTTCCCGGATGTCCATAGATTTACTCTACGTCATAAAAGGAGCTTCTGCTTAGATGATCTTTAGTGCATTTAACCATCCTGTGTCTCCTTTTGGTTAAAAATACTGTTTCCCACTTAAATGTGTTGATCCTACGTCCTGGTATTGAACATCTCCTAGAGAGAAAAAGCGGATATGTATGAAAATGACACATATATATCTATATGTTATTGTGGTCCTTGGACCCCTTATGGTGACATGAGGTGTTCAAATTGTATTTAGAAATTTATGAAATATGGAATGTTGATGGACAGCTTATACATGTAATGAATATTACTTATTGTAGATAGTTATGCAGACATTTTATTCGTGTTGATTCTAATGTTCAGTAGAGTTAAATCAACCTCATCACTTTTTCCTTTTCGGTGCCAGGTTTGTGACTGGGTGCTCACGAGGACCCTTACTCGGATTTAAATATTTAGAGCCGTTGTTCTGCATACAGAGGTTAGTCTATTTCTCTATATGATGTCTTTTGTTGAAGCATTTGATTTGGTATCCAATTTTATTTTTATTATTTTGGTTTTTGCCCTTCTGATTAGAGCGGGTGGGCATGCTTCTGATGAAGCTCTTGATCGTCTGCCGACATCAGCTACTTGCATGAATCTTTTAAAATTTCCACCATACAGAAGGTTTGCTCTTTTCTAGTGATATGTATTATTGTTACAACAATGTGATACAAACTTAAAACTTCAAAAGCAAAAGACATGTATATATGGTGCTTCTAAATTAGTGTACATCCTTTGCTTTCCTTTATCACTACAAAGGAGTGCCAGTAACTGTAATTTCTTTTATGGTGCAGCAAAGAGCAGATGGAGCAGAAATTGTTATACGCCATAAATGCTGATGCTGGTTTTGATTTAAGCTGATGAAATTATCTGTGCATGCAATTTTGGAGTATCCGCTTTTTATCTGAAGCAGCTTGTGTTCTTCATTGGCATAAAGGAAAACACATGAAATGGTATGATCTGTGCACCACCATGGATCATACTGGAAAGGAACTGCTAATTGCTACACAGTCAATAGATGGTCAAGAAGCACGTGTAAATAAGAACCCCATTGCCTACCTTTTGACTAGATGTGCATACATACCCCAGGTGCACTGTATATCATCCTTTGGGAAGTGAATGGCACGCGTGCTAGACATTTCAAACTCGTTGAAAACGAGAGTGTAGTTAAGAATTAGTTTGAAACCTGTGGAAGCTTATATATTAGGATGATCATAGTCACCGGAAGTTGTCAACCATTTGTATTCATTGTACAAGTTTATGCATCTCTCACGAGGTGCCCAACTGCAGCTAGTTGTAATATCCTTGAACGGATAGCTTGCACAGTACTTAATATATATTTATACTATGATGTGTTGTACCTTGCTAATACACTTTGCGAATGGATCTTCAATCATTTAGATTTTAGTCATGTTAGATTTTGTTTGAGTTAAAGCTAACACATAAAAATCAGTATCAACTTGTACAATGTTTGGCTGGAATTTGAGGACATAAATATCAGCACTAATATAAGGTAAAACTACATAGGTCATAAAATTCAAAATAATTACAAGTTCATACCCAAATTGAAAGTGCCCATAACGCATTCATAAAGGGTGATAATTTTCGTTTATGTGATACTAAATTGGTATCATATACTGTATTTGTATCATTAAGGTTGAAAATTTCGTTTAACTAATACTAAATTAGTATATATATATATATATATATATATATTTATATATATTGTATTGGTATCATAAAGGTTTCTTGTTCAGAGATTACTTATTAAACTGATATTATAAGAGTATGTATGTATATTGTTATGGTAATATTAAGGTTTCTTGCTCAGAAACTACTCATTAGTCAATGATACTATAAGAGTACATATATTTTATGGTATCATC
>NC_028637.1:70537575-70559267 GCF_001406875.1 Solanum pennellii | reverse complement strand
TATATATATATACATATATATAAATATATATATACATATATATATATATATATGTGTGTGTGTGTGTGTGTTATCAGTCTTAATGATACCAATACAGTATATATGATACTGATTAAGTATCAGTTAACCAAAATTAGTAGAGATATAATGTAATTATTTAATGGGGTATGAATGTATAGAAGTATATGTTTGTTATTATTTTGCTTTTATGGGGTATTTGATTATTTACCCCGTATAATGTTCGCTTGGGTTTTTTTGCTTACCTCATAAATAATACTCCTTTTGTCTAATAATAGTTGTTCACTATATAATTTTGAAATATCAAACGATATTTGTTTACTTTATTAAATCAATAGATAATTTTACACTTAGGAGTCGTTTGGTAGAGTTTATTAACAAGAATAATGCATGCATTAACGTTGTGTACTAGTAGAGTACCTTATTTGGTACACTTTTTAATGAAGTCCGGAGCCTGATGGGTAAAAAAATTGACAAAATTTTCAAAAAGTCATATCAATTTTTTTTCTAACCAAAAGGAAAAAATCGTTATTGATGTAGCCATTTTGTTTTCACATCGTTAATTCGTTAACAGATCAAAATCGTTGACCTAGCAGCGATACCAGTGCATCATTTTTGCAAATTTTTTTAAAGAAAAAATAAAAAGCGCTGCTATGGCAACGTTTTTGTAAAACCAAATTTTTTTCCAGATATTGCTGCCTTGGCAACGATTTTCATTAATTTTTTTTAAAAAAACGCTGTTGTTGCAGCGTTTTTATAATTTTAGTGGGAAAAAATTAGAAATTGCGCATGATTTTGGTGAAGATTCTTTTTTTAAAAAAAAAATCAGGTGGATAATTTTTTCTTTTTGAAAAAAAATTATTTTTAAAACTTTCTGCCAACTAGTCAACATGTAATAATTCGGTGGGATTTCGTAAAATAAATTGGGCAGTGATTTTAGTAAAGAATTAATTTTTAAAAAGAAAATTGTTGTCAAGGTAGCGAAACTCTCCTCTAATTTTTTTAAAAAATATCGCTTCTCGCGCAACAATTTCATAAACAAAAATTGTCTTATATATTCATGATCCTTATTTGAATTGTAACAATTTCATAAACAAAAATTGTCTTATATATTCATGATCCTTATTTGAATTGGAGTGTGTTGAATTACAATATGGGAGAGTCTAGCCATGCTTCCATGCACTTGAATTCTTTTCTACCGGAGTCAACTGATAGGTAAATAATGTGACGTTTTTTTATTTATTAAAATTGATTTTTTTAATATGCAATACATTTATATTATTATATTTTATAGGTGTGTGGAACTTAAAGATGCAGTGAGTTATCGTACTAATTGTGAATAATAATATTATGTGTGATGAACGAGTTGGTGAGTTGCATAGTGATAAATCTACGAAAGATGAAGTAACAGACAATGATGAAATGTATGATGATGATGATGATGATGTAGATAATGCACCTAATGCACCCGTTGAAGATCAAAATTAATCATCACTCTACTATGATTTCATACTTAAATCACACTAAAGAAAGTACAAGAGATTTTATCTATACAAGAGATGATGATTTATCCGAATGACACTTTGAAATCCAAACAATTCTAAATATATTCAGTCAAGTTCGATTGTTAAAAATTAAAGTTTTTATAGTTATTTATTTATTTATTTATTTTATATTGATTAATCTAATTTGTATATGTAACTAGATATTCTATTTATGAATAAGAAGAAAATGAAATATATCGTAAGAGCATATAGTGTTGCAATAAAAAAGAATTTCTTTGTGATCAATCCAAGAGTAAAAGTTGGAGAGTTATTTGCAAGCGTCATGAATTGAGGTGTAATTGAATGATTCGCTTTAGAGAGATTTCAAGTGATATATGGAAGGCAAGAAAGATGATTGAACAACATACTTGTCTTACAAATAATTATAAAGTGGATCATTTCAATTTGAATAGTATCATGATTGCCACTTCATTGATACCATATGTTATGTGAAATTCAGACATAAATATTAAGTTGATTGGTGAAATCATTAAAGGAAATCATCATTATACTCCTAACTATAGAAAAGCACTAAAAGGTCAGAGAAAAGCATTTCAAATTATTTATGGTGATTTTGAAAGTTCATTAAGGCATTACCTCGATACATGATTGCACTACAATTATTTAATTCAGACGCAATTATTAGTGGCAGCATCATTCTACAACAATTCAAGGTGCGCAAATCTTAAAAAAAAATTCTGGGCTTTTCAACAGAGCATTGATGGTTTCAAAAGTTGTAGCCCGGTCATCTCCATCGACAACACAAATATTTATGGTTTGTATGATGTGAAACTATTATTTGCATTTGGGATTGATGCGAATGAAAATGTTTTTTTCACTTGCATATGTGTTAGTTGCACGTGAGAGTTTTGAGTCTTGGTCGTGGTTTCTCAAGTTACTATGGACATATGTTGTTTGTAAGCGAAAAGGAATTTTTCTCATTTCTAACCGATCAAGGAATCTTCCAAAGTATTCAAACTTATGATTGGCTGAGTCCACCCAACACATATCATAGATTTTGTATTCGACACTTAAAAGTAAATTTTAATAAAAAAATTTGTAAATAGTGCGCTCAAAAAATTAATGTGGTTAGCTGTCACAGAGCACAAGAAGAATAAGTTTGTGTAAAGGATGCAACAAATCAAAATTATTATCTCCTGCAGCATATGAATGGTTAAATGAATTTCCTTTGAAAACTTGACAATGTGTAAATATGATGGTCGTTGATAGGGGGCCATGACGACAAATGTGTTTGAGTCATATAATGATTTATTGAAAAAAGCTTGGGGGTTTTCTATGACTGTCATGGTTCGAATGACGTTCAAAGCTCTTGTTGATCGTTTTGTCAAAAGAAACAACCTTGCGATCACATTACTTCAAAGTAATATGTTGTGGCCTCTTGTAATAGATAAAAAAAAATTAATGATTATTATCAAAGATCTCAAGGATACACTTAAATGATGACTTACAACATTGATGATGGAGTATGGTAAAGGTGAAAATGTGCACAAGGTTACTGCAAATGGTAAGAAATGTTCTTGTGAAAAATAGAGAAACTATCATATGCCTTGCTCGCAAGCCACTGAATTTTGTGGACTTCGTGAAATTGAGCTAAAATCATATGCAAGTAAATTCTACAATACAAAATATTACAAACAAATATACTGGGACATTTATCCAATTAGTGATGAAATGTATTGGACGCCAACTCCTTTCAATTTTATTTGAAATACTAAATATTTGCAGACATGTATGCAAGTAAGAAACCAACTTAATAATAATAGGAATATAACTCCGAATTCGCATGATCAGAAAATATAGTGTTAGTAAGAAAACGAGTTACACAATGGTACGATATCCTACTCAATTTTAAATATATTGTCTATGTTTTTGAGATGAATGTAATTCTTATGTCTTGTTATTAATATTATAATACATCATTTTCAAATATTTGTTGACATGAATTTAATGTATCTTATTGCATTTTAAATATATTGATTAAATTGATCCTCCAAGTGAGTTAAAAAATAATAAAATAATTTAGTATTTTGTAAAGACGCTGTATTTATATTATAACTATTTAATTATTTGACCTAAATTAAAAAGTAATGATTCGATATAATTTAAAGGGAAAAAAACAGCCTCCAAATGTTTGAAAATAAAGAGGAGAACCTCATAATTAAAGAAAAAGAAACATCCTCCAAATGTTTAAAAATAAAGAGGAGAACCTCATTGCACAAAACAATAAATTTTAAGTTCTTTGTTGAAATTCACACGAAATAACAAATTTCAACAGACAAAAAGAACTGATCTATTGCATAAAATTCTTTAGCCTTTCGAATAAGGATAAATAAAAATTATTCTTCTGAGTTTTTAAATCTTCTACGACTTCATTTTCGTCTTCATTTTCAGAATCATTCGAATCTTTCTCATTTTGATAGGGACTGTCTGTTCCACATCTGACATCTATTTGATTTGTGTAGCCTGAATGTTCTTCGAGGTGGATTTTCTCTATCAAAAATTGAATGTAGTGAAGTTTCAGCATTAAACCTTGTATCATGGGACACAGTTACCTACAATACAATATAATATAATAAATAAATATGCACGAATAATTATGAAAAAATTATAAAATCTCAATGAAAATTATCATACTTACATTTGAAAAATTCAACCTCCCACCAAAAGGAGAATTATGTATAAAAAATTCACACATACCATGTTGAATATTATACTGAGATTCGTTGAACTGCGCAAAATCAGATACTGAAACATATGGAGTTACAAAATCAATTATTTCCTTAGTTGAAAAATTAACATTAGTGTTTAAAGGGCCTAGTAGAAAAATCAAACGTGAAATAATAAGTCTCGGGAGTAACCACCAAATGTGTGTTATTATCAACCAAATTATCTCCATTAATCAAATGATGCTACGTACGATTTTGACCACGACCTTCACCAGTGATTTTTCTACCTTGACATGCACCATCTCTAGGTGTTGTTTGTTACGATTGGGGGATGCTTGTACTAGTGGTGGTTCATCATATTGAGTTGGAGGATTATAATCAGTAGCAAAGCTCAATCACGTTTCCTGTAAGACCGCAGTCATTGACTTCATTGAAATACGAGTAACTTTCTCCGCGTATTTTCTCATTTCATTAGATTGATTTTCATAATTTTCAATCATCCGAGATTGAAGATACTGTATTTCATGACCCCTAGCCCATAATGAATAAAAAAATATTAATAACAAAACAATTATTAAAGATCGATATAATAATTTAAAATTTTACAATATACATACTAACGCCTCATATCTTCTTGTCATGTATTTATACCCTCATTGTACAACATATTGTGAATTTTCAATAAACATGCAGAAATGCTTCATGTACCAACGCAAGTAATCTACTTGATCACTTACAAATGGAGGTCAAAATATATAATTTTTCGTTGTTCGCATACGTGTGTAGTTAAATACATCTATATTCTCTTGTTTTATTTTGGTTCTTTTATCATGCTTAAAATGATGTTCAAAAAATTAGGTACACGGTCCAGAAATATGTTGTAAATAATCAAATTGTCTCACAACATGATAAAACATATGCCACTCACGATAAATTTCATAAATGAGCGGCACAAGTGTCATCCAGACAAATTTTCCTGACCGACACCACTCAGGCGATCCATTAATAACATCTTCTGAATAAGGTTGCCAAATAAACTATAAAAAAATGTGAGTAAGATAATTATTAATTTTTTTTTGACAAAAAAATAAAAATAAATATGTACATTAATTAAAACAATCTTATGAAATATTTTTTTCACTATTATATCGTAGGACCTAACAGAAATTTATGTATATGTCATTATATGTACATAATTTCCTTGGATAGTGAGATATAAGTGTGAATAGTTAAAAATTTAAATAAAATGGGATACAAATATGAATAGTAAAAATATTAATAATATTTAAATACTTGATCATCAGTTAGATTATCTAGTACATCCTTAATCACATCAATTACACTTTGTGCCTTATTTTGATGATTTCTACGTCGCGTCCATTTACGTGCAAGCATAGTTGAAACCTCAAGTTGATTGGTCTTTAGAGATTTTGAAAATGATTGTAGGGGAATAATATGTTAATAAATAAAAGTTAACATTTTTTAGAATACAATTAAATTTGAATTGCATAATACTAAAATATAAAAAAAATGATTTAATAAAAGTATAATTGCATTAAAGAGAGAAATCGACAAACTTCATTTAATTATTTCATTGATGCACTACATAAGAAATTATACAAATATGATAATGTGACTGCTCTCTGTGCTTGTGTTGACATTACATTTATTTTTTTCATGTCAATCAACAGGTCCAAATTAAGCTTATTATTAAATTTATCTGAAAATATTGATGCACCACATAACCTTAATAATGTAATCTAAATCTTTGTTGCACGTCATTCTTAGTTGAGAATGATCATTAATATCATCTAAACCCTCAATATGCTCAATTACTTTATATGTTAATAGTCTACTAACACCAGAAAAATAATCATTATTGGGTAACCATGTGTTGACACCCAATTTTGACTCTCCCCAGTATATATTAATTTTCGAGTATCTTAAATTTCAAATAATTTAAAATAATTAATGTTTTACGAAATTCAAATATACCTTCAAGTTATATTCATATAACTTAGTCACTTTGGGAAATCATAAATGATANATATATATATATATATATATATATATATATATATATATATATGTTAGTGTCTGGACATGTTAATATTATAAATTCACATTAACATATTGTATTGTGCTAACAGTTTGACAGTTTATTGCCTTAAATGTTGGACATTTATATGGAGCATTACTCCATTAGGAGTTAGTGCAATATGGCACTTCAGTTTTGCAAAGATGCACAATGATGTTGATGGCATTACTGCCTATTTGCTGGTCATTCATAATTTCTCTATTATCTCACTTTTTATTCCTCCATTATTCTTTGTAACTATGTAACTTATGTAACCTCTAGGCCATTTATCTTCACTATTTACTACACCATTTATTTTCCTATTCATTGCTAGGAAGATTTCTTGTAGTATAAATAGTGGTGGTCTTCATTTGGTTTAGACACAAAACATACAAGAAAATATAGAGTGCATAAAGTGTTAGTCTAAACAGAGAGTTTTTATAGTTGAAGGGAGATGTTCTTTTTTTGTGGAGCTTTGGACTCAACTCTTGTCCAGAGTTGTTGAGTTATATATTGTGATTAGGCTGTTGTATCCTGGAGGGGACAAGTCAAAGAGGACTACTGCTAGACCGGTGAAAACATTTGCTGCAGTGGGCTTGAATCTCTTTAAAGAGAGCGAGAATTGAAAAAACCGCGGATGTCAAGATGGTAGACCTCAACAAGCCATTTTGGTTCAATGATAATCATTTTAAGAGATGGAAGGGTAAATAATTTTTCTACTTAAATGTTTTCAATGTTTCTTATGTGTTAACTGAGAAGAATCCTAATAAAGAAGACATTACCTCTATGAGTGATGATGAAACTATCTCTCATCTAGAGAAAGTGGAAAAGTACGATGGAGATTCTTATAAGTGTCGGTATTATATTCTTAATTGTCTATCTGATAACTTTTATGATTATTATGATAGAACTTACTCTAGTGCAAAGAAAATTTGGAAGGTATTGCAGAGTAAGTATGATACCGAAGAGAATGGAGAGAAAAAATATGCAGCTAATAGATTTTTTCATTTTCAAATGGTGGACAACAAATTGGTGGTAGACCAAGCTCAAGACTTTATCATGATTGTTGGAGAGCTTAGGTCCGAAGAGGTTAAAATTGGAGTTAACCTTATTGTTTATGGCATAGTAGATAAACTTCCACCTTCTTGGACGGAATTTCAAAAAACTATGCTCCACAAACAAAAGAAAACTTCTCTTGAAACCTTGATAGTGAAAATTTGCATGGAAGAAGAAGCAAGGGGCCAAGAAACACTTTTACAAACAGAACAGAACAACAGCATATCGAAGGTAAATTTAATTACTTCAAATAATGCTACTCCTGAAACTCACAAAATACTTCTTTAAAATCTAAGAAGAAAAAATTCAAGAAAAATAAGGGTAGACCTCCCAAGAAAAATAATGTTGAAAATCACCAAGCACAAAATCAACAAGTTCAAGAAAAGGGACCATGCTTTGTTTGTGGCAAGAGTGGGCATATTGTTCGATTTTGCAAATTTCAGAAACGTGGTCCTAACCCTCAGGCAAAAGTTACCGAATAACCTTTTGTGGCGGTGATTACTGACATTAATATGATTGAGAATGTTGATTGATGGTGGGCTGATTCTGGTGCAAACTGTCATGTCTGTTATGACAAAGACTGGTTTAAAATATATACTCATTTTGAGGAGCCCAAAATCATCATGTTTGGTGATGCTCACACTACTCAAGTACTTGAAAAGGGAGATGTTGAATTGTGTTTTACTTCTGATTGAGTAATTACTTTAAAAGATGTACTTTATACTCTTTCCATGAGAAAAAATTTGATGTCTAGTTTTCTTCTTAATAAAGTAGGCTTTAAACAGATTATTGAATCTGATCAATATGTAATAATGAAGAAGGATATTTTTGTGGGGAAGGGGTATGCATGTGATGGGATGTTTAAGTTGAATGTTGAAATAAATAAAACTTCTACTTCTGTTTATATGCTTTCTTCTACCAATTTTTGGCATGCTCGTTTATGTCATGTTAATGACCGTTATGTTGGAATCATGAGTAGTTTAGGATTAATCCCAATGTTAAAAAAGAATTTTAAAAAATGTGAGGCTTATAGTAAAGCTAAAATCACTAAAAGACCTCATTTTCAAGTTGAAATAAAAACTGATTTGTTAGAATTAGTTCATACTGATGTTTGTGAACTTGGTAGATTCTAACTCGTGGAGGTAATAGATATTTTATCACTTCCGGTGATGATTTTTCTAATTTTACATATGTTTACTTGATGAAAATAAAAGTGATGTTTTTGAAATTTCAAAACTTATCTCCATGAGGTTGAAAATCAGTTTGGAAGAAAAATAAAAAGAATTAGAAGTGATAAAGGCCATGAATATGAATCAAATGAGTTTAATTTTTTTGTTAGATCATTGGGAATAATTCATGAAGCTACTCCTCCTTACTCGCCTTCATCTAATGGAGTAGCAGAAAGGAAAAATAGAAATTTGATTGAATTGACTAATGTCATGCTTATTGAGTCGCATGCACCTTTGAATTTTTGGGGTGAAGCTATTTTAACTGCTTGTTATGTGTTGAATCGTCTGCCTCATAAAAAGTCAAAACTGACACATTTTGAATTGTGGGAAGGTTATAAGCCAAATTTAGGATATCTAAGAGTTTGGAGTTGTTTAGCCTTTGTAAGGCTAATGGATCCCAAGATTATAAAGTTGGGTAAGAAAGTTACTACTTGTGTTTTTCTTGATTATGCTTCAAATAGTATAGCTATAGATTTTTTAATCTTGAAGATAATATTGCAATAGAATCTAGTGATGCTATTTTTCATGAAAATAAATTTCCATTTGATTCTAAAAATAGTGAGGGTCAAAGGATTGAACAAAATATTTTGTCACTACCTAGTTCTTCTACTTCAACTTTGAAAAACAAAGAAGTTAATGATATTGACTTAAGAAGAAGTAAAAGAGCTAGAATAGAAAAAGATTTTGGTCCTAATTTTCATGTGTTTAATGTTGAAGATGACTTCTCACTTTCAAAGAAGAATTATCTTCACATGATTCTATATTTTGCAAAGAGGCTGTAAATGATGAAATGGAATCTCTAATTTCTAACAAAACTTGGAAGTTAGTTGATTTACCACCGGGTTGTAAATGGGTCTTACGAAAAAAATTTAAAACCGAATGGATCTATTGATAAATATAAGGGTAGGCTAGTTGCAAAAGGTTCTATACAACTAGAAGGCCTAGAATTTTTTGATATTTTTTCTCCGGTAACAAGAATTACATCCATAAGACTTTTAATTGTTATGACTGCAATTTTGATTTGCAAATTCATCAAATGGATGTAAAAACTACTTTTCTAAATGGAGACCTAAATGAAGAAATTTATATGGATCAACCCGAGTGTTTTATTGAAGCAGGCCAAGAAAGCAAAGTATGTAAGCTTACTAAATCCCTATATGGCTTGAACAGGAACCAAAGCAATGACATGAAAAGTTTGATTCCTGCATGATTGAAAATGATTTTAAAATAAAATAAGTGTTATAAGTGCATATATCATAAGTCTTGGAATAATTCACATGTGATTATTTGCCTATATGTTGATGATTTGTTGATCTTTGGCTCTAACATGAATGTTATTGATGAAACTAAAAATGTTCTTGGAAGCCATTTTGATATGAAAGATCTTGGTGAGGCAAATTTTATTCTTGGAATAAAAATAACAAGAACATGTGAGAGAATTTTCCTTGACCCGTCACATTATATTGAGAAAATCTTGAAAATATATAACTTTAATGATTACAAGTATATTGCTACTCATTTTGATTCAAATGTTCACTTATTTCCTGTTGAAAGTGAAAATGATGTAATAAATGAAAAGGAATATGCTAGTATAATCGGAAGTTTGAGATATGTGACTGATTGCACTAGGCTTGGTATTGCATATGCAGTAGGAGTACTTGGCAGGTTTACAAGCAAGTCAGGTAATGAACATTGACATGTTGTAACAAGAGTTATGAGATATTTGATTGAATCGAAAAATTGTAGTTTGTTCTATAAAAAAATATCATGATGTACTTGAAGACTTTTGTGATGCAGATTGGAACACTTTATCAGGTGATTTTCTGCTCTACCACTGATTATGTCTTTACTTTAGGTGGTGGTGGTGTTTGTTGGAGATCAAAAAAGCAAACAATAATCTCTAACTCTACCATGGAGGCTGAACTAATTGTTTTAGCTTCAGCTAGTGAGGAAGCGAATTGGTTAAGAGATTTATTGTTTCAAATTTCCTATTTTGAAAAACCAATTCCTCCTATTTTAATTCATTGTGATAGCACCGCTGCAATTGCTAGAGTTCAAAACCGTTATTACAACGGTAAATTCAGACCTATAAGAAGGAAACACAATAATGTAAGATCGTATTTGATAAATGGTGCCATTAATATTGATTATGTCAAATCTTGTGATAATCTTGCAGATCCTCTTACTTAGACATTAACGAGAGAAAAGACCTGGACACATCGAGGGGGATGGAATTGAAGCCTACAAATTCTTGAGTCATATATGAGAAAACTCAACTTGGGGACTCGAGATCCTATAACCAAGTTCAAAGGGAAAAACTAATCATATGATGACGGGTTGTGAAAAATGCACTATCTTGTTATTCCCTCCATATGGTGTGAGTGCATTGTTTCCTGTAATTTGTGAACGTTGAGTTGATAAAACTCTTAATGAATATATGTAGCCCATATGGATGGAGTGTTAATCTTACAGGAGTACTTTAGACAGATTTCACCTATGTAATGTTTGGAAGTAGGTCGCTTCCTATGAGAATTGACTTATTCTCAAATGCACTCATGAAATCGGGAGCATATGGACATAACGTGTTGGCTTTAAAGCTCATGTCAACACCTTGATTATTATGTATGAGCTGTAATATTTTATTTTCCTTAAGCAGTCATAGTTCAAGTCTGAGACAACTACGACTCTGGAGTAAAAATTATTGCATCACTAAGTGGAGTTCAATGTAGAGCACACCTTCATTATGCAATTTATTCTTTTTTCCAGCTAATATATTCCCTTGTCAAATATTAAAATGAGTGGGGGATTGTTAGTGTGTGGACATTTTAATATTATAAATCCACATACTAACACATTGTATTGTGCTATCAGTTCGGCAATTTATTATCTTAAATGTTGGACATTTATATGGAGCATTACTCCATTAGGAGTTAGAAAATATGACACTTCAATTTTGCAAAAATGTACAACGTCGTTGATGGCATTACTGCCTATTTGCTGGTCACTCATAATTTCTCTATTATCTCACTTTTTATTCCTCCGTTATTCTTTGTAACTATGTAACTTATGTAACCTCTAGGCCATTTATCTTCACTATTTACTACATCATTTATCTTCCTATTCATTGCTAGGAAGATTTCTTATAGTATAAATAGTGGTGGTCTTCATTTGGTTTAGACACACAGCATACAAGAAATTATAGAGTGCATAAAGTGTTAGTCTAAAAAGAGAGTTTTTATTAGTTGAAGGGAGGTGTTCTTTTTTTTGTGGAGCTTTGGACTCAATTCTTGTCCAGAGTTGTTGAGTTATATATTGTGTTTAGACTGTTGTATCCTGGAGGGGACAAGTCAAAGACGACTACTGCTGGACCGAAGAAAACATTTGCTGCAGTGGGCTTGAATCTCGTTAAAGAGAGCGAGATATCCGCACCTCAGCCTAAAAAGATTTTATTTCTTCATTTCATTTTCAGTTGTAATCTTCTAATTTTTTGTTATATCGTAAGTTTTCACTAACAATATATATAAGCACATTTTTATGAATACTCGAAAATCGTCTCAAAAAATTTAGTTTTATTTGAAATTTGATTAATTAATTTAGTTATATGATAGTTTACATCTTAAATTATTTATCTTATATTTGAGTTAATAGGTTTATCTTGTTAAACTTAAGAAGCTCATTATTAATTTATGTCTATCCGATTGTGTCTGAAATTCTCTTGGGACTATTGCTAGATTACATTTCCTTAGTCAAATTGTTAATTTATTTCAATCCATTGACATTAACCCGGTGCTGGGCCTTGTCCAACCTTTTTTTTAATTCAATCCATCTCTTGTCCAATCCCTCTGAAAAGCCCAAAAAGTCTCACACACAAATTTTATTCCTTTCCCTCTGAATTAAGATCCAGCCCAACATCCTTTGACCCGGCCCAGGTCATGTGTTCAAGAAAAGACACAATTCAAGAAACATTTCCCTTCAGGAACGACAACAGAAACACGTTCACAAGAAGACGAAAAATTGCACGGCATGAGCAAGCAGTAGCGGTGACGTCTTCAGCAATGTGAGCAGCAATGGTCGATTCCAAACGATGCACTCACGGCATCTGTGTATCCAGGAATGATGCAAATCTTTTTTGACTTTTCCTTTTTCCCTCTGCAACAATACAATTCGGCTGCAGCTAAAGTAGGCACAAATCGTCCTTGCTCGTGCAGATGTGCGACACGTCGCAACAAGGACTAACTTGACCGGTAGAAGGTGAGAATAGTCAATGAATCGGAAGAGGAATGTTGATCGCCTTAGTTTATGGTTCCGTTCCCCTGTTCATTAATAGGGGCTCCCGAATCCGACTTATTTGAGGCTTTCTAGTCGTAGTTGGTACCGCCCCTGTTCACTTCAGAAGTTTATAGTCAACCTCTGCCTCTCAGATAGCTTTCTTTTCCAACACTTCTATGTGGAGATAGATGTGACAAAATTCTAGCAAGGAGTTCGAAATTACTCCATTGAAGCTTCTAGGAGTAAGCTGAGATTGAAGAAGAAGAAGAAGGAAAGAAGTTGTTATTTCCATTCATGGATATTACATGTGTTCTGTATATATATACAAACATAGTGCAGCAATGTTAATCCTCTAACAAACTCTTATCATTCCACTCACACTTACAACACACACACACTAACTAACTGAATCTGCAGCTAACTAACCATGTGCATACAAAGCTAACTAACTAACTGTATTAACAGAAAATAGGAAAACTAACAGACTAACTGCATTAACTAAAAATAGGAAAGTTAACACTCCCCCTCAAGCTGAAGGGTGCAGTATGTTAAGCACACCTAGCTTGCCTAACAGATGAGAATGTTGAGCCTGACTCAATCCTTTGGTTAATAGATCAGCAATTTGTTGATGTGTGTGCACATACTCTGTTTGAATTAATCAGTCTTGACTTTGTCTCTAATAAAATGACAATCTATTTCGATGTGCTTGGTTCTTTCATGGAACACAGGATTTGCAGCTAACTGAATAGCAGATTTGCTATCACTCCACACTGTGATTGGCATTTGTATTGACACATTGAGCTCATTGAACAACCCTATCAACCATGTTACTTCTGCTACTGCTGAAGCCATGCTTCTGTACTCAGCTTCAGCTGAACTTCTAGACACTGTCTGTTGTTTCTTGGACTTCCAAGATACTAAAGAATCTCCAAATTTTACTATGTAGCCTGTTACTGACCTCCTAGTATTAGGACAGGCAGCCCAGTCTGAATCACACCAACATGTTAATGTTGTGGCTGGTTGAGCCTTCAGCCATATGCCCTGACCAACTGTTCCTTTTAAGTATCTCACCACCCTGATAGCTGCTTCCCAATGAGACCCTTTTGGATGTTGCATAAACTGACTTAGTGTTTGTACAGCATAACTAATGTCAGGTCTTGTAATGGTAGCATACATTAATTTCCCCACTAATCTTTGATAGGCTGAATTATCCATTAGCACATCATCTCCTTGTAGTCTAGCAGTCTGATCAAATTCTACTGATGTCAACCTCAAGTTAGTTTCTAATGGTGTATTCACAGGTTTTGCACCACTCAATCCTGTATCAGAAATAAGCTCTAATATGTATTTCCTTTGATTCAAGATAACACCTGTTTTGGACCTTAGCACCTCATTCCTAAGAAATATTTGAGTTCTCCTAAATCTTTGAGTTTAAACTTCTGATGCAATACTTCTTTTGCTTCTCTGATTAATAACTCATTGTCACCAGTAATGAGTAAATCATCAACATAGATCAGTACAATAACCATCCCCCCTGGATTCTTCAATGTGAACAATGAATAATCATAAGAACTTGGATGAAGCCTGCAGATAACAAAGTGTTGGTCAATTTGATATTCCATTGTCTGGATGCTTGCTTAAGTCCATACAAGGATTTAAGTAATTTACAAACTTTGGTTGACCCTTGAGATCTGAAACCTTCAGGCATCTCCATATATACTTCCTCATCCAAATCTCCTTGTAAAAAGGCATTGTATACATCCATTTGGTAAAGAAACCATCCTTTTGAAACTGCCACTGCAATCACACTTCTAACAGTTACCATTTTTGCAACTGGTGAGAATGTATCATGATAATCTAATCCTTCTTGTTGACTATAACCCTTAGCAACAAGTCTAGCTTTAAATCTTTCTATGTCTCCATCAGCCTTGTATTTGATTTTGTAAATCCATTTAGAACCAACAGTATGTTTACCTAAAGGTAAGTCAACCACCAACCATGTCTTGTTATCTTCAAGAACTTTAACTTCTAACTTCATGGCCTCAATCCATCTTGGATCTTTACTAGCTTGGCCAAATGTTTGAGGTTCTACTGAATCTGAAAAGTTGGCTAGGTAGCTATGGTACTTTGATGACATATGATCATAACTAAGATGATTTGCCAGAGGATACTTACTATTCTGTCCAACAGTAGTAGTCATATAATCTTTCATCCAAATGGGAGGTTTAGTAAGTCTAGATGACTTTCTAGAAGACACTGAATCAATATTTGAGTCTTGGATCAACATCTCTTCATGCTGAGTATGCAATATTTCATCAGGAACATCACTCAAACTAGTAGAAATCTGTGTGTCTGTTTGTATACAATCATCAGGTGCTGTCTCTTCTGAATCATTTGCTTCTTCAAGACTATCAGGTAATAGATCATTAACAGGTGCTTGTGAAGGTTTTGAAGTGGCAAAAGGAAAGATGTGTTCTTGAAATACCACATCTCTATTGACTAGGAACTTCTTAGTCTGTATATCCATTAACAAATAGCCCTTCTGAGTTTCTGAATATCCCGTCATGATCACAGGCTTTGCTCTTTCTGAGAATTTATCATTTCTAGGAATAACAGAAGCATAACCAAGACAGCCTATAACTCTCAAATGGCTGATGTTAGGAGACTTAGAAAATAGCCTCTCATATGGACTTTTGTTATGAAGATTGGCTGATGGTAGTCTGTTAATCAAATATACAGCTGCTTGAACACACCCCAGAATCTAAGTGGCATACAAGACTGAAATCTGATAGCTCTAGCTACATTTAATATGTGTCTATGCTTCCTTTCCACTACACCATTTTGTTGTGGTGTGTGAGGACAACTACTCTGATGTACAATGCCTAGACTTGTAAACAATTCTTTGCATTGAGAACTGAAAAACTCTGTTCCATTGTCTGACCTTACAGTCTTGATTATACACCCAAACTGATTCTTTATCAATGTAAAGAAAGTCTTTATAGCTACTATAGTTTCAGATTTGAGCTGTAGTAAATGTACCCAAGTATATCTGTTGTGATCATCAACAACTGTAAGAAAATAGTATTTCTTATCAAATGTGGGAACCTTATATGGTCCCCAAAGATCCATGTGAACAAGTTCAAAACATTTAGAGGTCTTTGATGTACTTATAGGGAATGACAATCTAGTTTGCTTAGCTAATGGACATACTGAGCAACTAGTAAGTAAATCACTGTCTTTATTATCATGTAATATGTCTAAACAATGTAATACTTGGTTTGAAGGATGACCAAGCCTTCTATGCCACAATTCACAATCATGTAGTGATACCTCTGCAACAATTTTCTGAGGATTTTGAGTTTCACATTTGCTCTTCATGCCAGAATCAGTTCTGAATATGTACAGGCTCCCTTCTTCCTTACCTATCCCCTTCACCCTGCCACTATAAAGATCCTGAAATAAACAGAATTCAGGGTAAAAGGAAACAAAACAAGATAGTTCCCTAGTTAACTGTGATACAGACAACAGGTTGAACTTGAACTCAGGTACACATAACACATCTTTGATCACTTCATTGTTAAACAAATGTGTATCTCCTATGTGTGTTATTGAGGCCTTGTCACCTGTAGGTAAGTTCACTTTGTCTTGGTGAGAACTAGCTGTACATTTACTATTTTTTAGCAAATGTTCATTTGTTGTAATGTGATGAGAAGCACCAGAGTCTACAATCCAACAATGAGAGGCAACATTAGTTGAAAAACAATTTGCCATACCTGTCATGTTGGCCTGCTTCACTTCCCTCTTATCTTTCCCTAACATGTCCATTATTTGCTTATATTCTCCATCAGTGAATGCATGTCCTCTAGCCATAAAAGCATTGTTTACTTCATGATGACTAGAAGAAGCTTCTCCAGAGTTCTCTTTGGATATATTGTTAGCTTCTCCAACATGGTTATAGTTATTTCCTCCAGATGAAGAATGCATGTAGCCTGACCTTGCATTATTGAAACCAGATCTTTTTCTGTTTCTCCAATCAGCTGGATAACCAATTAACCTGTAACAATTCTCCTTAGTATGCCCAGTATATTGACAATGTTCACATCTTCTTCCTTTATTATTCTGATTTCCTTGATTATAATTGTTCCCTCTGTTAACATTCATAGCTACTACATCAGATGCCTTATTAGCAACGGATACACAAGCAGTTTGTTGTTGCAGCTCATCCTCTATAATCATAGCATAAGCTTGATTAATGGTAGGAGTAACACCTTTTAGCAAAATTTGCCTCTTAGCCTGTTCATACGACTCATTCAACCCACTAAGAAATTGAATTAGTCTAAGCTGATACAGATGATCAGCATACTCTTTGGATTTTGGACAAGCACAACTAGGAGATGGCACAAGTGCATCAAATTCCCCCCACAAGTTCTTCAGTTTTGTGTAGTATGATGAAACAGAATCAGTACCCTGTGAGAGTGTGTTGATCTCCCTGTACAATTGATAAATCCTCATTCGATTAACTTTGTCAAACCTCTCCTTCAAGTCTTGCCAAACTGTATAAGCACTAGTAACATATACTATTCCATTTAGAAGATCCTCACTGACTGAATTCATCAACCAAGATATACAATTGCATTACATGTTTCCCACTGTTCATGTAACTCATCTCGATACAAAGATCTGCTACAAGCTCCCGTAATGAATCCAATTTTCCTCTTCCCTGTCAAAGCAATTCTCATTGATCTACTCCATACTCCATAATTTTCAGGTCCTGTGAGTTTGATAGGATGAAGCATCTGATGGACCTATATAAAGAGGATCATTTGGATCAATTCTACCAGCCACCATTGTTGTCTGTTGTCGTCTTCTTCACAGCCTATACTCAGCCTACACTGTTCTGATCTAACCTTGCTCTGATACCATGACAAAATTCTAGCAAGGAGTTCGAAATTACTCCATTGAAGCTTCTAGGAGTAAGCTGAGATTGAAGAAGAAGAAGAAGAAGAAGAAGAAGAAGAAGGAAAGAAGTTGTTATTCTCATTCATGGATATTACATGTGTTCTGTATATATATACAAACATAGTGCAGCAATGTTAATCCTCTAACAAACTCTTATCATTCCACTCACACTTACAACACACACACACTAACTAACTGAATCTGCAGCTAACTAACCATGTGCATACAAAGCTAACTAACTAACTGTATTAACAGAAAATAGGAAAACTAACAGACTAACTGCATTAACTAAAAATAGGAAAGTTAACAAGATGTAATATTAATATGATTGATNTCGCGAACAGTGATTCGATTGATGATGAAGAAAGAGAATTCTTGGTTCAGTTCTCCACCTTAACGACAGAAAATAGGATTGATCAAATTCTATTGAGTCTGACTCATAGTGATCATTTATCAAAGAATGACTCTGGTTATCAAATGATTGAACAACCGGACATTTGGGTTCAATCCCAATCGTCCATCCGCCTTTTCCGTTTCGAAATGATTTCAGATTTTAGAGAAAGTTGTTATTCCCATTTTGGTGTAAGATTTTTGTGGCGTTTTGAATTTTTTCAGTATGGGCTTTGAACGGGAATTTCATTCTTTCCCGCCCAAGAGATAAAAGCCTAATTTTGCCTATATATATAGTCTCTTCTTCTTGTCACAGGAAAAAAATGATTTTTAGTCGGAAAAAAAGTTGGAAAATTATTAGAGATCTTTTTTCAGTAATAAATTTGTGTGTTGAAAATTTTTAGTGGTTTTTCTCTGGCTGAAAGTTTTCTTAGTACAAATACAGAGCCTTAGGAACTAATAGAGATACGCTCGAGATACACTTCTGAATCGAGAGTATCTTGGAGTTTTGTCGGGCTTCCTTGATTGTTGTTCGTGTTCGGTGCTTGACGTGGTGAAAGTTGTCCCCCTGCTCGTTGTCTCCATTTAGCTGCACCAAAAGAAGGTAACAATTCCTCCCTTCATAATATTTTTTCTATCTGTTATATTACAATGGTTTTCAATGTTCTGAAAGTGTGTCTTTTGTTGTTCTTCTTCTACTAAGTTTTTCGACACAATGATGTGTTGTGTTTCGCCCTTCAGCGATTTCATTGTCTATTTGTGATGACGTTTAGGTTTTGCTTTTCGTGCCAGCTTCGCCTTTGATTTTGTGTTATTTTAAATCTAGTTTACCATATTTCATCCCGAGTTCGTTTACTTAGATGTCGTTGAATTCTCATGTTTATGTACTCACGGTCTATAAACATAAAGTCTGTTTCTCGCTGTTGCAATGTCGTTTTTCCTCTAAAAATGAAGTTAGAATTTTATGACTTACTAATGTGGAGCTTGGATATCATATGTCGATTGTTTGAATGTATCTATAGTTGATGGTGCTGCTTGTTACCCCTTTTCTTTTGCCTTTGTGCCCAATATATTAAAAAAATCTCATTTAGCCATTTGAGAAGGTGTGACCATAGTTTTAATAAAGTATGATAATTTTGTTTAAATAAAGCTAAAAATTAGTTTTGATATTAATAAGCTCATGCTTTTCATAATGTGGCAAAGTCGATTCGACTAGAGATTTTGTTTTCTAATTTGTTTAACTATGACGCTTCTTATATGACAGGACTTTCTGCATATTTTGCTTTAATTATTAAATTAGTTGTTGGTATATTTATTTATCGAACAGGCTGGGCGTATTACTTTTGTATTGGTTCTATTCTATTTTATTTATTTATTCTCTTTACTCTATTTTCGAATGCTAAGCAGTAGCTCTAGTAGTCTTTGTTTTAGCATTAATATGCCTTGGTCTTCGGTGTCTTTGAAATTTATCTAGACCTATGTCATTTGTGCTCAATTAAGTCATCGGTTATATATTGATTTGAGGGTTGTTAAGATTCGGGTTTAAATGCATAATTACTCTATTTTTTTGGGTATTAATTTTTCTTTTCTTTTTACTATCATTTTTGTTGTCCGATCTATCATCCCGTTCGATACTTCTTGTGACCTTAATACCTAGGTATTTTATTTGTTGTTTGTCATGAGAAGCATATTCAGGTTCATTATGAACTCCTCCTCTTGCATTCATCACAAAGATGTAGCTTTGCTACTTAATATTGTTAGTTGACATGTCCAGCTGTTTGTTCTTGTTGGGTTTTATTTGCCCTGATTTCTTACCATAAATAAGTTTTCCTTTTAGGAAAAGGTTTTGGATTAACTAATCCTTTTTTTGTAGGAAAAGTTTAGACTCTATAAATAGAGGCATGTTCCTTCTAACTTAATCAGTATTCACAATGTAGTCTTAAGGGCTTTGAGAGTTTTTGTTAGGGGAGAATTTATGGGTCACAAGTTGGATACGTTATCACTTGTGTGAACCTCCCATGTATTCTGAGTGAATTGGTTGAGGTTGTTTCCCTCTGTAGTTTGTACTCTCATATTTATAGTGGATTGCTCATCTCCTTTATGGCATAGGTCGATTGACCAAACCACGTTAAATCTTTGTGTCTTTTGATATATTTCTTGTTTGTCTTCTTACTCGTGGTTTTTCGAGGTTTGCATTGCTAGCTTCCGCATTTACACCTGCTTATTTCGGTCCTAACAAGTGGTATCAGAGCTAGATTCAATGATGGAGTCAGGTTTAGTGGTTCGATAATTGATGATTGAACCAGGTCAGAAGGAGGTGTTCATCTTGACGGGTGTAGTTGTAGTCGCAACCTTTTTGACAGTAATGAAGATTTTGTTGGAGAAATTGTTTCAGAGAGGTTCTCAGTGTTGAGACATAAATTTTGCAAAGGAGATTATGTAAAGGAGAAGCAAGTTGTTGAAGATTAAGTGAAGAAGGTGGACAAATTTATTTTGTCAGAAATTCAGGCCAAGGGGGAGATTTGTTGGGTTTTATTTGCTCTGATTTCTTACCATGAATAGGTTTTTCTTTTAGGAAAAGGTTTTGGATTTGACTAATCTTTTTCTTGTAGGAAAAGTTTAGGACTCTATAAATAGAGGAATATTCCTTCTAACTTAATCAGCATTCACAATGTAGTCTTAAGGGCTTTGAGAGTTTGGTTAGGGGGAGAATTTATGGGTCACAAGTTGGATACGTTATCACTTGTGTGAACCTCCCATGTATTCTGAGTGAATTGGTTGAGGTTGTTTCCCTTTGTATTTTGTACTCTCATATTTATAGTGGATTGCTCATCTCCTTTGTGGATGTAGGTCGATTGACCGAACCACGTTAAATTTTTGTGTCTTTTGGTATATTTCTCGTTGTCTTCTTACTCGTAGTCTTTTGAGGTTTGCTTTGCAAGCTTCCGCGTTTACACCTGCTTATTTTCGGTCTTAACAAGTTATTTGCCCTGATTTCTTACCATAAATAGGTTTTCCTTTTAGGAAAAGGTTTTGGATTGACTAATCCTTTTCTTGTAGGAAAAGGTTTAGGACTCTATAAATAGAGGCATGTTCCTTCTAACTTAATCAGCATTCACAATGTAGTCTTAAGGGTTTTGAGAGTTTTGGTTAGAGGGAGAATTTGTGGGTCACAAGTTTGATACGTTATCACTTGTGTGAACCTCCCATGTATTCCGAGTGAATTGGTTGAGGTTGTTTCTCTCTGTATTTTGTACTCTCATATTTATAGTGGATTGCTCATCTCCTTTGTGGACGTAGGTCGATTGACCGAACCACGTTAAATTTTTGTGTCTTTTGGTATATTTCTCGTTGTCTCCTTACTCGTAGTCTTTTGAGGTTTGCTTTGCTAGCTTCCGCGTTTACACCTGCTTATATTCGGTCCTAACAAGTGGTATCAGAGCCAGATTCAATGACGGAGTCA
>NC_028637.1:70537313-70537404 GCF_001406875.1 Solanum pennellii | reverse complement strand
AAGTTGTTGAAGATTAAGTGAAGAAGGTGGACAAATTTATTTTGTCAGAAATTCAGGCCAAGGGGGAGATTTGTTGTGTTTTATTTGCCGT
>NC_028637.1:70529166-70537074 GCF_001406875.1 Solanum pennellii | reverse complement strand
CTCTGTATTTTGTACTCTCATATTTATAGTGGATTGCTCATCTCCTTTGTGGACGTAGGTCGATTGACCGAACCACGTTAAATCTTTGTGTCTTTTGGTATATTTCTCGTTGTCTTCTTACTCGTAGTCTTTTGAGGTTTGCTTTGCTAGCTTCCGCGTTTACACCTGCTTATTTTCGGTCCTAACAAGTGGTATCAGAGCCAGATTCAATGATGGAGTCAGGTTTAGTGGTTCGATAATCGATGATTGAACCAGGTTAGAAAGAGGTGTTCATCTTGACGGGTGTTGTTCTAGCCGCAACCTTTTTGACAGTAATGAAGATTTTGTTGGAGAAATTGTTTCAGAGAGGTTCTCTGTGTTGAGACATAAATTTTGCAAAGGAGATTATGGAGAGGAGAAGCAAGTTGTTGAAGATTAAGTGAAGAAGGTGGACAAATTTATTTTGTCAGAAATTCAGGCCAAGGGGAAGATTTGTTGGGTTTTATTTGCCCTGATTTCTTACCATAAATAGGTTTTCCTTTTAGGAAAAGGTTTTGGATTGACTAATCATTTTCTTGTAGGAAAAGGTTTAGGACTCTATAAATAGAGGCATGTTCCTTCTAACTTAATCAGCATTCACAATGTAGTCTTAAAAGCTTTGATAGTTTGGTTAGGGGGAGAATTTATGGGTCACAAGTTGGATACGTTATCACTTGTGTGAACCTCCCATGTATTCCGAGTGAATTGGTTGAGGTTGTTTCCCTCTGTATTTTGTACTCTCATATTTATAGTGGATTGTTCATATCCTTTGTGGACGTAGGTCGATTGATCGAACCACGTTAAATCTTTGTGTCTTTTGGTATATTTCTCGTTGTCTTCTTACTCGTAGTCTTTTGAGGTTTGCTTTGCTAGCTTCCACGTTTACACCTGCTTATTTTCGGTCCTAACAGTTCTCATATTTATTTTGGCATAGCTCGTGATTTTTGCATTGTTCATTGTGTGGTTTTTTAGAATAGTCTTGGGTGTTGCTTTAAGGTTTTATCATGTGAGATTATCATGCTTCATTTAATGTATGTGGAAATGGTGGGATGTATGATGACAAAAGTGATATCAACAACGGTATGTTATGTTATGCTACTATTGTATAGCATTTATTTTATTATCATTTTTTTTTGTTATTATGAGCATGTGTTAACTAATCCTTACTCTCATTTATCGCATGTGAAACCCGTCCAAGTCCTCACGGACTCCACCTTTGCATTACCAAAGGGGCCATGAAGGCCCCCTCAGAACTATTTTTCAGTCGAGTCGACAAACCTCAAAATCGACAAACAGATTTTATGCAGCCATCGATCTATATAAATGAATATATCACAATAAATTTACGCACTAACTAGTAACAAAAGAAAAATTAGAAAGAAAAATAACTGAAAGAAGAAATATTCATTTTGAAACTTGTTAACATAAAATGGAAGAAGAAATATAATACCTGATGGTGGTGACCGGAAGTGAAAATGTCGACTGATATACTGCGATTGCATGTTGGTTGACTGGCGGCTGTTGCATGCTACTATTGGTCACCAGGACTTAAAAGTGGAAACAGTCGTTGTTTCTTTAGTCTATAGACATGGTAATGTGGGATGAGGAATGGTCACTTTTGGCCTTTGGAATAATGGTCTCAGGTCTTTAAAGTGTTAAGTGGAAAAAGGAAAACTAACAAAAGTTTGAAAAGACAAACTTTTGATTTGACCTACTTTTGCTTTTTATTTTAAATTATAACATTTATTATTCAATATTAATAATTAATATAATAGTAATATATACTCCCTCCATCCCATTTTATGTGATAATATTTGATCGGACACGGAATTTAAGAAATAATGAGGACTTTGAAATGTTTAAAATTGTCCTTCAAAGTAGACTCATTTTTCTATCTCCTCATAAATGTAATGAAGTATTATCTTTAAGATTAAGTGGGACCAACAAGGGTAAAGAGAAATTGTACCTTTAACTTATCATATAAGGAAATGTGACATTCTTTTTGGACTAACCAAAAAGGAAATGGTTGTGTCACATAAAATGGGACTGTGGGAGTATTATATATAATATATTTCGATAAATTGAAATATCGAATAGCATAAAAATTACATATTGAACACCGAATCAAAATATCAAAAAATACAAAAACATATACCGAATACAAAAATAAAATATCAAAACAATTCGATTCAATTTGATATTTCAGTTTTTTTCAGTTTTTAGGTGTTTATGTCCATCCCTAGTCTCCACTGGTTAGGCTTACTTGCCACCATGCATCTTAAGTAGTTTTCCAAGCACCAATTAACCCTTTCTGTTTGTCCATCACTTTGAGAGTGAAAGGCAGAGTTATAATTGATTTGAGTGCTCAATAAGCTAAATAAAGCTCGTCAAAAGTTGTTGAGAAGCACCTTGTCTCTATCAGTCACAATAGACTTCGGAGTGCCATGTAGGCTATGTATCTTCTTCCAAAAGATGAAAGCAATAGTGGCGGCAGTATGGGGTGCGATAGAGCTATAAAGTGGCATACTTAGTAAATCTATCAACCATCACTAATATGACATCTTTAGATTTAGACTTTGAAAGACCTTCCACAAAGTCCGTATTGATATGGCACCATGCTTGATTAGGAACAGGTAAGAGTTGCAAAAATCTCGGATAAGCTGCATTATCGTCTTTATTCCTATGGCATAAATCACAGTTGGACACATAATCATTAACCATAAGCTTCACCTTTGGTCAATAAAAGAGTTGCGACAACCTTTTCAATGTCTCTAACTGACCAGAATGACCACCAAGGAGAGTGTCGCGGTAAGAAGAAATGAGTTGTTGTTTGAGAGTTCCATGAGATCCTAGATATACCTTGCCCTTGTTTCTTCGTATACCAGATGAGTAGTGCGATAAATTGGGTCCATGAGAATCTACTGCAAGTAGTATAAGAATGTCTCGGACATAAGAATCCTCTGCATAGCGCATAATAATCTCTTGTACCCAAGTTGGAGTGCAACTTCTTATAGCCATTAAATTCCCAATAGCATGATCATCTAAGGAATCTAACCCTTCTTGTTGCCTATACAACGTGTCAACATCTCTATTTTCAGCACCTTTCTTATATTGAACCTCATAATCAAGTCCCAATAGCTTGGTTAAATCCATCTACTAAATAGCGGAGATTACCTTTTGTTCCCTGAATCAAGATCAAAATTCAAATGAAAAAGTTAACAATCAACTCAACACCTTTTTTATGAATTTTTTGTGATTTATCCAAATTAGAGAAACGATACTCAATTGAACAAGGATATTCTAGCTAGAAAAAGAAACTATCTATAGTGAGTTCCATTTCAAAACGTAATGTGCAGAAAAGGAATAAGAGAGAAAAAGATTAGATTTAGATGAGAATAGAAAAGAACTTGAGAGAAAGAAGAGAACACAAAGAAAGAATTGAAAATTACCAGATTTTTGTTAGCCTTCTCTGTCCTGTGTGATGTGTATATATAACCATCTGTCCATATGGCACGATCTCGTCCCTTCAGCTTGATTTGAATTAATTGAATCTCGGTCCTTCAATTTTTTAATTTTAGTGTTAATGACTTATACTTTGTCCCTAGTTCGAATCTTGACACACAACACTTGATGATTGAGATCATAACAAACCAATCAGAACTCAGAATTTGACTATTATTGTTCCCTCTTCTATTGTCCATCTCCGACCAGACCCTAAACCCAACTTAAATCGATCAACAACAATATCCAAACAACCCCCACAAAAGTTCTAGTCATAAGTGACATTATCAATTCCAAAATGGGGATGAACTTGATGAATTAGAAGTCGGCAACTCCATTACTGTAACTAGCGAGTCTGAACAGCTCCACCAAGTTGCAAATCCCGGTGAGCTCGCAAGTCAAATCAGATCCCAACTCTAATTCCATTAAAATCAGAACGTCGACCATCCCGAATCAGATCATCACCAGTGAGCCAAAGCTCCAAAACATCGATCTCTCTCTAGCTTCGGTATACAAACAATCCCTCTTTTACTTCGTTATTTTTTCTAAGATCTGGCTGTAGGGGTTCAAACTTCAGCCAATGTTATTTTCATTTTCATTTTTCTTTGGTAAAGTTTGTTTTATTTAACCAGTTATGTTGAGTTTCACACTTTGTTGATTTGGTTGGATATATTTATGTCATGAAAGAAGACTTATAACTGTATAGTGTTTTGATTATTGCTTTGCTCTTATCTATAGTTGGTAGTTTATAATTTTTTTCGTCGATTTTAGAGGACTTTCCATTTTAAAAATGAAAATTTTTGTCTAATTTCATATACATTAATTGTAACTTAAATTGGCAAATGAAAAAATTACGCTTGATTTTCAAGGTCTCTCATGTTATAAGACATATTTTATTTTTGAGCTATTATTTCTTTCGTTTATTTTGGTTTATATTTATCCACTACTAAACAATTTTAGTAAGTGTCTTTACAGGTGCCTATAAACTTTACTGCTGGAGAGAAATGTGTATTTTATTTAATATGTGTGAGCATTGATACAAGAGAGTAAACAACACATAAGAAAAGAATCAACTAATAAAGAATTGTGACTTCTCCTAATCATAATAGTAACTAAATCACTAATGAGATACTAAGTATGAAAGATCAATTAAGTTATATCCTAATATAAATCAAGAGATAACACTAATAATGCCCAGGGTTGCTTCCTGAGGAAGTTATTTGAATGTAGTTCGAATAATATTTTTTTGATTTATTAGTGTATATATTATTGTCGTTAGACAAACATCAGACTCTTAGGTCTCATTTGTTTGCACTTAATGAAGGTATGAATCTTAATCATTTTGATTCAGCATATTAAGTACGTTTGATTTTTAAGTTTGAATCTGAATCATTCAGATTCAACCCATGAAGTTCATTCGTTTTATTTTTTAAAAAGCCTCTTATGGGTCTGAAGAAGTTTGAACGAATCAGATATTTACGAGACTCTTAACAATATTTAAACTCATTTAATAAGTTATCAAATAATAAATCATTGTTTCTCTGCTTTGTGCGTTCCTTTTTACCTCATAAATGAAAATTTTCTTTCTCTCTTTTCTTAATCAAACATCATTTTTTTCCTCTTGAACTGGTAAGTTTTCATAAATCCTTTCCGGTATTTTTTTTATATTAATATTTTTTTGTATTGACGTGTCAAGAACACTAGTTGTGACAATATTTTTGGTGCATTGTTGTTTATCAAGGTTTTTGAATGAAAAAATAGTACTCTAAAACTTTAAAACTTTATTTTTATCAAAAGTAATATATTTTATTGAAATAAAATTTTTATAATATATTTTATTAATATAATGTTCAATTTCACTTGCATATTCAGATATTGAAAACAAACAATTTTAATTATTTAGTGTTCAAATTTTGAGATCACATCTTAATATTCAGATGTGTATTCAGATCAAAAAAACTAGATCTTAATGAAAATCTTAATATTCAGATGTGTATTCAGATTCAGACATCTTAATCTTAATAGAAACAAATGAGGTTTTACTCATATTATTACTTTAATTTATGATTTATTTATATTTCATGTTTATTATATTTGTAGATTATTTTTATCTCCTTCCTAATTTGAATAAATGAATTTAGTCGGGGTTTATAGTTAGGGATTTTAAGAGGAGCTAATACCTTCTCTTCGAGATCACTTGAATCCTTACCTAGAATCTATTGACTTCTTAGACATTTTTATCAAGAGATTTTGTAATTATCCTAAAACTAGGTATTTGCCCGTGCTTCGCACGGTCATGAATAATAATTGCATTGGACTTGCAAATAATTTTTTTTCTAATATTCATACATTAAAAATAATGAAAAAATAGGTTCTTAAAAAAATATTAGCAATACTCCAATATGAATTTGATTATTTGTCATTATCACATAACTCAAGAACCTCTGATGAATGAATTACTCACGAAATAATAAATCATTGGTTCTTTAATCAACATTAAAAGGAAAATAAAGGAGAAAATAAGATTATATATACAAAGACATTTCGCAATAAAAAGAAACATTTTAGTTGTATGGATTATACAATTGTGATATATGTCTTAGGAGAAAATTCAAAAAATTGTTAACATATTCAAAAAAGATATTACGCTTGAACATAAAGCAATTATAACTTTTGAACTTGCATAATGAATTTCTTGAATTGATAAGTGAGAAATTTCATATCTATATAAAAATAGATAATATGTAAGCTTATATATAGTACTTTTAAGTTATAGAATTTAATATAGAATATCAAAACATGAAATCTTGAAACTGAGTACAATAATTATTTTCTGCAAATCAATATGCGTACTATATGTGTATATGTTCAATATAACCGGAGATAATAACTTTACAGAAACATAAATAACAGAGTTTAAAACATATACTCAAAAACAACTATTAATGTCATAAATATAAATTAATGAATGTAAAAAAATAATAGGATATGTCAAAGGCATAATACATGTATTGGACCCTAAACTTGGCTTTAAATTTTAACTTTGACCTCTAACTTTCATAATGCACAAATAGACACTTTAACTATCCAACTTTTAAATAAATAAACACATGAGTCCTACTTGGCACAATACACGGAGGACACCACGTAGGACAAAAAATGACACATAGAATGACATACAGAACATGTGTTTCTATTTGTTCAACTTATATAAGCTTAAGTGTCTATTTATGCACATCTAAAGTTAAAGGGCATAAATGTGATTTGAAGCCAAGTTAAAGGGCACGTTTATGTATTATGCCTATGTAAAAATAGAATGAAATAGAAGGGAAAAAATCGAGTCCATTTAATGCACAATGTCACCTTAAGAAAACTATTCTTCTCAGATACCAGAGATTTAAAGAATTACATCCTCTCAGGATGGAACAATTTTATTCACCAATTTATTGATACAAAAACAGTGGTATTAGTAAGTGATTCAACAAAAACAAAATACCCGAATTTTTAATTTTGCAAAAGTAGAAGAAGAAGATCAGAATTTTGTTGTTTTAAAATGAAAGGAAATTCCACAATTTATAGACAACAAAGGTTAGTGTGAACAAATCTTTACTGTGCGTTATCAGAAAGGTTACAACTATTTAGAAAAGTTACAACCCTTCGGAAAGTTCACAATCTTTCATAAAAATCGCAACTTTTCATAAAGTCGCAAATCTTCATTAAAGTTGCAACTTTTCGTAAGTCACAACTTTTAATAAAAGTTGCAATTCTTCATTAAAGTCACAACTTTTCATTAAGGTGACAACTCTTCATTAAAGTCGCAACTTTTCATAAAAGTCACATCTTTTCATGAAAGAAGAAGACTAGTTTTGGAAATAAATAAATTTAAAAGAAAATTTTTACTTGTGGTGGCACCACATAGGCGGGCCTAGAGTTCTCTTTTATATAAATATAAATACATGATTAGGTGACAAGTCTCAAGATTGGAATAAGTCTCTTAAGATTGGAATTCTTAAAAAAATTTCTTTTTAAAAAAATTAATTTAATTAATTGATTATTTTTTGAACCATCGCGATGTTGTTTTCTTATTGGAAAAATGCATAATGCATATATATGCGTTTAACTTGACCTCATTTCACATTTATATCCTCAAACTTTGGGTTGTGCACAAGTACACACTTTGGGTGTGTTTGATATGAAGGAAGATGTACTAATGAAAATATTATATTTTCCTGGAAAACAAGTAGATATTTGACTTATTTTCTTATGTTTGGTTGGTGAATAGAAAATATTTTAGAGAAATATCTTTTATTTATTATTAGAGTAGAAAATAATTTTTGAAGTTCATTTATTTTTTTAAAAAAACAAACTTAAAATTTTTAGGGGGTGGGG